>NC_080042.1:22808094-23178273 GCF_012489685.1 Lotus japonicus | reverse complement strand
TTCTACATCAGATGGACGTAAAGAGTGCCTTCCTAAATGGCTATATCTCAGAGGAAGTCTATGTTCATTCAAACCCCAGTTTTGAAGATGAAAAGAAACCAGACCATGTGTTCAAATTGAAGAAATCACTCTACCGTCTGAAGCAAGCTCCCAGAGCATGGTATGAGAGACTTAGCTCATTCCTTCTGGAGAATGAGTTTGTAAGGGGTAAAGTAGATACAACTCTCTTTTGCAAGACTATAAGGATGATATCTTAATTGTGCAAATTTATGTTGATGATATTATATTTGGTTCTGCTAATCAATCTCTATGCAAAGATTTTCTGAGATGATGCAGGCTGAATTTGAGATGAGTATGATGGGAGAATTAAAGTACTTTCTGGGAATACAAGTTGATCAAACACCAGAAGGAACATATATCCATCAGAGCAAGTACACTAAAGAACTTCTGAAGAAGTTCAATATGCTGGAATCTATAGTGGCCAAGACTCCAATGCATCCAACATGCATTCTGGAAAAGAAGATATAAGTGGTAAAGTATGTCAGAAGCTCTACCGTGGCATGATAGGTTCACTTCTGTACCTAACTGCATCTAGGCCAGACATATTATTTAGTGTTCATTTATGTGCTCGTTTCCAATCAGATCCAAGGGAAACCCACTTAACTGCTGTTAAGAGGATCCTAAGGTATCTGAAAGGCACCACTAACCTTGGCTTGATGTATAAGAAAACATCAGAGTATAAGCTTTCAGGTTATTGTGATGCTGATTATGCTGGAGATAGAACAGAGAGAAAAAGTACTTCTGGAAATTGTCAATTTCTGGGAAGCAATCTAGTCTCATGGGCAAGCAAGAGGCAATCAACCATTGCTCTATCAACTGCAGAGGCAGAATATATCTCAGCAGCAATATGCAGCACTCAGATGCTCTGGATGAAACATCAGCTGGAGGATTATCAGATCCTTGAGAGCAATATCCCAATCTATTGTGATAACACTGCTGCAATTTCGTTGAGCAAGAATCCTATCTTGCATTCAAGGGCAAAGCACATTGAGGTAAAGTATCACTTCATTAGAGATTATGTGCAGAAGGGCGTACTTCTTCTGAAGTTTGTTGATACTGACCATCAATGGGCAGATATCTTTACAAAGCCCTTAGCTGAAGATAGATTTAATTTTATTCTGTAAAATCTAAACATGGACTTTTGTCCAGAGTGAAGATAGATCAGAACCTCTGACTATGATACTTCTTGATCAGAAGATGTCTAGTCCAGAAGGTAACTCAATCAGAGTGTGTGTGCCCACTGGTACTGACTCTGAAGCTGAGACAACAACACGTGCGTCAGAATTTCTGATGCATAGTTCCTTGTGCCCGTGTGACAGTCTGTTGTGATTGCGTGTAGATATGCTTATCTCCTGTGTGTGATTGTGTATTTTACTGTTACTGTCTATCTTTAATTTTCAACCGTTGATCTTAAAGTGCTTTTTGAATCAACAACGGTTATTTGATAAAACCCACTATACACACACGTTCTCTCTCACTTCCGGTTTCACTCTCGCACTCCCTGCTTTTCAAAACCGCCTCCTTCGTGATTTCTCTCTCGATCTCTCTTCATCCTTCAAACTTCATCTTCTACCTCAAACCTTCAACCTCTTCAAAATGGTGAGACAAACCAGAAGATCTACTGCAGATGCACCTCAGTTCCCTCACATGGTAGTCGGTTTGGCAACGGGTCAACGGGGCTCTGAGAACCCAGCACAAGAACAAGCTCAAGCTCAAGAGGAGATTGTTCCTATTGCAGAACGGGGCTGTGCCGTTCACTGTGTATTTCCTCCTGAGGAACTCCAAGTCCTTGCAGAATGGAGATTCAACCTCGACAACTTGGCTGCAAATGGGTTTGATCTTCGTCCTGAAGTCCAAGCTCAAGGTTGGGGAAACTACTTCAATCGACTTCGAGGACCGGTGTATGAGAAGCTAGTAAAGGAATTCTGGAAGCACGCTGATTGTGATGACACTCAGGTGGTCTCTTACATACTGGGTAGGAAGATCATCATCACGGAGAAGTCATTCGTGAATCTGCTAGGTGCAGAAACTGCTCATGGGTATCGGTTCTCACTGACGGAATCGAAGCTGAAACCCAGAACCAAGGACATCGTCAACAAGGCCCTGTACACCACCTTCAAACCGGGCAAGACGAGCTACAAAGTGATGGACCTTCAACCCAAACTCAGGGTCTGGCACAAGATCCTGCTCAACTGCATCAATCAACGACCAAAGGGCAGTTCTCCAGACTACATCAACTTCAATCAGAAGGCGATGCTGTTCTTCATTCAAGACAAGGAGAAGATCTGCCTTCCCTACTTCCTGTTCTCCTATTTGAAGGAATGCATCCGGAAGTCTCGCACCACCTCCTCCATCAAGTCAGCCATCAAATATATCCCTTTTGGGAGGCTGATCTCAGACTTTCTCATTGAAAGCAACTTGGTGCAAGATTTGATCAATGCTGGTTGCACAGAGGACTTGAGCACAATTGTTAGCGATGTCTTCACTGCCAACTCTCTGAAGAAGATGGGTTTGGTCCAGAAGAAGATTGCTCCTGCTCATGAGGACACATCTTCTAAGATCAGAGGAAGAAGAATGCCTCTGAATGACTACCCTCTGTGGACTCAAGCAGACCATCCTGAAGCCATCAGATGCTATGTTGAAGACCTCAGGGCTCAAGGATTCGAGATTGACCTTGATGATTTCGTCAGCAGACTTCCACCAGCTCCAGAGTTTCCTTCTCCTCCCAAGAAGAAAACCAAGAGGAAGATGGTTCTGGACGAATCCTCAGAGGAATCTGATGTCCCTCTGGTCAAGAAGGCGAAGAGGAAGCCTGATGATGATGATGGTGATGATAGTGAGGATGGTCCTCCAAAGAAGAAGCAGAAGAAAGTCAGAATTGTGGTGAAGCCTACTCGGGTGGAACCAGCTGCTGCAGAGGTCAGAAGGACTGAACCTCCTGCCAGAGTGACTCGATCATCAGCACATACAAGTAAGCCTGCACTTACCTCTGATGATGATTTGAATTTATTTGATGCACTCCCAATTTCTGCCTTACTCCAACACTCTTCAAATCCCCTCACTCCTATTCATGAATCCCAGCCAGCCGCACAAACCACCTCTCCACCACATTCCCCAAGATCTTCATTCTTTCAACCTTCTCCTACTGAAGCACCACTCTGGAATTTGCTTCAGAACCAACCCTCTAGGTCAGAAGATCCAACCTCTCTCCTTACCATTCCATACGACCCATTACCTTCTGAACCCATCATCCCCAACCAACCAGAACCCAAACCAACAGAACCACAACCCAGAACGTCTGATCACTCTGCTCCCAGAGCATCAGCACGTCCTGCTGTCAGAACCACGGATACAGACTCTTCATCAGCCTTCACACCTGTATCCTTCCCCATCAATGTCTTTGACTCTCCTCCCTCCAATACCTCTGAATCACTTAGAAAATTCATGGAGGTTAGGAAAGAGAAGGTATCTGCCTTGGAAGAATATTACCTTACCTGTCCAAGCCCTAGGCAATATCCTGGCCCTAGACCTGAACGTCTAGTTGACCCAGATGAACCTCTCTTGGCCAATCCTATCCAAGAGGCAGACCCCTTAGTCCAACAGGCTCACCCTGTCCCTGACCAACAAGAGCCAATTCAACCAGACCCTGAACCTGAACAATCAGTATCTAACCAATCCTCGGTTAGATCACCTCACCCTCTGGTTGAAACTTCAGACCCTCACCGTGGAACCTCTGAACCCAATGCTCCCATAATTAACATTGGTTCTCCACAAGGTGCCTCTGAAGCTCATAGCAGCAATCACCCAGCCTCTCCTGCACCCAACCTCTCCATCATTCCCTATACTCACCTTCAACCCACATCTCTCTCTGAGTGCATCAATATTTTCAATCATGAAGCCTCCTTGAGGCTCCGCAATGTGCAAGGTCAGACTGACCTCAGTGAGAATGCTGAAAATGTGGCTGATGAGTGGAACAATTTGAGCACTTGGCTGGTGGCTCAGTTTCCCGTTATGCTGCAGCTCCTGCATGCCGAGGGAAGTCAGAGCATTGAGGCTGCAAAGCAAAGGTTTGCTAGGAGGGTGGCTCTTCATGAACTCGAACAGAGAACCAAGCTTCTTGAAGCCATTGAAGAAGCCAAGAGACAGAAAGAACAAGAAGAAGAAGCTGCCCGTCAAGCAGCAGCTCAGGCTGAACAAGCCAGACTTGAGGCAGAACGTCTTGAAGCTGAGGCTGAGGCAGAGCGACTTGCACCAGTTCTGTTTACTCCTGCTGCTTCTGCTTCCATTCCAGAACCTCAAGCTGCTCAGAACGTTCCTTCCAGCTCTACTCCGACAAGCTCATCCAGACTCGACATCATGGAACAACGTCTTGACACTCATGAATCCATGCTGATTGAGATGAAGCACATGATGATGGAACTTCTGCGCCGTACTGACAAATCTTAGTTTTTTAGGATCTCTTCTTTTTCTTCCTTTTTCTTTTTATTTAACGTTGTTATTTAAACTCTGCTTATTTACTTACTTTAATTTGTTCATTTGTGATTCTATATGCATATATCTATATATATTTGTGTCACATATGTTTGCAAAACCTGTTTTATTCATAATTGTTCTATGTTTACATCATAATTCTTTCCATCATACATTATTCCCTATATCTAGAATGGAGGATCCTTCCTCATTCTTCTGCATTCTTGGCGCTGCTCCACTCTTTCCTTCTCCAGACGATCCAATGCATACTCTATGTTGCCAAGTTTGATGCTCAGATCATCTTTTTCTAGACTATCTTCTGTCGTCTTAAGTCTCTTTTCCACAGTCTCCTTCTCTTCCAGCAGATTCAGCTCCCGCTGGCAAAGCTCCTGAATCTCTTCCACGAAGCAGAGGAACTCCTTCAGATCTTTCTCCATCTCTGGACCAAGATCTTCTTCAAGCAGTGTCTTCGTCAGCTCTTGTATGGTCTTTGTACCATCGGGATGCCTAATATTGAGGAACATATCTTCCTCAAACGCCTTCCTTCTGAGCTCTTCTAATGCCATTCTGTATGATGCCATTTTTTTTCTGAATATTATTCGAGGTGTGAAGCTTACCTTTCTCTCCAACGTTTTTATAGGCTTCACTTTCTCTCTGAAAGTTAATGCTCTTACAGTTTCTCGAGGTTAAGTACTTGGTAACTGACCCTTCTATTTCCTCACTTGACCGGTGGTCAACGTTCATCCCTTGCATTAACTCTTCTATTTATTATCGCCTCACTCTGATTCTTACATCGTCTTCATTTTCTTTCAACTTAGACCTTCTCTAAGGGGGGAGTACCTTGTACTTCAAGCTAAGTTTTTCACACCCCAAGCATTTTGCTTATGACAAAAAGGGGGAGTAAACCCAGTTTTTGATGTGTAAGATGTGTTAGTGTGACTTATTTTTCTTTTGGAGATTTTAAGAGTTCCACCTTCATGACCATAGATGTGTCACTGGGCAAATACAAGGAATACATTTCACTTCTTCTGAAGTGATTCTAAGTTGACTCTGATACCCAAGACTCTGATACCTTGTCCATGACTCTGATCACTTATGCGCTCTGATTATTCGTTTTTCATCTATGTCATAAGCTTTTCACTCTGAACTCTTATATGATTTAGCTCAGAATCTAGACTTTACTAACGTTTTCATCAAGCATTAGATTCAGGGGGAGCTAAGCTCAGAATCAAGCAGTGACTTGAATTCAGAATGAGCAAGATAAACTATTCACATCAGGATAAGTCTTATTCTATATCTCTAAACTCTGAGTGAATTCAGTTTAATGTTTAAGAATTGTTCATCAAAAATCTTAGTTTTGTCATCATCAAAAAGGGGGAGATTGTAAGATCAAGTTTTGATCTAGTAGTACAACTCTATGTTTTGATGATTACAAGTTAACCTTTTGATATGAACAATTGTGGTACTCTAACGTGTTTTTCTGAGTGTGCTATTTACAGGCTCTGACCCTGACTCAATTTCACACAAATCAGAAGCACTGTGTATAAAGGGTAACCCAAGCAACGCTTTCGCATTCACCATGTTCAGTATGAACAGTGGAAAAGCTTCAGAAGATCTGAAGCTATACAAACTCTGATGAGGACTCAGTCGCTAGAAGCTCTGATGATCCAGAAGTTCTGACAACCAAGAAACACTGAAGGTTCAGATGTTCCGATGGTGTAGAAGACTCTGAAGATCCAGAAGCTGAATAGTGGAAACTCTGAAGTCCAGAAGCAAGAAACTCTGAAGGCCATGTTCTTCCCTCTGAGTTCAGAATCAGAAGATACAATGGTCAGAGGATCTGTGCTTTCCCTCTGACTCTGATCAACCGGCTTCACAAGTTCCAATACGAAGCATTCCTCTGATCAGAAGTCTCCTAGGTTAAAAGGTCAAGTCGCTATCCAAGTACAAAAGCAAGTGTACCTTCCTGACGACCTACCTAACGTTCTCAGCCACAGCAGAAGCTGGATTTTCCAGAACTGCCCTCCAACGGTAGCATTTCCCATGCAACGCTCAACCCTAATCCTTGGAGTATATATAGAGGCTGAAGATTGAAAGAAGCGGCTAGAAGAAAAAAATATACAAGAAGCAATACACACGCGCAAGATATATTCTAAGCTTTCTTTCATCTTGTAATTTATTTTAGTTTACACTCAGCTTATTCAGAAGCAAACCCTTGTAAACACCAACCTCAAACAGTTGTTTGATTTTCCTTTAGGAGATCAAGGTTGATCGGATCCTAGAGAAGACTAAGAGAGTGAATCTTAGTGTGAGCTAAGTCAGTGTAATTGTTAGTCACTTGTAGGTTTCAAGTGCAGTTGTAACTCTTACCTGATTAGTGGATTGCCTTCATTCTAAGAAGGAAGAAATCACCTTAACGGGTGGACTGGAGTAGCTTGAGTGATTTATCAAGTGAACCAGGATAAAATCCTTGTGTGCTTTTCTATCTCTATCTTTTGCACTTAGTTCTCGAAAAGATTTGTTAAAATCTTTAAGGTGGTAGTTTTGTACTGAAAACGTTATTCAAACCCCCCCTTTCTACCGTTTTTCATACCTTCACATGTTATTGGAACGAAGTGGGTATTCAGAAACAAGCTGAATGAGAAAGGAGATGTAGTCAGAAACAAGGCAAGGCTAGTTTCTCAAGGCTACAGCCAGCAGGAAGGAATAGACTACACTGAAACATTTGCTCCAGTAGCAAGACTGGAGGCAATCAGACTGTTGATCTCTTTCTCAGTAAATCACAACATAGTTCTACATCAGATGGACGTAAAGAGTGCCTTCCTAAATGGTTATATCTCAGAGGAAGTCTATGTTCATCAACCCCCAGGTTTTGAAGATGAGAAGAAACCAGACCATGTGTTCAAATTGAAGAAATCACTCTACGGTCTGAAGCAAGCTCCCAGAGCATGGTATGAGAGACTTAGCTCATTCCTTCTGGAGAATGAGTTTGTAAGGGGTAAAGTAGATACAACTCTCTTTTGCAAGACTTATAAGGATGATATCTTAATTGTGCAAATTTATGTTGATGATATTATATTTGGTTCTGCTAATCAATCTCTATGCAAAGAATTTTCTGAGATGATGCAGGCTGAATTTGAGATGAGTATGATGGGAGAATTAAAGTACTTTCTGGGAATACAAGTTGATCAAACACCAGAAGGAACATATATCCATCAGAGCAAGTACACTAAAGAACT
Organism: Lotus japonicus; assembly: GCF_012489685.1. Lineage (NCBI taxonomy): Eukaryota > Viridiplantae > Streptophyta > Magnoliopsida > Fabales > Fabaceae > Lotus > Lotus japonicus. Next base: position 23,170,504 of record NC_080042.1, on the reverse strand, counting down.
TCTGAAGAAGTTCAATATGCTGGAATCTACAGTGGCCAAGACTCCAATGCATCCTACATGCATTCTGGAGAAAGAAGATAAAAGTGGTAAAGTATGTCAGAAGCTCTATCGTGGCATGATAGGTTCACTTCTATACTTAACTGCATCTAGGCCAGACATATTATTTAGTGTTCACTTATGTGCTCGTTTCCAATCAGATCCAAGGGAAACCCACTTAACTGCTGTTAAGAGGATCCTAAGGTATCTGAAAGGCACCACTAACCTTGGCTTGATGTATAAGAAAACATCAGAGTATAAGCTTTCAGGTTACTGTGATGCTGATTATGCTGGAGATAGAACAGAGAGAAAAAGTACTTTTGGAAATTGTCAATTTCTGGGAAGCAATCTAGTCTCATGGGCAAGCAAGAGGCAATCAACCATTGCACTATCAACTGAGAGGCAGAATATATCTCAGCAGCAATATGCAGCACTCAGATGCTCTGGATGAAACATCAGCTGGAGGATTATCAGATCCTTGAGAGCAATATCCCAATCTATTGTGATAACACTGCTGCAATCTCATTGAGTAAGAATCCTATCTTGCATTCAAGGGCAAAGCACATTGAGGTAAAGTATCACTTTATTAGAGATTATGTACAGAAGGGCGTACTTCTTCTGAAGTTTGTTGATACTGACCATCAATGGGCAGATATCTTTACAAAGCCCTTAGCAGAGGATAGATTTAATTTTATTCTGAAAAATCTAAACATGGACTTTTGTCCAGAGTGAAGATGGATCAGAACCTCTGACTATGATACTTCTTGATCAGAAGATGTCTAGTCCAGAAGGTAACTCAATCAGAGTGTGTGTACCCACTGGTACTGACTCGGAAGCTGAGACAACAACACGTGTGTCAGTATTTCTGATGCATAGTTCCTTGTGCCCGTGTGACAGTCTGTTATGATTGCGTGTAGATGTGCTTCTCTCCTGTGTGTGATGAGTGTATTTACTGACTATCTATCTTTAATTTTCAACCGTTGATCTTAAAGTGCTTTTTGAATCAACAACGGTTATTTGATAAAACCCACTATACACACACGTTCTCTTTCAGTTCCGGTTTTTACTCTCGCTCTCTCTGCTTTTTCAAAACCGCCTTTTCTCGATTTCTCTCTCGATCTCTCTTCATCTTTCAACCTTCATCTTCTACCTCAAACCTTCAACCTCTTCAAAAATGGTGAGACAAACCAGAAGATCTACTGCAGATGCACCTCAGTTCCCTCACATGGTAGTTGGTCTTGCAACGGGTCAAAGGGGCCCTGAGAATCCGACACCAGATCCAGTTCAAGCTCAAGAACAGAGTGTTCCAATTGCAGAACGGGGCTGTGCCGTTCACTGTGTTTATCCTCCTGAGGAACTCCAAGTCCTGGCAGAATGGAGATTCAACCTCGACAACTTGGCTACAAATGGGTATGATCTTCGTCCTGAAGTCCAAGCTCAAGGTTGGGGAAATTACTTCAACAGACTTCGAGGACCGGTGTATGATAGATTGGTCAAGGAATTCTGGAAGCACGCCGACTGCGATGATACTCAAGTGGTATCTCATATTCTTGGCAGAAAGATCATCATCACGGAGAAGTCCTTCGTGAACTTGCTGGGTGCAGACACTGCTTATGGGTATCGTTTCCAACTCACGGAATCGAAGCTGAAACCCAGCACCAAGGATACAATCAACCAGGCTCTGTACACCACCTTCAAACCGGGCAAGACGAGTTACAAGGTGATGGACCTTCACCCCAAACTCAGGATCTGGCACAAGATCCTGCTTCACTGCATAAACCAGAGACCGAAGGGCAGTTCTCCAGACTACATCAACTTCAACCAGAAGGTGATGTTGTTCTTCATCCAAGATCAGAAGAAGATCTGCCTTCCCTACTTCCTGTTCTCCTACTTGAAGGAATGTATCCGGAAGTCTCGCACCACTGCCTCCATCAAGTCTGCAATCAAATATATCCCCTTTGGGAGGCTGCTCTCAGACTTTCTGATTGAAAGCAACCTGGTGCAAGATCTGGTTAATGTTGGATGTGTAGAGGATCTGAGCACCATAGTCAGTGATGTCTTCACTGCAAACTCTCTGAAGAAGATGGGTTTGGTCCAGAAGAAGATTGCTCCTGCTCATGAAGACACATCTTCTGAGATCAGAGGTAGAAGGATGCCTCTGAATGACTACCCTCTGTGGACTCAGGCAGACAATCCTGACGCCATCAGATGCTATGTTGAAGACCTCAGGGCTCAAGGATTCGAAATTGATCTTGATGATTTCGTCAGCAGACTACCGCCAGCTCCAGAGTTTCCTTCTCCTCCCAAGAAGAAAGCTCAGAGGAAGATGCTACTGGACGAATCTTCTGAGGAATCCGATGTCCCTCTGGTCAAGAAGACGAAGAGAAAGCCTGATGATGGTGATGATAGTGATCATGAGGATGGTCCTCCCAAGAAGAAGAAGAAGACGGTCAGAATCGTGGTGAAGCCTACTCGGGTGGAACCAGCTGCTGAAGTGGTCAGAAGGACTGAACCTCCTGCCAGAGTGACTCGATCATCAGCACATTCAAGTAAGCCTGCACTTGCTTCTGATGATGATTTGAATTTATTTGATGCACTCCCTATTTCTGCCTTGCTCCAACACTCCTCAAATCCCCTCACTCCTATTCCTGAATCCCAACCAGCCGCACAAACCACCTCTCCACCACATTCCCCAAGATCTTCTTTCTTTCAACCTTCCCCTACTGAAGCACCTCTCTGGAATTTGCTTCAGAATCAACCCTCTAGGTCAGAAGAACCAACCTCTCTCCTCACCATTCCGTACGACCCATTATCTTCTGAACCCATCATCCATGAACAACCAGAGCCAAACCAAACAGAACCACAACCCAGAACGTCTGATCACTCTGTTCCCAGAGCATCAGAACGTCCTGCTGCCAGAACCACGGATACAGACTCTTCAACAGCCTTTACACCTGTATCCTTCCCAACCAATGTTGCTGATTCTTCTCCCTCCAATAACTCTGAATCTATTAGAAAATTCATGGAGGTTAGAAAAGAAAAGGTGTCTACCTTAGAGGAATATTACCTAACTTGTCCAAGCCCTAGGAGATATCCTGGCCCTAGACCTGAACGTCTAGTTGACCCAGATGAACCTATCTTGGCCAATCCTATCCAAGAGGCAGACCCTTTGGCTCAACAAGCTCACCCTGTCCCTGACCAACAAGAGCCTATTCAACCAGAACCTGAACCCGAACATTCAGTGTCTAACCAATCCTCGGTTAGATCACCCCATCCTCTGGTTGAAACTTCAGACCCTCACCTTGGAACCTCTGAACCCAATGCTCAACTGATTAACATTGGTTCTCCACAAGGTGCCTCTGAAGCTCATAGCAGCAATCACCCAGCCTCTCCTGAAACCAACCTCTCCATAATTCCCTATACTCACCTCCAACCCACATCTCTCTCTGAGTGCATCAATATTTTCTATCATGAAGCCTCTTTGAGGCTCCGCAATGTGCACGGTCAGACTGACCTCAGTGAGAATGCTGAATATGTGGCTGATGAGTGGAACAATCTGGGCACTTGGCTAGTGGCTCAAGTTCCAATTATGATGCAGCTCCTGCATGCAGAGGGAAGTCAGAGCATTGAGGCTGCAAAGCAAAGGTTTGCTCGAAGGGTGGCTCTTCATGAACAAGAACAGAGAAATAAGCTTCTTGAAGCTATTGAAGAAGCCAAAAGAAAGAAGGCTCAAGCAGAAGAAGCTGCACGTCTCGCAGCAGCTCAAGCTGAACAAGCCAGACTAGAGGCAGAGCGACTTGAAGCTGAGGCTGAAGCTCTTAGATGCCAAGCACTTGCACCAGTTGTGTTTACTCCTGCTGCTTCTGCTTCCATTCCAGACTCTCAAGCTGCTCAGAATGTTCCTTCCGGTTCTACTCAGACAAGCTCATCCAGACTCGACATCATGGAACAACGTCTTGACATTCATGAATCCATGCTGATTGAGATGAAGCACATGATGATGGAACTTCTGCGACGATCTGACAAACCTTAGTTTTAGGATCTCTTCTTTTTCCTTTCTTTTTCTTTAACGTTGTTTTATTTAAACTCTGTTTCTTTTTATTTATTTGTTCTACTTTATTCGTTTGTGATTCTATACATATCTATATATAATTGTGTCTCATATGTTTGCAAAAATCTTTTTTATTCATCATATTTCTATGTTTACATCATATCTCTTTACATCATAAAATCTAGAATGGAGGATCCCTCCTCATTCTTCTGCACTCCTGGCGCTGCTCTGACCTATCTTTCTCCAGACGCTCCAGTACATGCTGGATGTTGCTGAGCCAATCTTTCTTTTTCTTCCAGCAGCTTGAGTTCAAGCCGGCTGAGTTCTTGCACCTCCTCCACGAAGGCAAGAAATTCCTTCAGGTCTCTCTCCAACTCTGGACGCAGGTCCTCTTCCAGCAGTGTCCGTGTCAGCTCCGCGATGGTAGTTGCACCCTCTGGATGCCTGATGTTAAGGAACAAGTCCTCTTCAAAGGCCTTCTTCCTCAGCTCTTCTAGTGCTACGATGTATGATGCCATTTTTTTTTTACTGAAAATTGTTCGAGGTGTGAAGCTTACCATTCTCTCCAACGCTTTATATAGGCTTCACTTTCTCTCTGAAAGTTAATGCTCCTACGGTTTCCCGAGGTTAAGTTCTTGGTAACTGACCCTTCTCTTTACTCACTTGACCGGTGGTAAACGTTCTTCTCTTGCATTAACTCTTCTATTTATTTCGCCTAACTCTGATTCATGCATCATTTTCATTTTTCCTTAAACTTAGACCTTCTCTAAGGGGGAGTACCTTGTACTTCAAGCTAAGTTTTTCACACCCCAAGCTTTTTGCTTATGACAAAAAGGGGGAGTAAACCCAGTTTTTGATGTGTAAGATGTGTTAGTGTGATTTATTTTTCTTTTGGAGATTTTAAGAGTTCCACCTTCATGACCATAGATGTGTCACTGGGCAAATACAAGGAATACATTTCACTTCTTCTGAAGTGATTATAAGTTGACTCTGATACCCAAGACTCTGATACCTTGTCCATGACTCTGATTACTTATGCGCTCTGATTACTCGTTTTTCATCTATGTCATAAGTTTTTCACTCTGAACTCTTATATTATTTAGCTCAGAATCTAGACTTTACTAACGTTTTCATCAAGTATTAGATTCAGGGGGAGCTAAGCTCAGAATCAAGCAGTGACTTGAATTCAGAATGAGCAAGATAAACTATTCACATCAGGATAAGTCTTATTCTATATCTCTAAACTCTGAGTGAGTTCAGTTTAATGTTTAAGAATTGTTCATCAAAAATCTTAGTTTTGTCATCATCAAAAAGGGGGAGATTGTAAGATCAAGTTTTGATCTAGTAGTACAACTCTATGTTTTGATGATTACAAGTTAACCTTTTGATATGAACAATTGTGGTACTCTAACGTGTTTGTCTGAGTGTGCTATTTACAGGATCTGACCTCAACTCAATCTCACACAAATCAGAAGCACTGTGTATAAAGAGTGACCCATGCAACGCTTTCGCATTCACCATGTTCAGTATGAACAGTGGAAAAGCTTCAGAAGTTCTGAAGTTATACAAACTCTGATGTGGACTCAGTCGCTAGAAGCTCTGAAGATCCAGAAGTTCTGATAACCAAGAAACACTGAAGGTTCAGATGTTCTGATGGTGTAGAAGACTCTGAAGATCCAGAAGCTGAATAGTGGAAACTCTGATGTCCAGAAGCAAGAAACTCTGAAGGCCATGTTCTTCCCTCTGAGTTCAGAATCAGAAGATACAATGGTCAGAGGATCTGTGCTTTCCCTCTGACTCTGATCAACCGGCTTCACAAGTTCCAATATGAAGCATTCCCCTGATCAGAAGTCTCCTAGGTTTAAAGGTCGCGTCGCTATCCAAGTACAAAAGCAACTGTACCTTCCTGACGACCTACCTAACGTTCTCAGCCACAGCAGAAGCTGGATTTTCCAGAACTGCCCTCCAACGGTAGCATTTCCCATGCATCGCTCAACCCTAATCCTTGGAGTATATATAGAGGCTGAAGAATGAAAGAAACGGCTGTAAGAAGCATTCACATACGCAAGACATATTCAAAATCTTCTAAGTTTTCTTTCATCTGAAATTCATTGAGTTTACTATTAGCTTTTTAGAAGCAAATCTCTTGTAAACAATTCTTTGATAAACAGTTTGTTTAGTTCCTTTAGGAGATCAAGGTTGATCGGATCCTAGAGAAGACTAAGAGAGTGAATCTTAGTGTGAGCTAAGTCAGTGTAATTGTTAGTCACTTGTAGGTTTCAAGTGCAGTTGTAACTCTTACCTGATTAGTGGATTGCCTTCATTCTAAGAAGGAAGAAATCACCTTAACGGGTGGACTGGAGTAGCTTGAGTGATTTATCAAGTGAACCAGGATAAAATCCTTGTGTGCTTTTCTATCTCTTATCTTTAGCACTTAAGTTCTTGAAAGATTTGTCAAAATCTTTAAGGTGGAAGTTTTATTCTGAAAACGTTATTCAAACCCCCCCTTTCTACCGTTTTTCATACCTTCAAGTGTATCAAGAAGTCCAGAACTACTGCCTCCATCAAGTCAGCAATCAAGTATATCCCTTTTGGGAGATTGCTATCAGATCTCTTCATTGAGAGCAACCTTGTGCAAGATCTGGTCAATGCTGGATGCATAGAGGATCTGACCACCATTGTCAGTGATGTCTTCACTGCCAATTCTCTGAAGAAGATGGGTTTGGTCCAGAAGAAAATTGCCCCAACTCATGAAGATACATCTACTGAAATCAGACAGAGAAGGGTGCCTCTAAACGACTACCCTCTGTGGACACAGGCAGACAACCCTGAAGCTATTAGGTGCTATGTTGAAGACCTAAGGGCTCAAGGCTTTGAAATTGATTTAGATGAATTCTTCAGAAGATTGCCGCCAGCTCAAGAGTTTGACTCTCCTCCCAAGAGGAAAGCTCAGCGGAAGATGGTTTTAGAAGAATCCTCTGAGGAATCTGATGTCCCTCTGACGAAGAGGAAGAAGGCTGATCAGCCAAAGAGGAAACATGATGAAACCATCAAGCCTGATGCTGGTGGTGATGGTAATGATGGTCCTAATGAAGATGGTCCTTCTCCTCCCAAGAAGAAGAAGAAACAAGTCAGACTTGTGGTGAAGCCTACCAGGGTGGAACCAGCTGCTCAAGTGGTCAGAAGGATTGAAACTCCCTCCAGAGTGACTCGGTCATCAGTGCGATCATCAAGTAAGTCTGTTATTGATTCTGATGCTGATTTAAATACATTTGATGCACTCCCCATCTCTGCTATGCTCAAACGATCTTTAAACCCACTCACTCCCATTCCTGAGTTCCAATCAGTTGCACAAACCACTTCTCCACCCTACTCACCAAGGTCTTCATTTTTCCAACCTTCTCCAAATGAAGCACAACTCTGGAACATGCTTCAGAACCAACCCTCTAGACAAGATGAACCAACCTCTCCCATTACCATCCAATACAACCCATTAACTTCTGAACCCATCATTCCTGAACAACCAGAGCTTAACCAAACAGAACCACAACCCAGAACGTCTGATCACTCTGTTCCCAGAGCATCAACACGTAAAACTGCCAGAACCACTGATACAGACTCCTCCACAGCCTATACACCTGTATCATTTCCAACAAATGTTGCTGATTCCTCTCCCTCCAATAACTCTGAATCAATTAGAAAATTTATGGAGGTCAGAAAAGAAAAGGTATCTACCCTAGAAGAGTATTACCTCACGTGTCCAAGCCCTAGGAGATATCCTGGCCTTAGACCTGAACGTCTAGTTGACCCAGATGAACCTATCTTGGCCAATCCCTTACATGAGGCAGACCCTTTGGCTCACCAGGCTCAACCTGACCCTGTCCATCAAGAGCCAATTCAACCAGAACCAGAACAATCTGTGTCTAACCACTCCTCGGTTAGGTCACCACATCCTCTGGTTGAAACCTCTGAACCTCACCTTGGAACCTCTGAACCAAATGCTCAAATGTTTAACATTGGTTCTCCTCAAGGTGTCTCTGAGGCAAATAGCAGCAGCCACCCAACCTCTCCTGAAACCAACCTATCCATTATTCCCTACACTCACCTAAGACCAACCTCTCTTTCTGAGTGCATCAGTGTGTTTAATCATGAAGCTTCACTGATGATTCGCAACGTCAAAGGGCATACTGATCTAAGTGAGAGTCCTGACTCTGTTGCTGAGGAATGGGATAATCTGAGTACTTGGTTAGTTGCTCAGGTTCCTGCTATGATGAGTCATCTCGTTGCTGAAAGGGATCAGAGGATCAAGGCTGCTAAGCAGAGGTTTGCAAGAAGAGTAGCTCTTCATGAACAACAACAAAGACATAAGCTTCTTGAAGTTGTTGAAGAGGCCAGAAGAAAGCAAGAGCAAGCAGAAGAAGCTGCACGTCAAGCAGCAGCTCAAGCTGAACAAGCCAGATTAGAGGCAGAAAGACTTGAAGCTGAAGCTGAAGCCCGTAGATGCCAAGCACTTGCACCAGTGGTTTTTACTCCTGTTGCTTCTGTTTCCACTCCAGCTCATCAAGCTGCTCAGAATGTTCCTTCCATTTCTACACCGTCAAGCTCGTCCAGACTCGACATTATGGAACAACGTCTTGATACTCATGAGTCTATGCTGATTGACCTGAAGCAAATGATGTTGGAACTTCTGCGTCGCACTGATAAACCCTAGTCTTAGGATCTCTTCGTTTTTTTTTCCTCTTAACCTTGTTTTATTTTAACTTCCATTTATTTGTTTTTAGCTATTTTAGTTATTCTGCTTTGTTCGTTTGTGTTTATCTATGCATATATATATATATATATATATCTCTGTCTCTGTCACATTGAGTTTTTCAAAATTTTCTTGTTTATTCATAATCTTTATATGATTACATCATACATTTTCTCTTTTCCTAAAGTCTAGAATGGAGGATCCCTCCTCATTCTTCTGCACTCTTGGCGCTGCTCTGACCTCTCTTTCTCCAGACGATCCAGTGAATACTGGATGTTGTTGAGATTGACGATCTTCTCATTCCTCTCCAGAACCTCTTCTGTTGTTTTGAGCTTCTTTTCTATGATTTCCTTCTCTTCCAGCAGCTTCAGTTCAAGCTGGCTGAGTTCTTGCACTTCCTCCACGAAGGCAAGGAATTCTTCTAAGTCACTCTTCAACTCTGGACGCAGGTCCTCTTCTAGTAGTGTCCTTGTCAGCTCTGATATGGTCTTTGTACCCTCTGGATGCCTTATGTTAAGGAACAAGTCCTCCTCAAAGGCCTTCCTTCTGAGCTCTTCTAGTGCAACTATGTATGATGCCATTTTTCTTAATCGATCGAGTTGTGAAGCTTACCCTTTTTCTCCATCGCTTTATATAGGCTTCACTTTCTCTCTGAAAGTTAATGCTCCTATAGTTTCTCGAGGTTAAGTTCTTGGTAACTGACCCTCTTCTTTACTCCCTTGGCCGGTGGTAAACGCTCTTCTTTTGCATTAACTCTTCTCTTTAATTCGCCTAACTCTGATTCATGCATCGTTTTCATTTTCTTAAAACTTAGACCTTCTCTACGGGGGAGTACCTTGTACTTCAAGCTAAGTTTTTCACACCCCCAAGCTTTTTGCTTATGACAAAAAGGGGGAGTACAACCCAGTTTTTGATGTGTAAGATGTGTTAGTGTGATTTATTTTTTCTTTTGGAGAATTTAAGAGTTCCACCTTTATGACCATAGATGTGTCACTGGGCAAATACAAGGAATACATTTCACTTCTTCTGAAGTGATTTTAGTTTGACTCTGATACCCAAGATTCTGATACCTTGTCCGTTGACTCTGATTACTTATGCGCTCTAATTATTCCATTTCATCTATGTCATAAGTTTTTCACTCTGAACTCTTATATTGTTTAGCTCAGAATCTTGACTTTTCTAACGTTTTCATCAAGTATTAGATTCAGGGGGAGCTAAGCTCAGAATCAAGCAGAGACTTGAATTCAGAATGAGCAAGATAAACTATTCACATCAGGATAAGTCTTTTTCTATATCCCTAAACTCTGAGTGAATTCAGTTTATTGTTTAAGAATTGTTCATCAAAAATCTTAGTTTTGTCATCATCAAAAAGGGGGAGATTGTAAGATCAAGTTTTGATCTAGTAGTACAACTCTATGTTTTGATGATTACAAGTTAACCTTTTGATATGAACAATTGTGGTACTCTAACGTGTTTTTCTGAGTGTGCTATTTACAGGCTCTGACCTCTATTCAATCTCACACAAATCAGAAGCACTATGCTTAAAGAGTGACCCAAGCATCGCTTTCGCATTCACCATGTTCAGTATGAACAGTGGAAAAGCTTCAGAAGTTCTGAAGTTATACAAACTCTGATGTGGACTCAGTCACTAGAAGTTCTGAAGATCCAGAAGTTCTGACAACCAAGAAACACTGAAGGTTCAGATGTTCTGATGGTGTAGAAGACTCTAAAGATCCAGAAGCTGAATAGTGGAAACTCTGATGTCCAGAAGCAAGAAACTCTGAAGACCATGTACTTCCCTCTGAGTTCAGAATCAGAAGATACAACGGTCAGAGGATCTGTGCTTTCCCTCTGACTCTGATCAACCGGCTTCACAAGTTCCAACATGAAGCATTCCCCTGATCAGAAGTCTCCTAGGTTTAAAGATCAAGTCGCTATCCAAGTACAAAAGCAACTGTACCATCCTGACGACCTACCTAACGTTCTCAGCCACAGCAGAAGCTGGAATTTCCAGAACTGCCCTCCAACGATAGCATTTCCATCCAGCGTTCAAACCCTAATCCTTGGAGTATAAATAGAGGCTGAAGATTGAAAGATGCGGTTGGAAGAATTTACACGAGCATAAGCCATATTCAAAAACCTTCAAGTATTCTTTCATCTGAAATTCACTGTGTTTACTATTAGCTTTTCAGAAGCAAATCTCTTGTAAACATTCTTTGATAAACAGTTTGTTTAGTTCCTTTAGGAGATCAAGGTTGATCGGATCCTAGAGAAGACTAAGAGAGTGAATCTTAGTGTGAGCTAAGTCAGTGTAATTGTTAGTCACTTGTAGGTCTCAAGGGCAGTTGTAACACTTTACCTGATTAGTGGATTGCCTTCATTCTAAGAAGGAAGAAATCACCTTAACGGGTGGACTGGAGTAGATTGAGTGATTTATCAAGTGAACCAGGATAAAAATCATTGTGTGCTTTTCTATCTCTTATTCTTAGCACTTAAGTTCTCGAAAGATTTGTGAAAATCTTTAAGGTGGAAGTTTATCTTGAAAACGTTATTCAAACCCCCCCTTTCTACCGTTTTTCATACCTTCAGACCAACCTTCAAATCAATGAAACTTGCTCCAAGTTGTCCAAACAGTTGGTCTCGGAAACGGAGAAGACGACGAAGATGCAGAAGAAACTCGCTGAGGTGAAGCTTGAAAAAGCTGCGGCGGACAAGAAAGAGGAACGACTTGAAAGCCAAATTGAAGAGCTCCGCAAAACTCTTGGTACCTAGGAGGCTACCCTTACTTCTCAGAAGGGAGACCTTTTGACCAAGAATGAGGAAATCGCCAAGTTGCGCCAAGATTTGGCTGACAGGGGGAAAGCTCTTGCCGATGCACGCTCTGATTTGGAGTCGAAACGCAAACTCTTGACCGAAAAAGACGCCCAGGCCCTCGCCCTAGAAGAGAAGATAAGGGGCGAAGCTGCTCACGCGGTGGCCAATGAGCGTATCTGTGGCTTCCTGATCGCCAAGGCTCAAGTCAAACATCTCCATCCCAACATCAACCTTGTTCCCTTGGGAGTTTTTAAGAAGATTACACCCGCCGGGCTGGAGGGTGTCGAAGATCCACCAGGAGTCGCTAATGTTGACCTTGGAGACGCTGTGGAGCAAACATAAAGAGATAGATAAAAAAATGTTTACTTCTTATTTTAATATTGGATTATTGTAATGTTAGTACTCTTTTGCTTTACTCGTTGTGTTTTTAGTTTGAGCCAATGTTCCGGTCAAGAACATAGAATCAAGGCATGGTGCCTAGAGTGTGTGGAGTGTGATCGGAAATCTTAGAGAGATGAACTCCTAACTGTTTAGAGAGAGAAAATATAACTGAATTTCAATGTTGTTATTGCCAAATGAGCTAAGAGTCCCTTACAATTGGTAACCGTCCCTTATTTATAGATTTGGGGTTGGGCCTTCGTGCCTTTAATTTGTCTAAATGGGCCGATTGGGCCTTGGGGAGAGCGGCCCAAGGTCCAGGCATGTTCCGCGCCTAAGGCTGAGTCTCCTGGGCGAGGGACCCTGTAGTCTCGCCCAGTCCACAAGTCCACAAGACACCGAGCTCGAAGCATGAGAGCTAAGTGTGTCTTTAAACAGAAGAAACCAAGGCGAGGATTATGAAAGACTAAACAATGATAAAACCTAAAGTTTTTTTTTTAACAAAATGAAAAAACAATTGCCAACATGGCTGGGAGAATAAAGTCAAAAATCTTCGTGTTCTAAACTTTTTCACTGCACCACCCTTTTCCTAGGCAAACTAAGTCCACAAGCAGTCCCAGGGCGATGGCACTTGACCTCCTCGCCTTGCCAGTACTGCGCACGTGCCCTAACTCATGACACTTTGACAAGTGTCGTGCGTTCGCCACGCGTTGCGCCCTGAAGTAGTTTTTAAGTCAGCAAATCCCCCGAATCTCGACTGCCACTTTTGAAATGTCTTTTCGATTTCCAGCGAACCCTGTCAACCCGAATTTCAACCAATAAGCTTCCGTTACGGTACCTTCCATTTAATGCGTTATGTCAAACCCTGACATTTTTTGAATTTAAACCAATCAGCGTCAACGGTTAAAACTTTTCACCTAACACGCTGCCTTTCCTTTTTCAAGATTAATGCCACGTTTCCCAAATAATCATTCCACCTTTGTCATGATGGACACGATTTCCGAACCGACTCTTAATTCCCACTTTAAAACTTTCTTTCTTCTCCACTTTCGCCATTCTTGAACATCCGACGATAATCCAAAAGTCATCGACTCAACATTTCCTATGAGCCTTCTCCCTTCATTCTCAGAAAGACTCCCAAGCGCCGTACCCACAGGTCCTCCCGATCCCGAAGTGTTGCCTCTGCGCCCCCCACTCCTGCCCCGGCGGCTACGCCTCCTGCCGGGGGAACTCCCCTTAACGAAGATGAGAAAGATGCCTTTTGGCGACAAATTTTCATCAATCTTCCCCAGCCCACAGTCGAAGAGCCTAAGCATGCGGCCATTTGTCAAACCTCTGAGCTGTCTACTGACGAGTCCATTGCCGAGTCAATTCGTAAAGCCGGAGGGCTCTGCCGTGAGAAGTCTTTGGAGGATGCCCTCATCATCGGCCCAGGCTTGGACATTCGTCGCCCCTGGAGGTGTCGTGGTCTTGAACAAAAGGCTAAACGACCACATTTCTTCTATGTTTATGAATATTTCTACCTTGAGTTATGAATCAAATTACCCTTTTTGCCGTTCCTCTGCCAAGTCATGAGGGAAATCAACGTGGCCCCTTGCCAACTCCATCAGAATGCTTGGGCCTTCATCCGTTGCTTCGAGATCCTCTACGAAGCTATCGGCCTCGAAGCAAAAGCCTCACACTTTTTCTACTTTTATGGGGTAGACCCAAAATGCCTGAAGACGGAAACTCCCTGATGGATTTCCTTGAAATCCCGCTTAGGTCGGCAGCGCTTTTACCTTTATAAGAGTAACGTTAAGAAGGGCCCCGGGCGACGCTATTTCCGTGTGATCGTTCATCCCTCTTACCCTGAAGCCTTCACCCGACGAGATGGATCCGTTTTGTTTCCCCTTTACTGGACGAAGAGTCCTTGTGATGTTCCCCCGCCAACTGACTCGTCGCTGAGCAGCGAGGACAAAGCCACCATCGGCCTTTTCGCCAGACTTCCCATCTTTGAGTGCTCCCAACTGTTGGAGGCTGTCCGCAGCGACTCCCTCCGCTCACTCTTGGAGGGGTTCAATTTCACCGAAGCCTCGCAGCAACGCGCTTTGGCCGCTGATTCTCCCAAACTTCCTCCCACCTTTAACACCGAGGGAGTGAAACAGAAATGCACCGCGGCTAGTTCAGACGCCGAAATCGTTGCCCCTCCTGCGAAGAGAGTCAGGGGGTCTTCCTCCACTACCACCATCCCCTCCACCGAGGTGGCTAAGGCCGTCCCCTCTCCAAAAGGGCCCGAACCTACGCCGGAGGATACCGTCCAACCTTTACCCTTAAGAGAAATCCAAAAATCCAAAAGGGGTGCCCTTGGTATCGATGCTCCCTCTTCTCAGAAAGAGAGAAAAAAGAAGAAAAAGGTGAAAAGATCCAAGACTAGTGACGCTGCTGCTTTCCCTCAAGCTTTGGGGGGTGAGGAAAACGCTTTTTCGGGCGACGCTGAACCTTCACCCGGCCCTAGAGGAATTGCTACCGGCGAGCCAAATCTGGAGGGGGTCCCTTCGGCGGTTCTCTTCCCTGATCGCCCGTCTCCTCAAGTCGAGGCGACCCTAGATGAGACCTTGCTTGCCCGCCCGGTAGACCCACAGGGTGAAGACCTTGCTCCTCGCACCTCGCCATCTCCCTGCCAAACCTCTTTCAAGGACAATCTTACTTCCACTGGTGATCAAGCAAGCTCCATTCCAAACCAGCGGACTTCTCCTATTGATTTCGTCCTTTCTGACAATTTCTTTGGGAGCGCGAGAGTGGCTGAGATTCCCGACCTTGATCAGGCCGCACAGGAAGCTATGTTCAACCTTCTACGCGCAAGGTGTCTCTTCGCCCAACTGTCTCAAGGCTCAGCTTCTTCTCTAGAGATGGGGAGACTCCAGCAGGAGGTTGAAGGCTACCAGGCAGCGGCGCAGGAAGCGCACCGCAAGTATGACGAGATGCTGTCCCAAATGGTGGCTCAAACCAACAAGCAAGCAAACTTATGCATAGAGCTGAACCGCCATGAGGAAGACTTATCAGCTTGTAAGGATAGGATGGAAGATTTGGAGCTGGATTGGTTTGAACTGCGACGGGAAGTGAACGCAAAGATAGAGTCGATCAACGCCGGCAGGGCCACTTGCATCCTCAAGGATCGAGAAATCGCGTCCCTGATGACCCCAGTTTAGTAGTGTTTTTAGGGTCATTTCGTTGTGGGTTTTGAGTCTTTTTGTTGAGTCTCATGTAGTGTTTCATGCATTCTCATGCATTTTTATCTTTATTAGTCCTTTTGCATTGCTTTGGTAATTTCATAGTTTAATAAGGTCTTTAATGGTATTTTAGTAGAGTTTAGGGGTCTAGTTTAATTCCTAGTTCATTTTATACTTTTGTGCAATTTAACCTTTGAGTTTCTTGGTTTTGTTCCTAGTCTTTCTATGCAAGCAATCAGGTTGTAACAGCTGAAGGAAGAAGGCCAAGGGGTTTAAAGGCTTGATGGAGGCATTAAAGTGTGTTAAAGTTGAAGTTTAAGAGGTTTTCAGGCGAGCTGGGGCGCTCAAGCGCTCCACATGGGCGCCTGAGCGCCAGGATGGCAGATTCATTTGTGCCAGGATTTGGTGCTGGCGCTTGAGCGCCCATGCTTGGCTAAAAACCCCTTTGTTTTGGGTTCTTAGTAAGACTTTGGATGTTTTAGCTTTTAATTCCTTTCCTATTCGTAATGTTCTGAGTAAACCCTTGAATCTCACTTCTATGCTTAATCTTTCAAGCTTGAATGCATGCTAGCTTCTTACTTTTCTATAATCATAACGATAGTTTCTTATAGAATTGGGACTTGTTGTGAGATTACTCCTTCTATACTTGCTGCTAGGAATAGAGGAAGAGTTGGGGTTGGTTGGCCTGAATTGTATGCTTATTGCTTCTATCAAATGCTTATGTTATCAAGGAATTGAACCTGTCTTTTGGTTAGAAAGGGTTTTCTTTACGAGGCATCGATAGATGACTATCTAGGCTAGAACTTCAAGGAGAGACTCATGATTTATTGGATAGGAAGGTTTGCTAAAACAGAATTAGTTGAACAAGAACCCAAGGCAATCTCATTTCTGAATTTCGATCACTTTACTACTTGTTCATTTATCTGTTACATAACCAAAGAAACAACCAATCTTAAAAACTGAATTTTACTCGCTTTTTAACTTTGAACTTGACTCTTAAACTGAATTCACATTCCAATTCCCTGTGGTTCGATAATTTAAAACCCGGAGATATCTGTGCACTTGCAGATTGACTAACAATCCCTCCTCTGTGAACTGGGGGAAATGAACGAGTCTCTCGCCGACGTGAGGTTGCAGCTCGAGGAAAAGAAACGGGCCCTCGCCGAAAGGGACTCCCAAATCAAGACTTCTCAGGCTAGGTCCGTGGCTGGCGCTGCTGTTGAAATTTTGGAGGAGCGAGGTCGTGGTTTCTTCCTTGCCAAAGCTCAAGTTCAACATCTCTACAAAGGAATCAACCTTGATGGCATGAGAGCTTTTAAGAAAGTTACTCCTCACGGGCTTGTTGGTCGAGATAATCTCCCAGGCTATTCCGCCGAGCACTTTGTTGAAATTGAGGAAGAAAAGATGAGGGAGAAAAGTTAATGAAACACAGTTATATTCGTACTAATTGTATGTACTTTGCTTTCTTGGTAATTGAATTGTATCTTTGTATTCATTTAACTTGTTTTGTGCATGGTTTTATTCTCGAGTTTTTCGTAGCCGTTTTAGGCTCTGCCTTAAATTGCATCGCTCCGTGTTCTCCGTTCGCCTTTTAGGCTTAGCTTTTCCTTTTGCTCATTCGTGTAGCGATTTTGAAGGTGTGTCAAAGAAACTAGGACTTTTGCTCAGCTTTTGAACCGAGGCTTTTCTTCGCACCAATATTTCCCGTAAGAGCAGGTGCGGCCTCGACGGTTTTTTCCCGCCAAGGGCTTACACTGCTGGGGGCCCAATGGCCATATGGGTTTACCCAGACTTACGCCTAGTTTATATTCTCGCCACATATTTCGGGGAAGTCTCTTATTCCCAGATTTCGGGGAGACTAAGGGGATAAGGGACTTGCCCCATTTTGGGGATAAGTCGCTTTCCCGCACACATCGCCAACGAGAAATCAATGTTTCGCACTGGACTTCCCCAGAGCAATCCCCAGACATCAAGGTCGTGCTGGGATTGCCACCTTCGGAGAATTTTTCTCACCAGGCGGATGTGATATAATGATCGAATTTTCGCTATCTAGGTAGCGTCGGTTCGCGCCGGACTTTCCCGGAGCAATCCCCAGACATCAAGGTCGTGTTGGGATTGCCACCTTCGGAGAATTTTTCTCACCGGGCGAACGGAGTTGAATGATTTGAGCTAGGAGTATTTCTGGCGAATATCCTTTTGTATTTGATTTCTTTGGATTTTTACATCGAGGGATGCCTTATTAAAAAACTCTCGTGTCGGAGAAAAAGAGTGCATCTTTATTTTTTAGTCCTACTTCGTGGCTAACCCCAATCGCCATCCTCTTTGCCGCGCCCCTGCTTGCCTAGCTCGTCCCTCAAAGTATGGTGCCTAGCACTTCCTCCTTCGTCCCCGAGGTACTCGCTATCCATTTACTCGCAGAATGCCCATTCACCTCTAGTTCTTTCTTTTGCAAGTTACCCTTGACCTTCTTGTTCCTGGAGGCTATTTCCCTCGCCACGAATTTCCCTTTGTTCCTACCACCGTGTGCCGAGCCTTTCTTCTTCCGAAAGCGGTCAGGCACTTTGCTCAACCCTTGTTTATAATCTTCTCGCCGAGATGCTTCCAAGTCCATGCTTCGGCCCATCGCCACTTTCCCCTTCCAGTCGCCTGGTCCCATGCTCAAAAGAGCTGACGCTTTGAACCGCAGAAAGTTCCAAAGTGTAGCGTCCTTCGGACTCCAGCTGAAGAGGTCAAAATTGCCCTCTACCAGCTTTTCCAACCGTCTTTCTTGCTCAAGGGTGAGCCTAGACTCAATCCCCAACACTCCCCTACTGAACTTATACCTTTCTAGGTCATCCATGATGCCTGCCCAGCATTCTTCCGCTGAAATGTCTGTGAACGGTCTGTCCCATTCTGTCTACCCGACTTCTTCTTCAACTCGCCTCTGGTTACTCCTCTGCCTTTTCGCCCTCCCATGGTCTATCTCCCGCGTCTCAACCCCTGACCTACTCTACCCGTTCTGACCTTCCTGTTGGATCTCAATTTCGTGACACCAGTGCCCCTCGCGTGCTACTTTTTTCCCGTACATCCTGAGACAATTATTTTAGCATTCCCTCGCCCTTCTTTGATCCACCACAATTTTCCCCACCGTCCCACAAAGCAGCGGGTACTTTACTGCAAGATGGGCTGTTGAAATAACGGCGCACAAACGGTTTAACGTATTCCTCCCAATGATAACGTTGTACGAGGCTACAACATGTATCACCAGGTACCTTACACGAAGGAGCTTGGCATTGTCCTCTACTCCGAAAACGGTGTCTAGATCTATATAACCTCGCACCCACACTTGCTCGCCCGAGAACCCTACTAGCGTTCCTGTATAGGGCATCAAATCCTTATCGGTTAAACCCAGCTTATCAAACGCATCCCCGTAAATGATATCGGCGGAGCTACCTTGATCCAAAAGTACCCGGCGAACATTAAAATTGTTGATCCGAACCATAACGACAACCGGGTCATCTTTATGCATTCAGACTCCCTCAAAATCCGCTGATGAGATTACTATATCCGGATGCTGGAAACCAAAATGAGCTTGGTATTGTTGCACCGAGGTTACTGCCCTGACATGTCTTCTTCTTGCCGAAGCTGTATCTCCCCCTCCGCCGAAACCACCTGCAATTGTATTAATTGTGCCCACCGGTGGGTCGAGATCTTTATTAAATGTTTCTTCTGCGTTCTTTTTCTTGGTAGCTAGTGTTTCCTTCTTTTCTGCACTCGGCGTGCGGCGGCGATCCTCCCGTCGGCGATCATCCTGCTGGCGAGAGTTCCTATACCTATTTCCCTGTTGTCGTTCGCCATTCCAAAGCTCATTGCGGTCATTTAGCTGCGCTCGCCCTGCTCTGATGAGCTTTTCTATCTCATTCTTTAAAGTGAAACAATCCCCTGTATCATGTCCTGCTGGCCGATGATACTCACACCACTTAGTCTTATCTGATTTTGGTCGCGGCGGGTCTGCTTCTCTTTCGCCCTCTTCAACGGCATGGGTCGCCTTGACCTCACGCAGCAGCTTCGTTAGATGAGCACTGAGACTCTTTCCCGACTCTCCACGCCGACGAGAGTCAGCCTGGTGCCAGGGTCGGCGACGCTCAGCATTATCCCTCCTTGGATACAAAGGGTCTCTCGTTGTCTTCTCCGCTGCCCGGACTTTCCTGTCTCGCCTCTTACTCCCTTCAACCTTGTCTTTTCTTGCTTTATCCTCTGACGACGCGTCCCCCTGATCAGCATTCTTTTCCACCTTCGCCCTTCGTCGCTTGAAAGTGTCATCCTCCTCATCAAGGATGTACGTGTTCGCCCGCGCGCGTACCTCCGCCATCGATTTGGCCGGCTTATGACTCAGTTTGCTGTTTAGCTTTCCAGGTTGTAGACCATTTTTGAAGGCCCGGGCACAGGCATTCGGCTCTGATTCCTCAATCTTTATCGACGCAGCACTGAATCGTTTCACGTATTGTTTTAGAGTCTCCCCTGCAGATTGTCGCACGTTGTACAAGTCCTCGATCGTCACTTGCTTAGTCTTGCTCGCTGAGAACTGGACGAGGAATTTGGACGAAAAATCTCGGAAGTTGGTGATGGATCCTCGCGGAAGAGTTGTGAACCACGCCATTGCTGTTCCTTTGAAAGTCGCTGGAAACATTCTGCACTTGACTGCGTCTGAAGCGGCGCTAATCACCATCTTTGTATTGAAATACAGTAAGTGCTCCTTTGGATCTGCTTTTCCGCTGTATGTTTCGAGGACTATATTCTTCATATTATCTGGAATGGCCACCTCCCTTACCGCCGCGGAAAATGGCTCAAATTCAGCCCCAACCTCTGCCTCGCGCTCTCCTTCGTCCTGCTGCTCATAACGATAATACTCTAGCTGCTCCTGAAGATAGTCGTTCCGCTGCCTTATCTCGTCGATGCTGCTGATCAAGCGTCTCCAATCTTGTCCGGAGATCGGAGCTTGAGGTGCCGGCGTCTCTCCTCCTGAGTCCTCAGGTGACTGTTCTGGCGACCTTCTTTGTTCCGGTGACGTTGGCGGTGAAGGCAGCACAGGTGTTGGAGACGGAGGAGGCGGGGGCGGAGCCGGAGGGGTTACTGGAGTTGCCTCCTCGCGATGAATCGTCTGGCGGCGCGGTCGGCCCCGAACGCGACGCGGCGGCGAAGTACGTCTTCGCACGGGGTCTTCTTCCCGTCGTCTGCGACGTGTTTCCATCGACTCCTACGAATGCTCACCAAAACTCAAGAACTAACGAAATGTCTCACAGAAAACCAGAGAATTTCTCCTTCGATTCACGATCCACGTAGTCTGGGAATCAAAATTTATCGATCCCCACAGACGGCGCCAATGTTCCGGTCAAGAACATAGAATCAAGGCATGGTGCCTAGAGTGTGTAGATTGTGATCGGAAATCTTAGAGAGACGAACTCCTAACTGTTTAGAGAGAGAAAATATAACTGAATTTCAATGTTGTTATTGCCAAATGAGCTAAGAGTGCCTTACAATTGGTAACCGTCCCCTATTTATAGATTTGGGGTTGGGCCTTCGTGCCTTTAATCTGTCTAAATGGGCCGATTGGGCCTTGGGGAGAGCGGCCCAAGGTTCAGGCATGTTCCACGCCTAAGGCTGAGTCTCCTGGGCGAGGGACCCTGTGGTCTCGCCCAGTCCAGCCAGCTATTTTAGTTTTCACTATATTATTTCTCTCGCACGTTTTAGCGCTTTTCGATTTCCTCTCTCGCCTCCTTCATCGTTTCTTTATTTCTGAATTACGTCTGACGACATTGATGGTGTGCTGGGTTCAACTAGGACTCGTCGCTCAGTTTTTGAACCGAGGCTTTCATTCACACACATATTTCTCGTAAGATCAGGTGTGGCCCCGCCAGCCCTATTAGGCAGGGACTTACAATTGCTCAGTGCCTAATGGCCATATGGGTTTACCCGAGACTTTCGAGCCTAGTTGAAAAATGCTCGCCCATATTTCGGGGAGATTACTGGAATAAGAAGCTTATTCGCACACATCGCCGACAAGTGACAGCGAGCTGCGTTGGCTTTTCCGGAGCAATCCCCAGACATCAAGGTCGTGTTGGGATTGCCACCTTCAGGGAATTTTTCCCACCGAGCTTGTAACACCCCGATTTCGGTGGCGTCACTTTAGTAACCAAAAGGAAAATAAAGCGGAAAAACGTGAATTTTTTTTTTTCGATTTGTTTAAATAATAAAATTAAAGACTTGTCGAAATAAAGACTGTACGGCGAAAGATAAACATAACTAATGTACAATATATTTACAGCCCCCGCTGTAAGTAGTGAACCACGTCACGAGTATCCTCCAGTGACGGGAAGTAACCGAAAGTAGTGCCCGTGGGCAATATGTACAAACCAAAGTGAAAGGTCAAGTGTTCGTAATACAGTCCTCCAAAACGAAAGTAGGTCAGCCCAAAACGGCCTAAACAAGACCTCCTAGTCCGACCAACTCTCTGTGATTTCCATAAAGAAAACCACACAAAAAGCTAACGGTTGGGGACCTACCCTGCCCCAAAATACGAACATGACGACCAGAGCTATAACGTTACTCCTACCCTAATCCTGTCCAGAGGAGTACACCCCAGCACTCACGACTACATGCTAGCGTGATCATCGTCCGAATCAGAATCCAGGACGACTAGGTCAATGTCTGCAACCAACCCCCCTCTCGCTACTTCAACATGCTCCTGAGCTGGTCTCGCGGGTCCAGGACCCGAACCAAAGTCATCAGCAACGGCAACAGTAGGTGAGCAAGAGTCCGATGAAGTCCCTCCCACAGGCTCCTCCTCCGAGGGGTCCTCGTCGTCATAAGTCGACGGTGGTGGTGGTGCTCCTACACCGGGTCCGCAGTGCACGCTGGGTGGCAGGTTAAAGCTGAGAGTGTAACGCCTCAGAACTCCCTCCGTCAAGTGTCCCTGACTGTCGACACGATCTTCCATTATTCTCCCCGAGTAAATCGCTTTGTGGCCAGCGGGGTCGACCACCCATGAGCCGGGGATCTCCTGATCAAGCATCTCAAACCTAGTCCTCCCCGAAGGGTGGACCATCGTAAACCAATCCGCCATGGACATCTGACAATGGGCGTAGTCCGCCAAAACACAAACAGAAGGCGCCAGGGTCAACTCAAAGAATTACATAAGTAATACACCAAGTAGATAAAGTTTTAGGGATAGCTACTTAGGCTTAGAAGTTTGTGATAGCATTATAAATTGTATATCTTCCAATTGAATGTAAATGATAATTACTGACAAATAACATGTATCAAGTAAGATTAAGAAGTAGCAATCACACTCAGCAACTAAGTCAGTATGCATGGTGCATGAATGAGATGACGAGGAACAAGATGCAATCCTGAAGGATGGACACCAACGAGTCAGTCCTTTCACCAGACAAAGTTGGACCATTTCTGCTCGGGCATCTCTTACACCAAACAAAATGTAGTCAGATCAACAGTATACCCGTAGGCCTGCCATTTCTGTCTGCTACTAAGAATCACCGCAATGTTCTTATGTGGAAATCCGGGTCTTATGACCATTTTAGAGTCCACCGAGGTCCGACTTCCCGCCGTGTATAAACCTCAAAATGTGTGAATGAATGCAACGTGATTAGCCAAACAACGTCTCCGACCTCACTCGTCACGTCGTCACGTGTTCTAGCTAACTTATTGTCTCTAAAAAGAATACCCTAAGGTAAATATCGATTCTGCGACAAAAGACAATTAAATATAAAAAGAGTGCAATCACTCATGATAACTTCTCGAGTCATCCGACTCATCTAATTCCGATGGTCAAAAACTGCTCAGCGAGCAAAGAGTACCAATGTACTTGGAAACTTATAGTTTCCTGGCTTATCTTTTAGATAGCCAAATAAATAAACTGCTCATCGAGCATGTTTCCCATCTCTTCTTGAGGATTAAATACTCAGAAACTTAATAGTTTTCCTAAATCTTGGATTCGACGACACTTCTCATTTTCCAAAACTAATATCCAAACCCTAAGCTTTCATCTGAGATTGTTATCATTATTTAAAGGGTTAAGAGGTTGTTTAGTGTATTATGAATTTTCCTCATAAAATAGTTTCCATTTAGTTTTATCTCTAATCTTATGAGTTTAAGAGATCCCATCATCCCAAGTAACTCCCAGAGAAGGTCTCGATCCACTGAAATATGAATAAGGGCCCGAACCTCCGTTCGTCCCGTCAAACTTTCCCTAAATCTCATGATAAGTTTGGCATAACTGCCCGTTATCCTCACTCTGACGTACAACAGATATATGTGTAATTGCATAATCAAAGTAACACAATCCAACAGTCATGGAACATATATCAACACATCCTAGATTAACCATTTAGCACATAGCATGTGAATCAATATCAACACATCCTAGATTAACCATTTAGCACATAGCATGTGAATCAATACCAAAAAAGAGTCCAGCGATAAATAATCATCATTGTCAGCCGAAGCCTCAGAAAACATTTCCCAGTCAATCACAATCAAGTGCATAAACAGTAAATCAAGTCTAATTCTTCGACACCTAAAGCATTATCTAGTATTCAGTGAGTAGCCCTCACCTGTAGTTCCTCCAGTGCGATCTTGCAGCGTTCCTTCACAATCTCCTCCTTCCTCTCCACGGAATTCCTCAAACGAACCTTGGAGCGAAATCACAGAATTCAATCACAATCAGTCAGAAACTCAGCAAACAATAATTACTAAGGTTACACGAAGCATTATAAACTCCGAAGTACGATAATCTAACGTGATAAGACGAGTTTTCGAAAAAGAGAAATTTTCCTCCCCCCTTAAGGGTGCTCTCGGCCACACACATGCAATTGTGTTCGGCGCTTTTTCTTCGATCAAACTTGGTTCCTAGGTTATCATTAGTCGTAACTAAGGCGAATTAAAGCTCGGAAAAATTATCGGATCGAAAACTGACGCAGGGGTATTTTGGTCAGTGTTTTTAGCTCGGAATTTCAAAATTGGAATTTCGAAAAACAAATTAGATGGGGACGTCACCAACGACGTTTATGACAACTAATCTTACCGGCGCTAAGCTCAATCGAGAGTTTTGAGTCTAAAGGGGGCAGCTTTGGTCAGAAAATGCGTTTTTGAGCAGAATTGAAACTCGGCGGCAATTCGGCGAGATTCGGCGAAATGTAATCCGCTAAACATGCTCTTGGGCATGCAAGGAATAAGTTTAGACAGAGAAATCAAGTTATTTGAACAGTTTTACAAAAAGCTCGAAACTTTGAGCACAGAAAGACATAGAGAAAAACGACAGAATTGACGATCAGAAGTAAGGAATAACATCTATACCTCGAAGTCTTCGAGTAGCAACTGTCGGTGCAGCGATCAGGCAAGAAATGAAGGTGTGAAAAACGAATAGAAGGGGGGGGGGTTGAATAGAGTTTTGAATATAAAAACTTTCCCCTTAAGATTTAAAGTAAATCTTTTCGGTTTATCTGAGATAGATGGTGCAGCGGATAAAGATAGAGAGAAGAGAGAAGCACACAAGTATTTTATCCTGGTTCACTTGATAAATCCCTCAAGCTAATCCAGTCCACCCGTTAAGGTGATTTCTTCCTTCTTAGAATGAAGGCAATCCACTAATCAGATAATTGTTACAACTGCACTTGAAACCTACAAGTGACTAACAATACACTGACTTAGCTCACACTAAGATTCACTCTCTTAGTCTTCTCTAGGATCCGATCAACCTTGATCTCCTAAAGGAATCACCACTAAGATACACAGATCCTAGTCTTCTTAAGGATACTGACCTACCCGGTCCCTTAAGGAAAATCAAACAACTGTTTGAGGTTGGTGTTTACAAAGGTTTGCTTCTGAATAAGCTGAGTGTAAACTAAATAAGAACAGATGAAGAAAGTGGAAGCTTGAATCTTTTCTTGTATTGCAGCTCTTGGTTTCTCTCTCTTAGCTTTCTTCTTTTCTTCAGCCTTAAATAGTCCAAGGTGCAAAGGATATTTCTGTTGAGAGAATGTGACCGTTGGAGGGCATTTCTGGAACTTCCAGAACCTGCTGTGGCTGAACCTTGGTAGGTAGGCTTCTCATAATAGTACACTGCTCTTGTACTTCTGATCTGTGACATTTGCCTTTAACCATTGACTTCTGATCTGGACCATCAGAGCCTCTGGTCCTTCACAGCTTCTGGTCCTTCAGAACTTCTGGACCTTCAGAGCTTCTGGTGTAAGATCAAGTTTTGATCTAGTAGTACAACTCTATGTTTTGATGATTACAAGTTAACCTTTTGATATGAACAATTGTGGTACTCTAACGTGTTTTTCTGAGTGTGCTATTTACAGGCTCTGACCCTGACTCAATTTCACACAAATCAGAAGCACTGTGTATAAAGGGTAACCCAAGCAACGCTTTCGCATTCACCATGTTCAGTATGAACAGTGGAAAAGCTTCAGAAGATCTGAAGCTATACAAACTCTGATGAGGACTCAGTCGCTAGAAGCTCTGATGATCCAGAAGTTCTGACAACCAAGAAACACTGAAGGTTCAGATGTTCCGATGGTGTAGAAGACTCTGAAGATCCAGAAGCTGAATAGTGGAAACTCTGAAGTCCAGAAGCAAGAAACTCTGAAGGCCATGTTCTTCCCTCTGAGTTCAGAATCAGAAGATACAATGGTCAGAGGATCTGTGCTATCCCTCTGACTCTGATCAACCGGCTTCACAAGTTCCAATACGAAGCATTCCTCTGATCAGAAGTCTCCTAGGTTAAAAGGTCAAGTCGCTATCCAAGTACAAAAGCAAGTGTACCTTCCTGACGACCTACCTAACGTTCTCAGCCACAGCAGAAGCTGGATTTTCCAGAACTGCCCTCCAACGGTAGCATTTCCCATGCAACGCTCAACCCTAATCCTTGGAGTATATATAGAGGCTGAAGATTGAAAGAAGCGGCTAGAAGAAAAAAATATACAAGAAGCAATACACACGCGCAAGATATATTCTAAGCTTTCTTTCATCTTGTAATTTATTTTAGTTTACACTCAGCTTATTCAGAAGCAAACCCTTGTAAACACCAACCTCAAACAGTTGTTTGATTTTCCTTTAGAAGATCAAGGTTGATCGGATCCTAGAGAAGACTAAGAGAGTGAATCTTAGTGTGAGCTAAGTCAGTGTAATTGTTAGTCACTTGTAGGTTTCAAGTGCAGTTGTAACTCTTACCTGATTAGTGGATTGCCTTCATTCTAAGAAGGAAGAAATCACCTTAACGGGTGGACTGGAGTAGCTTGAGTGATTTATCAAGTGAACCAAGATAAAATCCTTGTGTGCTTTTCTATCTCTATCTTTTGCACTTAGTTCTCGAAAAGATTTGTTAAAATCTTTAAGGTGGTAGTTTTGTACTGAAAACGTTATTCAAACCCCCCCTTTCTACCGTTTTTCATACCTTCAATTGGTATCAGAGCGCAAGTTCTGATTACCACACCTAACAGTGTTCAGTGATCCGGGCCGGTGTGAAAAACAATGGCTGCCACCACCAGTGAAACTCAAAGAGATGGTTACAACGCAAAGCCTCCTATGTTCGATGGTCAAAGGTTCGAATATTGGAAAGATAGACTGGAAAGTTTCTTTCTGGGTTTCGATGCAGATCTCTGGGATATTATTGTGGATGGCTATGAGCGTCCAGTTGATGCAGATGGCAAAAAGATCCCAAGGTCAGAGATGTCTGCAGATCAAAAGAAGCTGTACTCACAACATCATAAAGCAAGAGCAATTCTTCTAAGTGCTATCTCCTATGAGGAGTACCAGAAGATTACAGATCGTGAGTTTGCTAAAGGCATTTTTGATTCTCTGAAGATGTCTCATGAAGGAAACAAGAAAGTCAAAGAATCAAAGGCATTGTCTTTGATCCAAAAGTATGAATCCTTCATCATGGAGCCAAATGAGTCCATTGAAGAAATGTTCTCCAGATTTCAACTGCTTGTAGCTGGCATACGTCCTCTCAACAAGAGCTACACAACAAAAGATCACGTCATAAGGGTCATCAGGTGTCTTCCTGAAAGTTGGATGCCTTTGGTGACTTCAATAGAGCTCACGAGAGATGTTGAGAATATGAGTTTAGAAGAACTCATCAGCATTTTGAAATGCCATGAGCTGAAGCGCTCAGAGATGCATGATCTGAGGAAAAAGTCCATAGCCTTGAAATCCAAATCTGAAAAGGCTAAGGTTGAGAAGTCAAAGGCTCTTCAAGCTGAAGAAGAAGAATCTGAAGAAGCATCAGAAGATTCTGATGAAGATGAGCTGACTCTGATCTCCAAGAGACTCAACCGCATCTGGAAGCACAGGCAGAGCAAGTTCAAAGGCTCTGGAAAGGCAAGAGGAAAGTCTGAATCCTCAGGTCAGAAGAAGTCATCAATCAAGGAAGTCACTTGCTTTGAGTGCAAAGAATCAGGGCACTACAAAAGTGACTGTCCAAAATTGAAGAAGGACAAGAAGCCAAAGAAGCACTTCAAGACCAAGAAGAGTCTGATGGTGACATTCGATGAATCAGAGTCAGAGGATGTTGACTCTGATGGTGAAGTCCAAGGACTCATGGCTATTGTCAAAGACAAAGGAACAGAGTCAAAGGAAGCTGTTGACTCTGACTCAGAATCAGAAGGAGATCCAGACTCTGACGATGAAAATGAGGTATTTGCTTCCTTCTCTACCTCTGAACTGAAACATGCTTTGTCTGATATCATGGATAAGTATAACTCCTTGTTGTCTAAGCATAAGAAGCTGAAAAAGAACTTATCTGCTGGTTCTAAAACTCCTTCTGAACATGAGAAAATCATATCTGATTTGAAAAATGATAACCATGCTTTAGTTAATTCTAACTCTGTGCTTAAGAATCAAATTGCAAAGTTAGAAGAAGTTATTGCCTGCGATGCCTCTGATAGTAAGCATGAATCTAAGTATGAAAAATCTTTTCAAAGATTCCTGGCTAAAAGCGTAGATAGAAGCTTAATGGCTTCAATGATCTATGGTGTAAGCAGAAATGGAATGCATGGCATTGGCTATTCTAAACCAATTAGAAATGAGCCTTCGGTGTCTAAAGCTAAATCCTTGTATGAATGCTTTGTTCCCTCTGGTACCATATTGCCTGATCCTGTACCTGCTGAAGTTGCTAAAAACCCTCTTAAAAAGGGATCTTTCTCTATGACTAAATATCATGCAAATATTCCTTTAAAATATCATGTTGAGACACCCAAGGTGATCAGAACCTTTGGGGTAACTAACAAAAGAGGACCCAGAAAGTGGGTACCTAAGGACAAGATTATCTATGTTGCAGATATCCTTGATAGCTCCACTGAAACACCAATCATGGTATCTGGACAGTGGATGCTCGCGTCACATGACGGGAGAAAAGCGTATGTTCCGAGAGCTGAAACTTAAGCCTGGAGGCGAAGTTGGCTTTGGAGGAAATGAAAAGGGTAAAATTATTGGTACTGGTACTATTTGTGTAGATAGTAGTCCATGCATTGATAATGTTTTATTGGTAGACGGCTTAACACATAACTTATTGTCTATAAGTCAATTAGCTGACAAGGGTTATGATGTTATATTCAATCAAAAGTCCTGCCGGGCTGTAAGTCAGATCGATGGCTCTGTTCTGTTTAACAGCAAGAGGAAGAACAACATTTATAAGATCAGATTATCTGAGTTGGAGGCTCAGAATGTGAAGTGCCTTCTGTCTGTTAATGAAGAGCAGTGGGTATGGCATAGACGGTTAGGGCATGCCAGTATGAGAAAGATTTCTCAGCTGAGCAAGCTAAACCTTGTCAGGGGCTTACCCAATCTGAAGTTCGCTTCAGACGCTCTTTGTGAAGCATGTCAGAAAGGCAAATTCACAAAAGTCCCTTTCAAGGCAAAGAATGTTGTCTCAACCTCAAGGCCGTTAGAACTTCTGCATATCGACCTGTTTGGACCAGTGAAAACTGAGTCTATAGGTGGCAAGAGATATGGGATGGTTATCGTTGATGACTATAGCCGCTGGACATGGGTAAAGTTTCTAACCCGCAAGGATGAGTCTCATGCTGTGTTCTCTACCTTCATTGCTCAAGTGCAAAACGAGAAGGCTTGTAGAATTGTGCGTGTCAGAAGTGACCATGGTGGAGAGTTTGAGAATGACAAGTTTGAGAGTCTGTTTGATTCCTATGGAATTACACATGATTTCTCTTGTCCCAGAACTCCTCAACAAAATGGTGTTGTTGAGAGGAAGAACAGAACTCTTCAGGAGATGGCTAGAACCATGCTCCAAGAAACTGGCATGGCTAAGCACTTTTGGGCAGAGGCAGTAAATACAGCATGTTACATTCAGAACAGAATCTCTGTGAGACCAATTCTGAATAAGACTCCTTATGAATTGTGGAAGAACATAAAACCCAACATTTCTTATTTTCATCCTTTTGGCTGTGTTTGTTATGTTCTCAATACTAAGGATAGATTGCATAAATTTGATGCTAAATCTTCTAAGTGTCTATTACTTGGTTATTCTGATAGATCTAAAGGTTTTAGATTTTATAATACTGATGCTAAGACTATTGAAGAATCTATTCATGTTAGATTTGATGATAAGCTTGACTCTGACCAGTCAAAGCTAGTTGAAAAGTTTGCAGATTTAAGCATTAATGTTTCTGACAAAGGCAAAGCTCCAGAGGAAGTTGAGCCAGAGGAAAATGAACCAGAGGAAGAAGCTGGTCCCTCTAACTCACAAACTCTGAAGAAGAGCAGAATCACTGCAGCTCATCCTAAGGAATTGATTCTGGGCAACAAAGATGAACCAGTCAGAACCAGATCTGCCTTCAGACCCTCTGAAGAGACCTTGCTGAGTCTGAAAGGATTGGTGTCCTTAATTGAACCCAAGTCCATAGATGAAGCTCTTCAGGACAAGGATTGGATTCTGGCCATGGAAGAAGAATTGAATCAATTCTCCAAGAACGATGTTTGGAGCTTAGTGAAGAAGCCTGAGAATGTCCATGTTATTGGAACGAAATGGGTATTCAGAAACAAGCTAAATGAGAAAGGAGATGTAGTCAGAAACAAGGCAAGGCTAGTTGCTCAAGGCTACAGCCAGCAGGAAGGAATAGACTACACTGAAACATTTGCTCCAGTAGCAAGACTGGAGGCAATCAGACTATTGATTTCTTTCTCAGTAAATCACAACATAGTTCTACATCAGATGGACGTAAAGAGTGCCTTCCTAAATGGCTATATCTCAGAGGAAGTCTATGTTCATCAACCCCCAGGTTTTGAAGATGAAAAGAAACCAGACCATGTGTTCAAATTGAAGAAATCACTCTACGGTCTGAAGCAAGCTCCCAGAGCATGGTATGAGAGACTTAGCTCATTCCTTCTGGAGAATGAGTTTGTAAGGGGTAAAGTAGATACAACTCTCTTTTGCAAGACTTATAAAGATGATATCTTAATTGTGCAAATTTATGTTGATGATATTATATTTGGTTCTGCTAATCAATCTCTATGCAAAGAATTTTCTGAGATGATGCAGGCTGAATTTGAGATGAGTATGATGGGAGAATTAAAGTACTTTCTGGGAATACAAGTTGATCAAACACCAGAAGGAACATATATCCATCAGAGCAAGTACACTAAAGAACTTCTGAAGAAGTTCAATATGCTGGAATCTACAGTGGCCAAGACTCCAATGCATCCAACATGCATTCTGGAAAAAGAAGATATAAGTGGTAAAGTATGTCAGAAGCTCTACCGTGGCATGATAGGTTCACTTCTGTACTTAACTGCATCTAGGCCAGACATATTATTTAGTGTTCATTTATGTGCTCGTTTCCAATCAGATCCAAGGGAAACCCACTTAACTGCTGTTAAGAGGATCCTAAGGTATCTGAAAGGCACCACTAACCTTGGCTTGATGTATAAGAAAACATCAGAGTATAAGCTTTCAGGTTATTGTGATGCTGATTATGCTGGAGATAGAACAGAGAGAAAAAGTACTTCTGGAAATTGTCAATTTCTGGGAAGCAATCTAGTCTCATGGGCAAGCAAGAGGCAATCAACCATTGCTCTATCAACTGCAGAGGCAGAATATATCTCAGCAGCAATATGCAGCACTCAGATGCTCTGGATGAAACATCAGCTGGAGGATTATCAGATCCTTGAGAGCAATATCCCAATCTATTGTGATAACACTGCTGCAATTTCGTTGAGCAAGAATCCTATCTTGCATTCAAGGGCAAAGCACATTGAGGTAAAGTATCACTTCATTAGAGATTATGTGCAGAAGGGCGTACTTCTTCTGAAGTTTGTTGATACTGACCATCAATGGGCAGATATCTTTACAAAGCCCTTAGCTGAAGATAGATTTAATTTTATTCTGAAAAATCTAAACATGGACTTTTGTCCAGAGTGAAGATAGATCAGAACCTCTGACTATGATACTTCTTGATCAGAAGATGTCTAGTCCAGAAGGTAACTCAATCAGAGTGTGTGTGCCCACTGGTACTGACTCTGAAGCTGAGACAACAACACGTGCGTCAGAATTTCTGATGCATAGTTCCTTGTGCCCGTGTGACAGTCTGTTGTGATTGCGTGTAGATATGCTTATCTCCTGTGTGTGATTGTGTATTTTACTGTTACTGTCTATCTTTAATTTTCAACCGTTGATCTTAAAGTGCTTTTTGAATCAACAACGGTTATTTGATAAAACCCACTATACACACACGTTCTCTCTCACTTCCGGTTTTCACTCTCGCACTCCCTGCTTTTCAAAACTGCCTCCTTCGTGATTTCTCTCTCGATCTCTCTTCATCCTTCAAACTTCATCTTCTACCTCAAACCTTCAACCTCTTCAAAATGGTGAGACAAACCAGAAGATCTACTGCAGATGCACCTCAGTTCCCTCACATGGTAGTCGGTTTGGCAACGGGTCAACGGGGCTCTGAGAACCCAGCACAAGAACAAGCTCAAGCTCAAGAGGAGATTGTTCCTATTGCAGAACGGGGCTGTGCCGTTCACTGTGTATTTCCTCCTGAGGAACTCCAAGTCCTTGCAGAATGGAGATTCAACCTCGACAACTTGGCTGCAAATGGGTTTGATCTTCGTCCTGAAGTCCAAGCTCAAGGTTGGGGAAACTACTTCAATCGACTTCGAGGACCGGTGTATGAGAAGCTAGTAAAGGAATTCTGGAAGCACGCTGATTGTGATGACACTCAGGTGGTCTCTTACATACTGGGTAGGAAGATCATCATCACGGAGAAGTCATTCGTGAATCTGCTAGGTGCAGAAACTGCTCATGGGTATCGGTTCTCACTGACGGAATCGAAGCTGAAACCCAGAACCAAGGACATCGTCAACAAGGCCCTGTACACCACCTTCAAACCGGGCAAGACGAGCTACAAAGTGATGGACCTTCAACCCAAACTCAGGGTCTGGCACAAGATCCTGCTCAACTGCATCAATCAACGACCAAAGGGCAGTTCTCCATTCAACTACATCAACTTCAATCAGAAGGCGATGCTGTTCTTCATTCAAGACAAGGAGAAGATCTGCCTTCCCTACTTCCTGTTCTCCTATTTGAAGGAATGCATCCGGAAGTCTCGCACCACCTCCTCCATCAAGTCAGCCATCAAATATATCCCTTTTGGGAGGCTGATCTCAGACTTTCTCATTGAAAGCAACTTGGTGCAAGATTTGATCAATGCTGGTTGCACAGAGGACTTGAGCACAATTGTTAGCGATGTCTTCACTGCCAACTCTCTGAAGAAGATGGGTTTGGTCCAGAAGAAGATTGCTCCTGCTCATGAGGACACATCTTCTGAGATCAGAGGAAGAAGAATGCCTCTGAATGACTACCCTCTGTGGACTCAAGCAGACCATCCTGAAGCCATCAGATGCTATGTTGAAGACCTCAGGGCTCAAGGATTCGAGATTGACCTTGATGATTTCGTCAGCAGACTTCCACCAGCTCCAGAGTTTCCTTCTCCTCCCAAGAAGAAAACCAAGAGGAAGATGGTTCTGGACGAATCCTCCGAGGAATCTGATGTCCCTCTGGTCAAGAAGGCGAAGAGCAAGCCTGATGATGATGATGGTGATGATAGTGAGGATGGTCCTCCAAAGAAGAAGCAGAAGAAAGTCAGAATTGTGGTGAAGCCTACTCGGGTGGAACCAGCTGCTGCAGAGGTCAGAAGGACTGAACCTCCTGCCAGAGTGACTCGATCATCAGCACATACAAGTAAGCCTGCACTTACCTCTGATGATGATTTGAATTTATTTGATGCACTCCCAATTTCTGCCTTACTCCAACACTCTTCAAATCCCCTCACTCCTATTCATGAATCCCAGCCAGCCGCACAAACCACCTCTCCACCACATTCCCCAAGATCTTCATTCTTTCAACCTTCTCCTACTGAAGCACCACTCTGGAATTTGCTTCAGAACCAACCCTCTAGGTCAGAAGATCCAACCTCTCTCCTTACCATTCCATACGACCCATTACCTTCTGAACCCATCATCCCCAACCAACCAGAACCCAAACCAACAGAACCACAACCCAGAACGTCTGATCACTCTGCTCCCAGAGCATCAGCACGTCCTGCTGTCAGAACCACGGATACAGACTCTTCATCAGCCTTCACACCTGTATCCTTCCCCATCAATGTCATTGACTCTCCTCCCTCCAATACCTCTGAATCACTTAGAAAATTCATGGAGGTTAGGAAAGAGAAGGTATCTGCCTTGGAAGAATATTACCTTACCTGTCCAAGCCCTAGGCAATATCCTGGCCCTAGACCTGACCGTCTAGTTGACCCAGATGAACCTATCTTGGCCAATCCTATCCAAGAGGCAGACCCCTTAGTCCAACAGGCTCACCCTGTCCCTGACCAACAAGAGCCAATTCAACCAGACCCTGAACCTGAACAATCAGTATCTAACCAATCCTCGGTTAGATCACCTCACCCTCTGGTTGAAACTTCAGACCCTCACCGTGGAACCTCTGAACCCAATGCTCCCATAATTAACATTGGTTCTCCACAAGGTGCCTCTGAAGCTCATAGCAGCAATCACCCAGCCTCTCCTGCACCCAACCTCTCCATCATTCCCTATACTCACCTTCAACCCACATCTCTCTCTGAGTGCATCAATATTTTCAATCATGAAGCCTCCTTGAGGCTCCGCAATGTGCAAGGTCAGACTGACCTCAGTGAGAATGCTGAAAATGTGGCTGATGAGTGGAACAATTTGAGCACTTGGCAGGTGGCTCAGTTTCCCGTTATGCTGCAGCTCCTGCATGCCGAGGGAAGTCAGAGCATTGAGGCTGCAAAGCAAAGGTTTGCTAGGAGGGTGGCTCTTCATGAACTCGAACAGAGAACCAAGCTTCTTGAAGCCATTGAAGAAGCCAAGAGACAGAAAGAACAAGAAGAAGAAGCTGCCCGTCAAGCAGCAGCTCAGGCTGAACAAGCCAGACTTGAGGCAGAACGTCTTGAAGCTGAGGCTGAGGCAGAGCGACTTGCACCAGTTCTGTTTACTCCTGCTGCTTCTGCTTCCATTCCAGAACCTCAAGCTGCTCAGAACGTTCCTTCCAGCTCTACTCCGACACGCTCATCCAGACTCGACATCATGGAACAACGTCTTGACACTCATGAATCCATGCTGATTGAGATGAAGCACATGATGATGGAACTTCTGCGCCGTACTGACAAATCTTAGTCTTTTAGGATCTCTTCTTTTTCTTCCTTTTCCTTTTTTTTTAACGTTGTTTTATTTAAACTCTGCTTATTTACTTACTTTAATTTGTTCATTTGTGACTCTATATGCATATATCTATATATATTTGTGTCACATATGTTTGCAAAACCTGTTTTATTCATAATTGTTCTATGTTTACATCATAATTCTTTCCATCATACATTATTCCCTATATCTAGAATGGAGGATCCTTCCTCATTCTTCTGCATTCTTGGCGCTGCTCCACTCTTTCCTTCTCCAGACGATCCAATGCATACTCTATGTTGCCAAGTTTGATGCTCAGATCATCTTTTTCTAGACTATCTTCTGTCGTCTTAAGTCTCTTTTCCACAGTCTCCTTCTCTTCCAGCAGATTCAGCTCCCGCTGGCAAAGCTCCTGAATCTCTTCCACGAAGCAGAGGAACTCCTTCAGATCTTTCTCCATCTCTGGACCAAGATCTTCTTCAAGCAGTGTCTTCGTCAGCTCTTGTATGGTCTTTGTACCATCGGGATGCCTAATATTGAGGAACATATCTTCCTCAAACGCCTTCCTTCTGAGCTCTTCTAATGCCATTCTGTATGATGCCATTTTTTTTTTTTCTGAATATTATTCGAGGTGTGAAGCTTACCTTTCTCTCCAACGTTTTTATAGGCTTCACTTTCTCTCTGAAAGTTAATGCTCTTACAGTTTCTCGAGGTTAAGTACTTGGTAACTGACCCTTCTATTTCCTCACTTGACCGGTGGTCAACGTTCATCCCTTGCATTAACTCTTCTATTTATTATCGCCTCACTCTGATTCTTACATCGTCTTCATTTTCTTTCAACTTAGACCTTCTCTAAGGGGGAAGTACCTTGTACTTCAAGCTAAGTTTTTCACACCCCAAGCTTTTTGCTTATGACAAAAAGGGGGAGTAAACCCAGTTTTTGATGTGTAAGATGTGTTAGTGTGACTTATTTTTCTTTTGGAGATTTTAAGAGTTCCACCTTCATGACCATAGATGTGTCACTGGGCAAATACAAGGAATACATTTCACTTCTTCTGAAGTGATTCTAAGTTGACTCTGATACCCAAGACTCTGATACCTTGTCCATGACTCTGATCACTTATGCGCTCTGATTATTCGTTTTTCATCTATGTCATAAGCTTTTCACTCTGAACTCTTATATGATTTAGCTCAGAATCTAGACTTTACTAACGTTTTCATCAAGCATTAGATTCAGGGGGAGCTAAGCTCAGAATCAAGCAGTGACTTGAATTCAGAATGAGCAAGATAAACTATTCACATCAGGATAAGTCTTATTCTATATCTCTAAACTCTGAGTGAATTCAGTTTAATGTTTAAGAATTGTTCATCAAAAAATCTTAGTTTTGTCATCATCAAAAAGGGGGAGATTGTAAGATCAAGTTTTGATCTAGTAGTACAACTCTATGTTTTGATGATTACAAGTTAACCTTTTGATATGAACAATTGTGGTACTCTAACGTGTTTTTCTGAGTGTGCTATTTACAGGCTCTGACCCTGACTCAATTTCACACAAATCAGAAGCACTGTGTATAAAGGGTAACCCAAGCAACGCTTTCGCATTCACCATGTTCAGTATGAACAGTGGAAAAGCTTCAGAAGATCTGAAGCTATACAAACTCTGATGAGGACTCAGTCGCTAGAAGCTCTGATGATCCAGAAGTTCTGACAACCAAGAAACACTGAAGGTTCAGATGTTCCGATGGTGTAGAAGACTCTGAAGATCCAGAAGCTGAATAGTGGAAACTCTGAAGTCCAGAAGCAAGAAACTCTGAAGGCCATGTTCTTCCCTCTGAGTTCAGAATCAGAAGATACAATGGTCAGAGGATCTGTGCTATCCCTCTGACTCTGATCAACCGGCTTCACAAGTTCCAATACGAAGCATTCCTCTGATCAGAAGTCTCCTAGGTTAAAAGGTCAAGTCGCTATCCAAGTACAAAAGCAAGTGTACCTTCCTGACGACCTACCTAACGTTCTCAGCCACAGCAGAAGCTGGATTTTCCAGAACTGCCCTCCAACGGTAGCATTTCCCATGCAACGCTCAACCCTAATCCTTGGAGTATATATAGAGGCTGAAGATTGAAAGAAGCGGCTAGAAGAAAAAAATATACAAGAAGCAATACACACGCGCAAGATATATTCTAAGCTTTCTTTCATCTTGTAATTTATTTTAGTTTACACTCAGCTTATTCAGAAGCAAACCCTTGTAAACACCAACCTCAAACAGTTGTTTGATTTTCCTTTAGGAGATCAAGGTTGATCGGATCCTAGAGAAGACTAAGAGAGTGAATCTTAGTGTGAGCTAAGTCAGTGTAATTGTTAGTCACTTGTAGGTTTCAAGTGCAGTTGTAACTCTTACCTGATTAGTGGATTGCCTTCATTCTAAGAAGGAAGAAATCACCTTAACGGGTGGACTGGAGTAGCTTGAGTGATTTATCAAGTGAACCAGGATAAAATCCTTGTGTGCTTTTCTATCTCTATCTTTTGCACTTAGTTCTCGAAAAGATTTGTTAAAATCTTTAAGGTGGTAGTTTTGTACTGAAAACGTTATTCAAACCCTCCCTTTCTACCGTTTTTCATACCTTCATCTGGTCTTCAGATCTTCTGATCGTTAGATCTTCTGATCTTTAGAACTTCTGATCTTCTGGTCTTCAGATCTTCTGATCTTCAAAACTTCTGATCTTCAGATCTTCTGGTCTTCAGATCTTCTGATCTTCTGATCTTCTGATGAATATATCTTCTGGTGTCAGAATCAGAACCTGTTTGTCAAAACACTCAAGACAAACGTTAGAGTATCATAATTGTTCATCCACAAATAAATACTTGTTATCATCAAAACATAGAGTTGTACCACATGACCAAATCTTGATCTTACAATCTCCCCCTTTTTGATGATGACAAAACCATGTATTTTGATGAACAACTCTAAACAAATAAACTGAATACACTCAGAGTATAAGGTATCAGAGTTAAAACTTATCCTGATGTGTATAGTTTATCTTGCTCCTTCTGAATCCAAGACTCGAGCTTGATTCTGAGCTAAGCTCCCCCTGAATCTAATACTTAATATCAACCACGTTAGAAGTATCTAGATTCTGAGCTATATTGAAGTATGTGATCAGAGTTAATTGAGTCATAAGATGTATCATAGCATTGAAAGAGATGACATCAATCAGAATGTATCGTTAGAGCATAGAAATTGATCACATAAGGGAGTTGTCAAGATACTATTAGTTCTCCCCCTTTTTGTCATAAGCAAAAAGAATGAAGGTGGAAAAAATTAGTAAGAGCATAAAACGAAATACTCCCCCTCAGAAGGAATACCAAGGGATACTTGGCTTCTGATTAGTATATCTTCTGATGAGATCATAAGTGTGGTTCTGGTGACATCTCCATTCTGGACAAAATTTCATCTTCAGATACTTCAGAATGAGAAGCTATGAACCTACTCTTCTTCTGATGACGCAAGTCAGAAGTTGTAGTAGCATCTTCTGATGTTGTTGCTTCTAGTTTGTCAAGTTCTGAGTCTTTGTTTCTTTCTAAAACGGTCATGCTCATCTCTGCAAGCTTTTTCAGCTAGCTTTGACTTGTCAGAGTCAAGCTTATCATTAATTCTAACATGAATAGCGTTCAGAATATCAACAGAGGGGTTCTTATCAAAAACCAATGATTCCTTGACCAAATCTTACTCTACTGATGCCTCCAAGATCAACTTCACCTTCAGGTTCAAGTTTTGGATCTTGGGACATATGCCTTTCTCCCGTCATGTGTTGCCTGCATCCACTGTCCAGGTTCCATGGTTGGAGTTTCGATGGACCTATTGAAGATATCTGCAACATATATAATCTTATCCCTAGGTACCCACTTTCTGGGTCCTTTCTTGTTAGTTAGCCCAGAAGTTCTGACAACTTTGGGTCTTTCAGCAGGATAATATAAAGGAATTTGAGCATGATATTTTGACATAGAGAAAGTTCCTTTCTTAAGAGATGATGCAGCAACTTCAGAAGGTTTAGAATAGACAATACCATATATTCCATTTCTGCTTACGCCATAGATCATTGAAGCCATTAAGCTTCTGTCTACGCTTTTAGCCATGAATCTTTGAAAGGATTTTTCATATTTAGATTCATTCTAACTATCAGAGGCATCACAAGCAATAACTTCTTCTAACTTAATAATTTGATTTTTGAGCACAGAGTTAGAGTTAACTAAAGCATGATTACTCACATTTAATTCAGAAATCTTTTTCTCATGTTCAACAGAAGTCTTAGAAGCAGCAGAGAAATCCTTTTTCAACTTTTTATGCTTAGTCAATAAAGAGTTATACTTATCCATAATATCAGACAAAGCATGTTTTAGCTCAGAGGTTGAGAAAGAAGCGAATACCTCATTTTTATCGTCTGAGTTATGATCTTCCTCTGATGCTGAGTCAGAGTTAATTGCATCTTTTGACTCTGCTTCTTTGTCTTTGACAATAGCCATGAGTCCTTGAACTTCACCATCAGAGTCAACATCCTCTGACTCTGATTCATCAAAAGTCATCATCAGACTTTTCTTTGTTTTGAAGTGCTTCTTTGACTTTTTGTCCTTTGATGAGCCTTTGTATTTGCTCTGCCTGTGCTTCCAGATGCAGTTGAGCTTTCTGGATATCAGAGTCAGCTCATCTTCATCAGAATATTCTGATGCTTCTTCAGATTCTTCTGCTTCAGCTTGGAGAGCTTTTGACTTCTCAGATTTGGATTTCAAATCTATAGACTTCTTCCTCAGATCCTGCATTTCTGAGCGCTTCAGTTCATGGCATTTCAGTATGCTGATGAGTTCTTCTAAACTCATATGCTCAATATCTCTTGTAAGCTCTATTGAAGTCACTAAAGGCATCCAGCTTTCAGGAAGACTTCGAATGACCCTTATGACATGATCTTTTGTAGTGTAGCTTTTGTTGAGGGGTCTTATTCCAGCAATAATCAACTGGAATCTGGAAAACATATCCTCAATCGATTCATCAGGTTCCATTTGGAAGGATTCATACTGCTTGATCAGAGACAACGCCTTTGTCTCTTTCACCTTTTTGTTTCCTTCATGTGTCATCTTTAAGGAATCAAGGATACACTTAGCGGAATCACGATCAGTAATTTTCTCATATTCTTCATATGAAATGGCACTTTGCAGAATAGCTCTTGATCTGTGATGATCTCTGAACTTCTTCTTTTGATCTTCACTCATCTTCTCCCTTGGGATCTTTACACCATGTTCATCAACAGGAGGGGTGTAGCCATCAACAACAAAATCCCAGAGATCAGGATCAAAGCCAAGAAAGAAGCTTTCGATTCTGTCTTTCCAGAAATCAAATCTCTGACCATCAAAGATAGGTGGTCTTGCACTGTATTGATATTTGCTTGTAGTAGCGGTGGAATCCATGAGTTTTTCACACTGGCCCGGATCTACTGAACATTGTTAAGTGTGGTAATCAGAACTTGCGCTCTGATACCAATTGAAGGTGTGAAAAACGACTAGAAGGGGGGGGGTTGAATAGAGTTTTGAATATAAAAACTTTCCCCTTAAGATTTAAAGTAAATCTTTTCGGTTTATCTGAGATAGATGGTGCAGCGGATAAAGATAGAGAGAAGAGAGAAGCACACAAGTATTTTATCCTGGTTCACTTGATAAATCCCTCAAGCTAATCCAGTCCACCCGTTAAGGTGATTTCTTCCTTCTTAGAATGAAGGCAATCCACTAATCAGATAATTGTTACAACTGCACTTGAAACCTACAAGTGACTAACAATACACTGACTTAGCTCACACTAAGATTCACTCTCTTAGTCTTCTCTAGGATCCGATCAACCTTGATCTCCTAAAGGAATCACCACTAAGATACACAGATCCTAGTCTTCTTAAGGATACTGACCTACCCGGTCCCTTAAGGAAAATCAAACAACTGTTTGAGGTTGGTGTTTACAAAGGTTTGCTTCTGAATAAGCTGAGTGTAAACTAAATAAGAACAGATGAAGAAAGTGGAAGCTTGAATCTTTTCTTGTATTGCAGCTCTTGGTTTCTCTCTCTTAGCTTTCTTCTTTTCTTCAGCCTTAAATAGTCCAAGGTGCAAAGGATATTTCTGTTGAGAGAATGTGACCGTTGGAGGGCATTTCTGGAACTTCCAGAACCTGCTGTGGCTGAACCTTGGTAGGTAGGCTTGTCATAATAGTACACTGCTCTTGTACTTCTTGATAGTGACATTTGCCTTTAACCATTGACTTCTGATCTGACGACGCTTCAGAGCTTCTGGACCTTCAGAGCTTCTGGACCTTCAGAGCCTCTGGTCCTTCAGAGCTTCTGATCCTTCAAGACTTCTGGACCTTCAGAGCTTCTGGTCTTCAGATCTTCTGATCCTCAGATCTTTTGGTCTTCAGATCTTCTGATCTTTAGAACTTCTGATCTTCTGGTCTTCAGATCTTCTGATCGTCAGAACTTCTGATCTTCTGATGAATATATCTTCTGGTATCAGAATCAGAACCTGTTTGTCAAAACACTCAAGACAAACGTTAGAGTAACATAATTGTTCATCCACAAATAAATACTTGTTATCATCAAAACATAGAGTTGTACCACATGACCAAATCTTGATCTTACAATCTCCCCCTTTTTGATGATGACAAAACCATGTATTTTGATGAACAACTCTAAACAAATAAACTGAATACACTCAGAGTATAAGGTATCAGAGTTAAAACTTATCCTGATGTGTATAGTTTATCTTGCTCCTTCTGAATCCAAGACTCGAGCTTGATTCTGAGCTAAGCTCCCCCTGAATCTAATACTTAATATCAACCACGTTAGAAGTATCTAGATTCTAAACTATATTGAAGTATGTGATCAGAGCTAATTGAGTCATAAGATGTATCATAGCATTGAAAGAGATGACATCAATCAGAATGTATCGTTAGAGCATAGAAATTGATCACATAAGGGAGTTGTCAAGATACTATTAGTTCTCCCCCTTTTTGTCATAAGCAAAAAGAATGAAGGTGGAAAAAATTAGTAAGAGCATAAAACGAAATACTCCCCCTCAGAAGGAATACCAAGGGATACTTGGCTTCTGATTAGTATATCTTCTGATGAGATCATAAGTGTGGTTCTGGTGACATCTCCATTCTGGACAAAATTTCATCTTCAGATACTTCAGAATGAGAAGCTATGAACATACTCTTCTTCTGATGACGCAAGTCAGAAGTTGTAGTAGCATCTTCTGATGTTGTTGCTTCTGGTTTGTCAAGTTCTGAGTCTTTGTTTCTTTCTAAAACGGTCATGCTCATCTCTGCAAGCTTTTTCAGCTAGCTTTGACTTGTCAGAGTCAAGCTTATCATTAATTCTTACATGAATAGCGTTCAGAATATCAACAGAGGGGTTCTTATCAAAAACCAATGATTCCTTGACCAAATCTTACTCTACTGAT
Organism: Lotus japonicus; assembly: GCF_012489685.1. NCBI lineage: Eukaryota > Viridiplantae > Streptophyta > Magnoliopsida > Fabales > Fabaceae > Lotus > Lotus japonicus. The sequence continues at coordinate 23,128,044 of NC_080042.1, read as the reverse complement.
GCCTCCAAGATCAACTTCACCTTCAGGTTCAAGTTTTGGATCTTGGGACATATGCCTTTCTCCCGTCATGTGTTGCCTGCATCCACTGTCCAGGTTCCATGGTTGGAGTTTCGATGGACCTATTGAAGATATCTGCAACATATTGTAAGATCAAGATTTGGTCATGTGGTACAACTCTATGTTTTGATGATAACAAGTATTTATTTGTGGATGAACAACTATGATACTCTAATGTTTGTCTTGAGTGTTTTGACAAACAGGTTCTGATTCTGACACTAGAAGATATATTCGTCAGAAGTTCTGAAGATCAGAGGATCTGAAGATCAGAGGATCAGAAGATCAGAGGATCAGAAGATCTGAGGATCAGAAGATCTGAAGACCAGAAGCTCTGAGGGACCAGAGGCTCTGAAGGTCCAGAAGCTCTGAAGGTCCAGAAGCAGAAGTTACGAAGGTCAGAGGATCCAAGCATCCCTCTGACTCTGATCACCAAGCTTCACAAGTTCCAACACGAAGCATAACTCTGATCAGAAGTCATTGGTTAAAGGCAAATGTCTCTATCAAGAAGTACAAGAGCAGTGTACTATTCTGACAAGCCTACCTACCAAGGTTCAGCCACAGCAGGTTCTGGAAGTTCCAGAAATGCCCTCCAACGGTCATATTCTCTAAACAGAAATATCCTTTGCACCTTGGACTATAAAAGGCTGAAGAAAAGAAGAAAGACTGAGAGAGAGAAACCAAGAGCTGCAATACAAGAAAAGATTCAAGCCTCTACTTTCTTCATCTGTTCTTATTTAGTTTACACTCAGCTTATTTAGAAGCAAACCTTTGTAAACACCAACCTCAAACAGTTGTTTGATTTTCCTTAAGGGACCGGGTAGGTCAGTATCCTTAAGAAGACTAAGAGAGTGAATCTTAGTGGTGATTCCTTTAGGAGATCAAGGTTGATCGGATCCTAGAGAAGACTAAGAGAGTGAATCTTAGTGTGAGCTAAGTCAGTGTATTGTTAGTCACTTGTAGGTTTCAAGTGCAGTTGTAACAATTATCTGATTAGTGGATTGCCTTCATTCTAAGAAGGAAGAAATCACCTTAACGGGTGGACTGGATTAGCTTGAGGGATTTATCAAGTGAACCAGGATAAAATACTTGTGTGCTTCTCTCTTCTCTCTATCTTTATCCGCTGCACCATCTATCTTAGAGAAACCAAAAGATTTACTTTAAATCTTAAGGGGAAAGTTTTTATATTGAAAACGCTATTCAACCCCCCCCCCCTTTTAGTCGTTTTTCACACCTTCAATTGGTATCAGAGCGCAAGTTCTGATTATCACACTTAACAGTGTTCAGTAGATCCGGGCCAGTGTGAAAAACTCATGGATTCCACCACTACTACAAGCAAATATCAATACAGTGCAAGACCACCTATCTTTGATGGTCAGAGATTTGATTTTTGGAAAGATAGAATCAAAAGCTTCTTTCTTGGCTTTGATCCTGATCTCTGGGATTTTGTTGTTGATGGCTACACCCCTCCTGTCGATGAACATGGTGTAAAGATCCCAAGGGAGAAGATGAGTGAAGATCAAAAGAAGGAGTTCAGAGATCATCACCGATCAAGAGCTATTCTGCAAAGTGCCATTTCATATGAAGAATATGAGAAAATTACTGATCGTGATTCCGCCAAGGGCATCTTTGAATCCTTGAAGATGTCTCATGAAGGAAACAAGAAAGTGAAAGAATCAAAGGCACTGTCTTTGATCCAGAAATATGAATCCTTCCAAATGGAACCTGACGAATCCATTGAGGATATGTTTTCCAGATTCCAGTTGATTATTGCTGGAATAAGACCCCTCAGCAATAGCTACACTACTGCGGATCATGTCATGAGGATCCTTAGAGGTCTTCCTGAAAGCTGGATGCCTTTGATAACTTCCTTGGAGCTAACTAGAGATGTTGAGCAGATGAGTTTGGAAGAACTCATAAGCATACAGAAGTGTCATGAACTAAAGCGTGCTGAACATCAGGATCAGAAGAAGAAGTCTATAGCCTTGAAATCCAAATCTGAAAAGGCTAAGGCTCTCCAAGCAGAAGCAGAAGAATCTGAAGAAGCCTCTGAAGATTCTGATGAAGATGAGCTGACTCTGATGTAACACCCCGATTTCGGTGGCGTCACTTTAGTAACCAAAAGTAAACCTAATGCGGAAAAACGTGAAATATTTTTTTTTTCGATAATAACTAAGACAAGACTGAATTAAATAAAACCCAAAAGCGAAAAGCAATAGAACTAATATACAATATATAAACAGCCCCCGCTGTAAGTAACAACCTCGTCACGAGTAACCTCCAGTGACGGAAAGAAAAGTGCAACGCCCGTAGGCAATATATACAAACCAAATGAAAAGGGTGAAGTGCCCGCAACACCATCCCTCAAAACTGAGAATCAGCTGACCCAATGGCCTGAAAATAAGACCTCCTAAGTCCAACCAACTCTCTGTGATTCCCGTAACGAAACCACACAAAAAGCTATAGGTGGGAAACTACCCTGTCCCGAATGAAATAAATGATGTTCAGAGCTAAGACTCTACTCCTACACTAATCCCATCTCGAGGAGCTCACACTAACACTCAATCCTACATGCTAGCGTGATCGTCGTCCGAATCTGAATCCAGAACGACTAAGTCTAGGTACATCCTCCGTCCTCCGCTCGCTATCGCGATGCGCTCCTGTTCCAGCATCCCAACTCTAGTTTCCCCCGAAGGGTGAACCGTCGTGAACTAGTCCGCCAAAGACATCTGACAAAGGGCGTTTGTTCGCCAAAGCACACACAGAAGACGCGAGGGTCAACTCCAAAGAATTATGTAAATAATAGCAAGGATAGATACAGATAATAGGATAGCCACTTAGGCTTTTAGCTAGGGATAACATCCTAGGGTTGCATATCTCATGATGAATATAAACGACGATAAATCACAGTTAACATGCCTCAAATAGAATTAACAAGTATCAAACACACTCATCACTAAGTCAGTATGCATGTTGCATGAAATGATATGCAGGTTAACCCAGTTAACCACATGCATTCCGGAAAGGGATGGACATCAAACGGATCAGCCCTAACACCAGCCACGGTGGAACCATTTCGGCCCGCGTGCCTCTTACACCACACAAAGGTAGCCAGATCAGCAGTAAACCCGTAGGTCTGCCATTTCGGTCTGCTACAAGAGACGTCTATAAACGCTCTTTCACGGCATTCCGGGTCTTATGACCATTTTGGACACCGACGAGGTCCAGAGTACGTCCTGTGTTAATACCCCATTAATGTTGCATGTATGCAAAATGATTAGTCAAACAACGTCTCCGTCCTCACTCGACACGTCGCCACGTGTTCTAGGGAAGTTAAAGTCTCTAAAAGCTTACCCTAAGGTAAAGTCGATTCTGCGACCAAAAGACACACTTCATAACGACACATAGCTGCTCCAACAGCACCACAACAAACGCTGCTCCAACAGCACAATAACAAACGCTGCTCCAACAGCACAACAATAAACGCTGCTCCAACAGCACAACAACAAACGCTGCTCCAACAGCACAACAACAAACTCAACACTTGGATCCGACGACACTCCTCGTTTTTCCAAAACTATGATTTGACTTCCAATGCCTTCCTTCGAGGTTGTTATCATTACTTAAAGATTTTGAGGTTATTTAAGGTCTTATGAATTTTCTTTATAAAATAGATTCCATTTTGTCTTATCGCAAGTCTTATACATTTTCAGGATCTCCCAATCCCAAGTCGCTTCCAGAGGAGGTCTCGATCCACTAAACAAAATTAAGGCCCGAACCTCGTTCGTCCTATCAAACTTTCTCAAAACTCTCAAAATAAAATCGGCATGACCTGCCCGCTATTCTCACCATTCAGAATCTCAGATTCCAGTACAGAGCATATTTAAATCATCACAATCAACAACATGTCATATATCAATAAATCGCATCATAAACACTTAGCACTTAGCATATAAAGCATGCACCACACATCCTAGATTACCCACATAGCACATAGCATGTAAGACAATCTCAAAAACATTCAGTAGATGAATCATCTACATTGTCAGCCGAAGCCTCAGAAAACATTTTCCAATCACACACAATTCCAGTGCATAAACAGTAAACAATGTCGAAACATCGACCCTAAGCATTAACTAGAGATTCAGTGAGAAGCCCTCACCTGTAGATTCTCCAGGACGATCTCCTAACACTTGTTCACAATCAAAGGCTTGCTCCTCTGGGAATTCCTCAAAATCACCTTTAGAGAAAAACCACAGAAATACTATCAGAATCTATCGAAAACTAAACTATCGATACTTACTAAGGTTACTCGAAGTAATCTATACTCTAAGGTACGATAATCTAGCGCGAAAGACAAGTTTTCGGAAAAGGAAATTTTCCTCCTCCCCCCTAATAGGTTCGGCCACTTTAGGTAATTAGGAGACTCGATTTTTCTTCGATCAAACTTGGTTCCTATGCTTTCATAAGCCGTAACTAAGGGTATTCTGAACTCGGAAAAATTATCGGATCAAAAACTGTCGCAGGGGTATTTTGGTCATGATTTTTAACTTAGGATTTTCAAAACTGAAACCCCAAAAATAAAATTTTGCAGGGACGTCACCAACGACGTTTATGACAACTAATCCTACTAGCACTAAGCTAAGGCGATAGTTTTCAGCCTAAAGGTTGAAGCTTTACACCAAAAACTCCAAAAATGGGTATTTTAGGCTAAAATTGATTCCGGCGGAATTCCGGCGACATAACGGAAAATCTAATCCGGCAGAAGTGATCTTGGGCGCATAAGGAAGAGGTTTAGAATCAGAAATGAAAGATTCAGGATAGTTTTGCACAAACCCATAAACTATCCGCTCAGAAAACTCTACAGAAAAGCTATGGAAAAAGCGATCGGAGGTAAGGATTAGCGACTATACCTTGAAGCCTTGAAGTAGCAACTGATTAATCAACGATCAAGCAAGGATTGAACAAAATCTTCTTCTCCTCCTCTCCTCTCAAACTCGCGGCCTCCTTGGATGAAATGGGTAAGATATTTGTTTTTTCTCATTTCTTGGCTATATATAGAGGTTGGCAAAACGCGGGAAAATGAAAGTTTCGCGAATCTGATTTTTCCGGCGTCATTCTCCGTGAATTCTAAGATAGGTTTTGGCGAAAGAATTCCAAAACTAAAATGAGGTCTCCTTATATTTTAGGTGACTAATGCAAAGTCGGTGTAAAACTATTTTACCCGATAAGTTACTTTTTGCATCGAATGTCGGAATGGAAAACTTCCTTCTGAAGAAAGATTGAAATCATCAAGAGAAATGGGTGTACGCGTGTAGAATCTTCATTTGAAGCTCTGAATAGAAAAAGTCTTCATTGACGGTTGATTCTAGGGTTTTGAAAAACCAGGGATTCGGTTTCGGCAAACTTCCGATGATTGGAATTGGACGTTCGTAGATCCTAGAGTTTCGCCTCGAAATAATTGTGATATATGGAAAAAGAGAAGTTCTAATATTTCTCTAAAGATTTTTGGACTAAATTCCTACAGTGTTCCAAAGCTGGAAGTTTGTTGGAAATTATATTCCTATAGTGTTCCAAAGCTGGAACATAGTTTTGTTTCCTAAGGTTCTTGTCCTAGGTTTTAAATGCGAATATTAGTCGTGCTATAACTTTTATCGACTTCGATACAATCCTTTGACTTTTCCTGAACTTTCTCCTTCATAAATTTATTTCATTTGGTAAACTCTTGTTCAGGTTTCCCTTCACGATACATCAACCCTAATCGTGAATAGGATTCTTTTCACTTAGCATAAGCTTAAAACTTGGGTCTTACATTACTACCCTCCAAAAAGAAAGTTTCGACCTCGAAACTTAAGGGTCAGTAATAGTTCTGGATATTATTCCTTGATCTTTTCCTCTAACTCTCATATAACACCGTCCGTGTCTTTGTTCCAAATAATTTTCACTAAAACACTCTGCTTTCTCTTCGATTGTTTCACTCTTCTAGCACCAATGCTGGTTCGACGGCGTCTCAACAGACATATCGTCTTCTAACTCTCTGTTATCCGGTTTGACCACTTGCGTCGGGTCTCCGTTGGAAATAGTATTTGTTAGCATTCGTGCAATCGCACAACCTTAACCACTTGCTCCTTTGCTTTTGTTCGTCCAAAATACTGATTAGTAACTCGGTACATCTCTATGCTCCGGAGTGAATGCTCAACTTGAGTCTTAATACCTTGTGCATCACAAGACTCATTCCCTTCAACATTAACTTATCAACAACTTATAAGCTAACCTTCATCTTAATATCTAACAATTCACTATTATCGTCTTCGTCCTCAAAACCTTCCTCACTCAAACCAGTTTACACTTACTGAAATCCCTAACGCTTCGCATCAATCGAGATTTATCCTCTAGAAGATCAAATCATAACTATACCTCAAGGGACTTAACTAGTCATTTCGTCATCCGATCCTCCAACCTTCTGAGGTTTAACTACTATCGTAACTGCTATCACCACTACATCCCTTACTCACACATGATTTCCAACTCCCCAAGTCAATCTTAATCATAGGATTCTTATTCAACTGAGCAAAATTCACTTGCTAACTCTATCAAGCATCACCGAAATCCATAACCAAGTTCCATTCACTATTAGACTCTGAGTAGCTTGTCCAACTATGATAACTTCAAGTATTCATCTTAATACTAACACTTTCCTTCTTGTAACTTGATTACCAGCTTGTCGATAAACTTCTTAATCTCCCAATCAAATTATGACAAACTTCAAGTCCTATACACTTATGACAAGAATTAATAGACTTAAAACCTAAACCTTTTCCAAGTTTGGATCTCTGATGCTCTGTAGCTCTCCAACATTTCCTAAAAGAATATTCATCTCTTACATCGACAACTCCTTCCCAAAGAAAATCAATTACTTAACACGAACTTTCCTCCCAAATCCGACTAATCCTCGATCAATTCGAATTCATCTTACACATCCTTCTATCAAAGTCCATATCCAGCTGTGATTCCGAAAATCACCCCCTCAACATTAAGTTGATCAGGCCTAATACATCGAAGGTGAAAATCTAGAAAAAGCCCACTGGAACAGTCAATGAGTTCCTATCATCCAGTGGTCGCAAATACCCTGACGTTAAATCTTCAATGATGTCGCTACGGAACTACACACCCTCGACATCATACGTATACTATCCATAATGAATCTCTATGAAATTCATCCTTCAGCTTCTAGCTTCCTTTTAAACGCATCGGTAGAAGACTACTTTCTAGGCTTAGCGTGTCATTCTAAACCTCGTATAACTTCTATAGCTAAAATACGAGTAACAGTAAAGTAAAGTCATAATAGGCGTAGTAACTATAAGGTCAAAGCGTAAACCATATACGTAAGATAGGTGTGTTTGCACACTCTACAAGAAAAATGGAACATATTATACTAGAATGAGAAAGAATGGTTAGAAAGTTACCATCGTTCTTGCGCTCTCCTCTGACAAACCCCTCAGCTCTCTCACCGTCCATGGTGTAAACTCTTGCTTTAGCCGCAGGACGCTTTCCACGAGCAGTGTTCACGGTTGGCTCCGTCTTGGGTGCTCTGCACTGATCGGCAGTGTGCCCCATTTTGTTACAATTGTAGCATTTGGGCCTCGTGTCGGGACAAGCATTGGCATAGTGCCCCGGCTCCCCACATCTGAAACAGGTCGTCTCCTTCTTCAAAGTCTGATCTCCGGAACCTCCAGCAGCACCCGTCATGGGTCTGTAAGATCCTGAAGTAAATCCTGTTCCAGCAGGACGCTGATACGGCCCCCTGCTCTGAAATTTCTCTCTGCTCTGAAAATTTTGAGAGCCCGACCTCATCGGCCCTCCTGTCCCAGCCCGGTTTAATCTCCGGTTCTTCATCAGCTCTACTTCCGTGGCTTTCTCGACTAACGATTGGAATCGCATGATTCCCAGTGGTCTCACTGAGTCCTCAATATCAGGCCTCAGTCCATTAACAAAACGCTTGCACATATAGCGCTCATTCACGTGATCATGAAAGAATTGGAAATGCTTCGCCAAGGATTCCAGCTTCGAAGCAAATTCCGGCACTGACATACCTCCCTAACGGAGTGTCAGAAATTGTGACTCTCGCTCATCCCGAGCACTTGTTGGAAAATACTTTTCCAAGAATGCGGTCCGGAATGAGTTCCAGCTAATCTCCTCGTGATTGTCTTCCATAATTCCTCTGGTGCCCTTCCACCAGTACTCAGCATCCCCGAGTAGCAGATAAGTCGCCATGCCCACTTTGGCACCCTCAGCAGTTTGTAGTACGCCGAATATCTTTTCAACCTCCTGGATCTAGAGATCCGCTTTGTCTGGGTCAGTACCACCAGAGAACCTGGGTGGGTTTTGCCTCCTGAAATCATTGAGGCCTTTATTCTGGTCCAGAGTTACTTCCCTCTGGCGCTGATGTTGTTCACGTGCTTCTTCAGCAGCACGCCTCATGGCATTATCGTTTGCTTGCGCCGTCACAGCTTGGGCCATAGTGGCAATCATCTCAGCTAACTGGTTAGTGTTCACCATGTTCTGTTAAGTTAGACAAACAGTTAGTACTCATCATAAGATAGCATTTCCATAACTATACAATATGATTAAGCAATAACTTCAATCAATTTTTAAGCGAAAAATCGCTTGCAGACAATCAATTTTCACTCTTTGCAGAGCCACACAACCTAGCACAGAAGACCTATTCCCCAACAACTCCCGAAAGACTCGACCGTGCTCTGATACCACAATGTAACACCCCGATTTCGGTGGCGTCACTTTAGTAACCAAAAGTAAACCTAATGCGGAAAAACGTGAAATATTTTTTTTTTCGATAATAACTAAGACAAGACTGAATTAAATAAAACCCAAAAGCGAAAAGCAATAGAACTAATATACAATATATAAACAGCCCCCGCTGTAAGTAACAACCTCGTCACGAGTAACCTCCAGTGACGGAAAGAAAAGTGCAACGCCCGTAGGCAATATATACAAACCAAATGAAAAGGGTGAAGTGCCCGCAACACCATCCCTCAAAACTGAGAATCAGCTGACCCAATGGCCTGAAAATAAGACCTCCTAAGTCCAACCAACTCTCTGTGATTCCCGTAACGAAACCACACAAAAAGCTATAGGTGGGAAACTACCCTGTCCCGAATGAAACAAATGATGTTCAGAGCTAAGACTCTACTCCTACACTAATCCCATCTCGAGGAGCTCACACTAACACTCAATCCTACATGCTAGCGTGATCGTCGTCCGAATCTGAATCCAGAACGACTAAGTCTAGGTACATCCTCCGTCCTCCGCTCGCTATCGCGATGCGCTCCTGTTCCAGCATCCCAACTCTAGTTTCCCCCGAAGGGTGAACCGTCGTGAACTAGTCCGCCAAAGACATCTGACAAAGGGCGTTTGTTCGCCAAAGCACACACAGAAGACGCGAGGGTCAACTCCAAAGAATTATGTAAATAATAGAAAGGATAGATACAGATAATAGGATAGCCACTTAGGCTTTAAGCTAGGGATAACATCCTAGGGTTGCATATCTCATGATGAATATAAACGACGATAAATCACAGTTAACATGCCTCAAATAGAATTAACAAGTATCAAACACACTCATCACTAAGTCAGTATGCATGTTGCATGAAATGATATGCAGGTTAACCCAGTTAACCACATGCATTCCGGAAAGGGATGGACATCAAACGGATCAGCCCTAACACCAGCCACGGTGGAACCATTTCAGCCCGCGTGCCTCTTACACCACACAAAGGTAGCCAGATCAGCAGTAAACCCGTAGGTCTGCCATTTCGGTCTGCTACAAGAGACGTCTATAAACGCTCTTTCACGGCATTCCGGGTCTTATGACCATTTTGGAAACCGACGAGGTCCAGAGTACGTCCTGTGTTAATACCCCTTTAATGTTGCATGTATGCAAAATGATTAGTCAAACAACGTCTCCGTCCTCACTCGACACGTCGCCACGTGTTCTAGGGAAGTTAAAGTCTCTAAAAGCTTACCCTAAGGTAAAGTCGATTCTGCGACCAAAAGACACACTTCATAACGACACATAGCTGCTCCAACAGCACCACAACAAACGCTGCTCCAACAGCACAATAACAAACGCTGCTCCAACAGCACAACAATAAACGCTGCTCCAGCAGCACAACAACAAACGCTGCTCCAACAGCACAACAACAAACTCAACACTTGGATCCGACGACACTCCTCGTTTTTCCAAAACTATGATTTGACTTCCAATGCCTTCCTTCGAGGTTGTTATCATTACTTAAAGATTTTGAGGTTATTTAAGGTCTTATGAATTTTCTTTATAAAATAGATTCCATTTTGTCTTATCGCAAGTCTTATACATTTTCAGGATCTCCCAATCCCAAGTCGCTTCCAGAGGAGGTCTCGATCCACTAAACAAAATTAAGGCCCGAACCTCGTTCGTCCTATCAAACTTTCTCAAAACTCTCAAAATAAAATCGGCATGACCTGCCCGCTATTCTCACCATTCAGAATCTCAGATTCCAGTACAGAGCATATTTAAATCATCACAATCAACAACATGTCATATATCAATAAATCGCATCATAAACACTTATCACTTAGCATATAAAGCATGCACCACACATCCTAGATTACCCACATAGCACATAGCATGTAAGACAATCTCAAAAACATTCAGTAGATGAATCATCTACATTGTCAGCCGAAGCCTCAGAAAACATTTTCCAATCACACACAATTCCAGTGCATAAACAGTAAACAATGTCGAAACATCGACCCTAAGCATTAACTAGAGATTCAGTGAGAAGCCCTCACCTGTAGATTCTCCAGGACGATCTCCTAACACTTGTTCACAATCAAAGGCTTGCTCCTCTGGGAATTCCTCAAAATCACCTTTAGAGCAAAACCACAGAAATACTATCAGAATCTATCGAAAACTAAACTATCGATACTTACTAAGGTTACTCGAAGTAATCTATACTCTAAGGTACGATAATCTAGCGCGAAAGACAAGTTTTCGGAAAAGGAAATTTTCCTCCTCCCCCCTAATAGGTTCGGCCACTTTAGGTAATTAGGAGACTCGATTTTTCTTCGATCAAACTTGGTTCCTATGCTTTCATAAGCCGTAACTAAGGGTATTCTGAACTCGGAAAAATTATCGGATCAAAAACTGTCGCAGGGGTATTTTGGTCATGATTTTTAACTTAGGATTTTCAAAACTGAAACCCCAAAAATAAAATTTTGCAGGGACGTCACCAACGACGTTTATGACAACTAATCCTACTAGCACTAAGCTAAGGCGATAGTTTTCAGCCTAAAGGTTGAAGCTTTACACCAAAAACTCCAAAAATGGGTATTTTAGGCTAAAATTGATTCCGGCGGAATTCCGGCGACATAACGGAAAATCTAATCCGGTAGAAGTGATCTTGGGCGCATAAGGAAGAGGTTTAGAATCAGAAATGAAAGATTCAGGATAGTTTTGCACAAACCCATAAACTATCCGCTCAGAAAACTCTACAGAAAAGCTATGGAAAAAGCGATCGGAGGTAAGGATTAGTGACTATACCTCGAAGCCTTGAAGTAGCAACTGATTAATCAACGATCAAGCAAGGATTGAACAAAATCTTCTTCTCCTCCTCTCCTCTCAAACTCGCGGCCTCCTTGGATGAAATGGGTAAGATATTTGTTTTTTCTCATTTCTTGGCTATATATAGAGGTTGGCAAAACGCGGGAAAATGAAAGTTTCGCGAATCTGATTTTTCCGGCGTCATTCTCCGTGAATTCTAAGATAGGTTTTGGCGAAAGAATTCCAAAACTAAAATGAGGTCTCCTTATATTTTAGGTGACTAATGCAAAGTCGGTGTAAAACTATTTTACCCGATAAGTTACTTTTTGCATCGAATGTCGGAATGGAAAACTTCCTTCTGAAGAAAGATTGAAATCATCAAGAGAAATGGGTGTACGCGTGTAGAATCTTCATTTGAAGCTCTGAATAGAAAAAGTCTTCATTGACGGTTGATTCTAGGGTTTTGAAAAACCAGGGATTCGGTTTCGGCAAACTTCCGATGATTGGAATCGGACGTTCGTAGATCCTAGAGTTTCGCCTCGAAATGATTGTGATATATGGAAAAAGAGAAGTTCTAATATTTCTCTAAAGATTTTTGGACTAAATTCCTACAGTGTTCCAAAGCTGGAAGTTTGTTGGAAATTATATTCCTATAGTGTTCCAAAGCTGGAACATAGTTTTGTTTCCTAAGGTTCTTGTCCTAGGTTTTAAATGCGAATATTAGTCGTGCTATAACTTTTATCGACTTCGATACAATCCTTTGACTTTTCCTGAACTTTCTCCTTCATAAATTTATTTCATTTGGTAAACTCTTGTTCAGGTTTCCCTTCACGATACATCAACCCTAATCGTGAATAGGATTCTTTTCACTTAGCATAAGCTTAAAACTTGGGTCTTACATTACTACTCTCCAAAAAGAAAGTTTCGACCTCGAAACTTAAGGGTCAGTAATAGTTCTGGATATTATTCCTTGATCTTTTCCTCTAACTCTCATATAACACCGTCCGTGTCTTTGTTCCAAAAAATTTTCACTAAAACACTCTGCTTTCTCTTCGATTGTTTCACTCTTCTAGCCTCAATGCTGGTTCGACGGCGTCTCAACAGACATATCGTCTTTTAACTCTCTGTTATCCGGTTTGACCACTTGCGTCGGGTCTCCGTTGGAAATAGTATTTGTTAGCATTCGTGCAATCGCACAACCTTAACCACTTGCTCCTTTGCTTTTGTTCGTCCAAAATACTGATTAGTAACTCGGTACATCTCTATGCTCCGGAGTGAATGCTCAACTTGAGTCTTAATACCTTGTGCATCACAAGACTCATTCCCTTCAACATTAACTTATCAACAACTTATAAGCTAACCTTCATCTTAATATCTAACAATTCACTATTATCGTCTTCGTCCTGAAAACCTTCCTCACTCAAACCAGTTTACACTTACTGAAATCCCTAACGCTTCGCATCAATCGAGATTTATCCTCTAGAAGATCAAATCATAACTATACCTCAAGGGACTTAACTAGTCATTTCGTCATCCGATCCTCCAACCTTCTGAGGTTTAACTACTATCGTAACTGCTATCACCACTACATCCCTTACTCACACATGATTTCCAACTCCCCAAGTCAATCTTAATCATAGGATTCTTATTCAACTGAGCAAAATTCACTTGCTAACTCTATCAAGCATCACCGAAATCCATAACCAAGTTCCATTCACTATTAGACTCTGAGTAGCTTGTCCAACTATGATAACTTCAAGTATTCATCTTAATACTAACACTTTCCTTCTTGTAACTTGATTACCAGCTTGTCGATAAACTTCTTAATCTCCCAATCAAATTATGACAAACTTCAAGTCCTATACACTTATGACAAGAATTAATAGACTTAAAACCTAAACCTTTTCCAAGTTTGGATCTCTGATGCTCTGTAGCTCTCCAACATTTCCTAAAAGAATATTCATCTCTTACAACGACAACTCCTTCCCAAAGAAAATCAATTACTTAACACGAACTTTCGTCCCAAATCCGACTAATCCTCGATCAATTCGAGGTCATCTTACACATCCTTCTATCAAAGTCCATATCCAGCTGTGATTCCGAAAATCACCCCCTCAATATTAAGTTGATCAGGCCTAATACATCGAAGGTGAAAATCTAGAAAAAGCCCACTGGAACAATATATATCGAAGGAGAGAAATGGTGGAAATTTGTGATATTTTCTCATTTCTTGGCTATATATAGAGGTTGGCAAAACGCGGTAAAATGAAAGTTTCGCGAATCTGATTTTTCCGGCGTCATTCTCCGTGAATTTATAGATATGTTTTGGCAAAAGAATTCCAAAACTATAAAGAGGTCTCCTTGTATTTTTGGCAACTAATGCATAGTCGGTATAAAACTATTTTACCCGATAAGTTGCTTTTTGCATCGGATGTCGGAATGAAAAACTTCCTTCTGAAGAAAGATTGAAATCATCAAGAGAAATGGGTGTACGCGTGTAGAATATTCATTTGAAGCTCTGAATAGAAAAAATCTTCATTGTCGAGTAATTCTAGGGTTTTGAAAAACCAGGGATTCGGTTTCGGCAAACTTCCGATGGTTGGAATCGGACGTTCGTAGATCCTAGAGTTTCGCCTCGAAATGATTGTGATATATGGAAAAAGAGAAGTTCTAATATTTCTCTAAAGATTTTTGGACTAAATTCCTACAGTGTTCCAAAGCTGGAAGTTTGTTGGAAATTATATTCCTATAGTGTTCCAAAGCTGGAACATAGTTTTGTTTCCTAAGGTTCTTGTCCAAGGTTTTAAATGCGAATATTAGTCGTGCTATAACTTAAATCGACTTCGATACAATCCTTTGACTTATCCTGAACTTTCTCCTTCATAAATTTATTTCATTTGGTAAACTCTTGTTCAGGTTTCCTTTCACGATACATCAAGCCTAATCGTAAATGGAAATCTCTTCCACTTATTCTAAACTTAAAAACTTGGGTCTTACAGGAACAGTCAATGAGTTCCTATCATCCAGTGGTCGCAAATACCCTGACGTTAAATCTTCAATGATGTCGCTACGGAACTACACACCCTCGACATCATACGTATACTATCCATAATGAATCTCTATGAAATTCATCCTTCAGCTTCTAGCTTCCTTTTAAACGCATCGGTAGAAGTCTACTTTCTAGGCTTAGCGTGTCATTCTAAACCTCGTATAACTTCTATAGCTAAAATACGAGTAACAGTAAAGTAAAGTCATAATAGGCGTAGTAACTATAAGGTCAAAGCGTAAACCATATACGTAAGATAGGTGTGTTTGCACACTCTACAAGAAAAATGGAACATATTATACTAGAATGAGAAAGAATGGTTAGAAAGTTACCATCGTTCTTGCGCTCTCCTCTGACAAACCCCTCAGCTCTCTCACCGTCCATGGTGTAAACTCTTGCTTTAGCCGCAGGACGCTTTCCACGAGCAGTGTTCACGGTTAGCTCCGTCTTGGGTGCTCTGCACTGATCGGCAGTGTGCCCCATTTTGTTACAATTGTAGCATTTGGGCCTCGTGTCGGGACAAGCATTGGCATAGTGCCCCGGCTCCTCACATCTGAAACAGGTCGTCTCCTTCTTCAAAGTCTGATCTCCGGAACCTCCAGCAGCACCCGTCATGGGTCTGTAAGATCCTGAAGTAAATCCTGTTCCAGCAGGACGCTGATACGGCCCCCTGCTCTGAAATTTCTCTCTGCTCTGAAAATTTTGAGAGCCCGACCTCATCGGCCCTCCTGTCCCAGCCCGGTTTAATCTCCGGTTCTTCATCAGCTCTACTTCCGTGGCTTTCTCGACTAACGATTGGAATCGCATGATTCCCAGTGGTCTCACTGAGTCCTCAATATCAGGCCTCAGTCCATTAACAAAACGCTTGCACATATAGCGCTCATTCACGTGATCATGAAAGAATTGGAAATGCTTCGCCAAGGATTCCAGCTTCGAAGCAAATTCCGGCACTGACATACCTCCCTAACGGAGTGTCAGAAATTGTGACTCTCGCTCATCCCGAGCACTTGTTGGAAAATACTTTTCCAAGAATGCGGTCCGGAATGAGTTCCAGCTAATCTCCTCGTGATTGTCTTCCATAATTCCTCTGGTGCCCTTCCACCAGTACTCAGCATCCCCGAGTAGCAGATAAGTCGCCATGCCCACTTTGGCACCCTCAGCAGTTTGTAGTACGCCGAATATCTTTTCAACCTCCTGGATCCAGAGATCCGCTTTGTCTGGGTCAGTACCACCAGAGAACCTGGGTGGGTTTTGCCTCCTGAAATCATTGAGGCCTTTATTCTGGTCCAGAGTTACTTCCCTCTGGCGCTGATGTTGTTCACGTGCTTCTTCAGCAGCACGCCTCATGGCATTATCGTTTGCTTGCGCCGTCACAGCTTGGGCCATAGTGGCCATCATCTCAGCTAACTGGTTAGTGTTCACCATGTTCTGTTAAGTTAGACAAACAGTTAGTACTCATCATAAGATAGCATTTCCATAACTATACAATATGATTAAGCAATAACTTCAATCAATTTTTAAGCGAAAAATCGCTTGCAGACAATCAATTTTCACTCTTTGCAGAGCCACACAACCTAGCACAGAAGACCTATTCCCCAACAACTCCCGAAAGACTCGACCGTGCTCTGATACCACAATGTAACACCCCGATTTCGGTGGCGTCACTTTAGTAACCAAAAGTAAACCTAATGCGGAAAAACGTGAAATATTTTTTTTTTCGATAATAACTAAGACAAGACTGAATTAAATAAAACCCAAAAGCGAAAAGCAATAGAACTAATATACAATATATAAACAGCCCCCGCTGTAAGTAACAACCTCGTCACGAGTAACCTCCAGTGACGGAAAGAAAAGTGCAACGCCCGTAGGCAATATATACAAACCAAATGAAAAGGGTGAAGTGCCCGCAACACCATCCCTCAAAACTGAGAATCAGCTGACCCAATGGCCTGAAAATAAGACCTCCTAAGTCCAACCAACTCTCTGTGATTCCCGTAACGAAACCACACAAAAAGCTATAGGTGGGAAACTACCCTGTCCCGAATGAAACAAATGATGTTCAGAGCTAAGACTCTACTCCTACACTAATCCCATCTCGAGGAGCTCACACTAACACTCAATCCTACATGCTAGCGTGATCGTCGTCCGAATCTGAATCCAGAACGACTAAGTCTAGGTACATCCTCCGTCCTCCGCTCGCTATCGCGATGCGCTCCTGTTCCAGCATCCCAACTCTAGTTTCCCCCGAAGGGTGAACCGTCGTGAACTAGTCCGCCAAAGACATCTGACAAAGGGCGTTTGTTCGCCAAAGCACACACAGAAGACGCGAGGGTCAACTCCAAAGAATTATGTAAATAATAGAAAGGATAGATACAGATAATAGGATAGCCACTTAGGCTTTAAGCTAGGGATAACATCCTAGGGTTGCATATCTCATGATGAATATAAACGACGATAAATCACAGTTAACATGCCTCAAATAGAATTAACAAGTATCAAACACACTCATCACTAAGTCAGTATGCATGTTGCATGAAATGATATGCAGGTTAACCCAGTTAACCACATGCATTCCGGAAAGGGATGGACATCAAACGGATCAGCCCTAACACCAGCCACGGTGGAACCATTTCAGCCCGCGTGCCTCTTACACCACACAAAGGTAGCCAGATCAGCAGTAAACCCGTAGGTCTGCCATTTCGGTCTGCTACAAGAGACGTCTATAAACGCTCTTTCACGGCATTCCGGGTCTTATGACCATTTTGGAAACCGACGAGGTCCAGAGTACGTCCTGTGTTAATACCCCTTTAATGTTGCATGTATGCAAAATGATTAGTCAAACAACGTCTCCGTCCTCACTCGACACGTCGCCACGTGTTCTAGGGAAGTTAAAGTCTCTAAAAGCTTACCCTAAGGTAAAGTCGATTCTGCGACCAAAAGACACACTTCATAACGACACATAGCTGCTCCAACAGCACCACAACAAACGCTGCTCCAACAGCACAATAACAAACGCTGCTCCAACAGCACAACAATAAACGCTGCTCCAGCAGCACAACAACAAACGCTGCTCCAACAGCACAACAACAAACTCAACACTTGGATCCGACGACACTCCTCGTTTTTCCAAAACTATGATTTGACTTCCAATGCCTTCCTTCGAGGTTGTTATCATTACTTAAAGATTTTGAGGTTATTTAAGGTCTTATGAATTTTCTTTATAAAATAGATTCCATTTTGTCTTATCGCAAGTCTTATACATTTTCAGGATCTCCCAATCCCAAGTCGCTTCCAGAGGAGGTCTCGATCCACTAAACAAAATTAAGGCCCGAACCTCGTTCGTCCTATCAAACTTTCTCAAAACTCTCAAAATAAAATCGGCATGACCTGCCCGCTATTCTCACCATTCAGAATCTCAGATTCCAGTACAGAGCATATTTAAATCATCACAATCAACAACATGTCATATATCAATAAATCGCATCATAAACACTTATCACTTAGCATATAAAGCATGCACCACACATCCTAGATTACCCACATAGCACATAGCATGTAAGACAATCTCAAAAACATTCAGTAGATGAATCATCTACATTGTCAGCCGAAGCCTCAGAAAACATTTTCCAATCACACACAATTCCAGTGCATAAACAGTAAACAATGTCGAAACATCGACCCTAAGCATTAACTAGAGATTCAGTGAGAAGCCCTCACCTGTAGATTCTCCAGGACGATCTCCTAACACTTGTTCACAATCAAAGGCTTGCTCCTCTGGGAATTCCTCAAAATCACCTTTAGAGCAAAACCACAGAAATACTATCAGAATCTATCGAAAACTAAACTATCGATACTTACTAAGGTTACTCGAAGTAATCTATACTCTAAGGTACGATAATCTAGCGCGAAAGACAAGTTTTCGGAAAAGGAAATTTTCCTCCTCCCCCCTAATAGGTTCGGCCACTTTAGGTAATTAGGAGACTCGATTTTTCTTCGATCAAACTTGGTTCCTATGCTTTCATAAGCCGTAACTAAGGGTATTCTGAACTCGGAAAAATTATCGGATCAAAAACTGTCGCAGGGGTATTTTGGTCATGATTTTTAACTTAGGATTTTCAAAACTGAAACCCCAAAAATAAAATTTTGCAGGGACGTCACCAACGACGTTTATGACAACTAATCCTACTAGCACTAAGCTAAGGCGATAGTTTTCAGTCTAAAGGTTGAAGCTTTACACCAAAAACTCCAAAAATGGGTATTTTAGGCTAAAATTGATTCCGGCGGAATTCCGGCGACATAACGGAAAATCTAATCCGGCAGAAGTGATCTTGGGCGCATAAGGAAGAGGTTTAGAATCAGAAATGAAAGATTCAGGATAGTTTTGCACAAACCCATAAACTATCCGCTCAGAAAACTCTACAGAAAAGCTATGGAAAAAGCGATCGGAGGTAAGGATTAGCGACTATACCTCGAAGCCTTGAAGTAGCAACTGATTAATCAACGATCAAGCAAGGATTGAACAAAATCTTCTTCTCCTCCTCTCCTCTCAAACTCGCGGCCTCCTTGGATGAAATGGGTAAGATATTTGTTTTTTCTCATTTCTTGGCTATATATAGAGGTTGGCAAAACGCGGGAAAATGAAAGTTTCGCGAATCTGATTTTTCCGGCGTCATTCTCCGTGAATTCTAAGATAGGTTTTGGCGAAAGAATTCCAAAACTAAAATGAGGTCTCCTTATATTTTAGGTGACTAATGCAAAGTCGGTGTAAAACTATTTTACCCGATAAGTTACTTTTTGCATCGAATGTCGGAATGGAAAACTTCCTTCTGAAGAAAGATTGAAATCATCAAAAGAAATGGGTGTACGCGTGTAGAATCTTCATTTGAAGCTCTGAATAGAAAAAGTCTTCATTGACGGTTGATTCTAGGGTTTTGAAAAACCAGGGATTCGGTTTCGGCAAACTTCCGATGATTGGAATCGGACGTTCGTAGATCCTAGAGTTTCGCCTCGAAATGATTGTGATATATGGAAAAAGAGAAGTTCTAATATTTCTCTAAAGATTTTTGGACTAAATTCCTACAGTGTTCCAAAGCTGGAAGTTTGTTGGAAATTATATTCCTATAGTGTTCCAAAGCTGGAACATAGTTTTGTTTCCTAAGGTTCTTGTCCTAGGTTTTAAATGCGAATATTAGTCGTGCTATAACTTTTATCGACTTCGATACAATCCTTTGACTTTTCCTGAACTTTCTCCTTCATAAATTTATTTCATTTGGTAAACTCTTGTTCAGGTTTCCCTTCACGATACATCAACCCTAATCGTGAATAGGATTCTTTTCACTTAGCATAAGCTTAAAACTTGGGTCTTACATCTGATATCCAGAAAGCTCAACTGCATCTGGAAGCACAGGCAGAGCAAATTCAAAGGCTCATCAAAGGACAAAAAGTCAAAGAAGCATTTCAAGACCAAGAAGAGTCTGATGGTGACTTTTGATGAATCAGAGTCAGAGGATGTTGACTCTGATGGTGAAGTTCAAGGACTCATGGCTATTGTCAAAGACAAAGGAGCAGAGTCAAAGGATGCCGTGGACTCTGACTCAGCATCAGAAGGAGATCCTACCTCAGACGATGAAAATGAGGTATTCGCTTCTTTCTCAACCTCTGAACTGAAACATGCTTTGTCTGATATCATGGATAAGTATAACTCTTTATTGTCTAAGCATAAAAAGTTGAAAAAGGACTTATCTGTTGCTACTAAGACTCCTTCTGAACATGAGAAAATTATTTCTGATTTGAAAAATGATAATCATGCTTTGGTAAATTCTAACTCTGTGCTTAATAACCAGATTGCTAAGTTAGAAGAAATAGTTGCTTGTGATGCCTCTGATTGTAGAAATGAATCTAAGTATGAAAAGTCTTTTCAAAGATTCCTGGCTAAAAGCGTAGACAGAAGCTTAATGGCTTCAATGATCTATGGCGTAAGCAGAAATGGAATATATGACATTGGTCATTCTAAACCTTCTGAAGTTGCTCCATCATCTCTTAAGAAAGGAACTTTCTCAATGTCAAAATATCATGCTCAAATTCCTTTATATTATCCTGTTGAATGACCCAAAGTTGTCAGAACTTCTGGGCTAACTAACAAGAAAGGACCCAGAAAGTGGGTACCTAGGGATAAGATTATATATGTTGCAGATATCTTCAATAGGTCCATCGAAACTCCAACCATGGAACCTGGACAGTGGATGCAGGCAACACATGACGGGAGAAAGGCATATGTCCCAAGATCCAAAACTTGAACCTGAAGGTGAAGTTAATCTTGGAGGCATCAGTAGAGTAAGATTTGGTCAAGTCAAAGCTAGCTGAAAAAGCTTGTAGAGATGAGCATGACTGTTTCAGATAGAAACAAAGACTCAGAACTTGTCAAACCAGAAGCAACAACATCAGAAGATGCTACTACAACTTCTGACTTGCGTCATCAGAAGAAGAGTAGGTTCATAGCTTCTCATTCTGAAGCATCTGAAGATGGAATTTTTTTCAGAATGGAGATGTCACCAGAACCTCTGGACTTTGACACTTCTGCTCTCATAAGAAGATATACTAATCAGCAGCCAAGTATCCCTTGGTATTCCTTCTGAGGGGGAGTATTTCGTCTTATGCTCTTACTATTTTTTTTCCACCTTCATTCTTTTTGCTTATGACAAAAAGGGGGAGAACTTATAGTATCTTGACAACTCCTATATTATTTAGCTCAGAATCTAGATATTACTAACGTTGATATTAAGTATTAGATTCAGGGGGAGCTTAGCTCAGAATCAAGCACGAGTCTTGGATTCAGAAGGAGCAAGATAAACTATACACATCAGGATAATTTTAACTCTGATACCTTATACTCTGAGTGTATTCAGTTTATTTGTTTAGAGTTGTTCATCAAAATACATGGTTTTGTCATCATCAAAAAGGGGGAGATTGTAAGATCAAGATTTGGTCATGTGGTACAACTCTATGTTTCGATGATAACAAGTATTTATTTGTGGATGAACAACTATGATACTCTAATGTTTGTCTTGAGTGTTTTGACAAACAGGTTCTGATTCTGACACCAGAAGATATATTCGTCAGAAGTTCTGAAGATCAGAGGATCTGAAGATCAGAGGATCAGAAGATCAGAGGATCAGAAGATCTGAGGATCAGAAGATCTGAAGACCAGAAGCTCTGAGGGACCAGAGGCTCTGAAGGTCCAGAAGCTCTGAAGGTCCAGAAGCAGAAGTTACGCAGGTCAGAGGATCCAAGCATCCCTCTGACTCTGATCACCAAGCTTCACAAGTTCCAACACGAAGCATAACTCTGATCAGAAGTCATTTGTTAAAGGCAAATGTCTCTATCAAGAAGTACAAGAGCAGTGTACTATTCTGACAAGCCTACCTACCAAGGTTCAGCCACAGCAGGTTCTGGAAGTTCCAGAAATGCCCTCCAACGGTCATATTCTCTCAACAGAAATATCCTTTGCACCTTGGACTATAAAAGGCTGAAGAAAAGAAGAAAGACTGAGAGAGAGAAACCAAGAGCTGCAATACAAGAAAAGATTCAAGCCTCTACTTTCTTCATCTGTTCTTGTTTAGTTTACACTCAGCTTATTTAGAAGCAAACCTTTGTAAACACCAACCTCAAACAGTTGTTTGATTTTCCTTAAGGGACCGGGTAGGTCAGTATCCTTAAGAAGACTAAGAGAGTGAATCTTAGTGGTGATTCCTTTAGGACATCAAGGTTGATCGGATCCTAGAGAAGACTAAGAGAGTGAATCTTAGTGTGAGCTAAGTCAGTGTATTGTTAGTCACTTGTAGGTATCAAGTGCAGTTGTAACAATTATCTGATTAGTGGATTGCCTTCATTCTAAGAAGGAAGAAATCACCTTAACGGGTGGACTGGATTAGCTTGAGGGATTTATCAAGTGAACCAGGATAAAATACTTGTGTGCTTCTCTCTTCTCTCTATCTTTATCCGCTGCACCATCTATCTTAGAGAAACCGAAAAGATTTACTTTAAATCTTAAGGGGAAAGTTTTTATATTGAAAACGCTATTCAACCCCCCCCCCCTTTTAGTCGTTTTTCACACCTTCAATTGGTATCAGAGCGCAAGTTCTGATTACCACACTTAACAGTGTTCAGTAGATCCGGGCCAGTGTGAAAAACTCATGGATTCCACCACTACTACAAGCAAATATCAATACAGTGCAAGACCACCTATCTTTGATGGTCAGAGATTTGATTTTTGGAAAGATAGAATCAAAAGCTTCTTTCTTGGCTTTGATCCTGATCTCTGGGATTTTGTTGTTGATGGCTACACCCCTCCTGTCGATGAACATGGTGTAAAGATCCCAAGGGAGAAGATGAGTGAAGATCAAAAGAAGGAGTTCAGAGATCATCACCGAACAACTTTGATAACCTTTGTTCTTGGTCCTCACTTAACTCGGTTCCTATCTTGAGTATCTTCTCGCCGAACTTCAGCTCTTTGGTTTCTTCTATCGGCGTGGGCCTGTTAACACGTCCCTCGCCCCTCGGGTCCAAACTTTCCTCTGGCGTCTCAACTTCACTGCAACGGTGCCCGACTGAAGCGTTTTTCGACTGAAGCGTTTTTCTTCCCATACCGATCCACAGCATTACAGTAGCATTCCCTTGTGACCCTTTGATCCACAACAATTCCCCCAATATTCCCATTCGACAGCGGATACTTCACCGCCAGGTGGGGTGTTGAGATCACGGCGCACAGATGGTTTAAGGTGTTTCGCCCGATGATCATGTTGTATGACCCCTCAGCCTCAAGGATTAGATATTTGACGCTGAGCGACCTAGCGTTCTCTTCCTCGCCAAACGTGGTGTCAAGGTCGAGGACGCCTTTCACCCATACTTGCTCACCTGCGAATCCCACCAGAGTTCCCTCATAGGGAGTGAGGTTTCCCTCGCCCACACCAAGCCGAGCAAACGCTCCGCCGTAAATAATGTCCGCTGAGCTTCCCTGGTCTAGAAGCACTCGCTGCACGGTGAGCTGATTAACACGGAGGGAGATCACGATCGGGTCATCTAAATGCGGCTTTATTCCGAAGAGATCAGCAGACGAAAACATGATATCTGGATGTTGAAAACCAAAAGGAATCTCTGTAACTGCATTCACCGCTCTAACATATCGCTTCCGTGCTGCACTAGTGGTCCCTCCTCCGCCGAAACCTCCAGCAATCGTGCCAACTTCTTTGGCCGTCGAAAATACATCGCCCCGCGTCGTGGCTGATTTCCCTGCCACAATCAGCTTCACCACCGCGCGCTGTAGAGCTCGATACTTTCCAGTATCGTGTCCTGAGATTCGGTGATAGGCACACCGTTCTGCTTCTACCTGTCCTTCAGAGAGAGGAGACTCCAGTCGTTGTATGGAATCTTGGAAGTGTTGTCTGTATGAGGCATCAAGCTCCGGCGCTGTGTCTGTTACGCTCGTTTCCGCATCATTTTGTTCTAGGCGATTAATGACGTCGCGAATCAGCCATCGCTAACCCTCTCCATCACTCGGTTCTTGAGGTTGAAGTTGCGCACCTCTTTTGTCCCTCGAGAAGGAAGCCAAAGACCTTGCTTGCTCATCGTGCCGTCGCGGCGGATAGTGTGCTCGCTCCAACCTCTCTCCATGTGATAGTCGATGCTCCGCCATTGAGCTCCACTGGTTTATCTAGGTGCACCAATGAAAGATCCTCCAAACTCAGAATCAAGGAATCACTCCTCCCGATCACTATCCACGAAGAGAACTTCAGAAAATCGCTCAGAAAAGCGAGTTTCACTCCTCTGAATCACGATCCACGTAGTGCGGGAATAGAAATCTACCGATCCCCATAGACGGCGCCAAATGTTTCGTGCTAGAACATAGAGAGGGAAGGTAGTACCCAAAGTGTGAGGAAAGTGATGTGAATGCTTGGAGAGAGAAACTATAACCGCTTAGAGAGAGAAAATATAACTGAATTTCAATGCTATTATTTCTTAAGTGAGCTAAGAGTCCTTTACAATTGGTATTCCCCTCCTATTTATAAAGATGGAGTTGGGCTTTGGCGCCTCTATCTTATTCAGATGGGCCATTTGGGCCTCGGGGAAGAAGGCCCAAGGTCATGGCGCGTCCCCTACCCAAGGTCAGGTCTCCTGGGCGAGGGACACTGAGGTCTCGCCCAGTCCACCAAGCTTTGGAGATCTTGAAGTGCTTGCGTTCGGTGTGGAGTAAGGACGCTTTTGAGCAGGGTTTTGTACGGGTTGCAAAATCAGTGTGGATTATGGCATGGAGATGATTTGAGATGGTTCAGGAGAGGGAGTGTTTTCATTGTTCAAGTTCTCATTTGTTCTTTCCTCATCAGAGGAATCAATGGTGTGAATGGGGGTGAACTGAGGTGAGTTATGAACAATGGGTTGCACAACCTGTGGTTCATTAAGGTTTGTGTTTGGAGAGAGTGGTTTCTAGGGTTCAGTGGTGTTTGGGGTTGGTGATAAACAGTTTTGGTGTTGTGGAGTTACAAGACCGTGGTGTTCATATGTATCATTGAACAAAGAATTAACAAATTCTTGATTGGAAAGTTTAGAAAGTACCTCTTGATAAGGAAAGGTGGTTCCAAGGGAGTTGGTCAGTCTGGTGTGAAGCGCAATGTCTTCATCACCCAGTTGCTCATCAGGTTCATCTGCTTGGATCTTCCTCTTTCAGTACAAAGGCTGTGAAGCCTTTTCAGCAGGTTCTTCCCCAAATTGCTTACTCAAGAGCGTTTAAGCTTCTTGGGTTCTACAGGCTTGTTCGCAGGAGACCTTTTCCCAGAGCGAGTTCTTGAAGTAATTGGATGAGACTGAGACTGTACAGGTGCTCCACCCTTAACAATTCTGATGGACCGTTCCTTGGTAGGAGCCTTGGCTATGACTCCGGACTATTCAAGCTCGTCCTCAGGATATGGTACAATTCTCAGAGCCTTGGGAACAATCCTCTTGGACGGTTCCTTCGTCACTTGG
The DNA here is from genome assembly GCF_012489685.1 of Lotus japonicus. Taxonomy (NCBI): domain Eukaryota; kingdom Viridiplantae; phylum Streptophyta; class Magnoliopsida; order Fabales; family Fabaceae; genus Lotus; species Lotus japonicus. The sequence goes on along the minus strand of NC_080042.1, from coordinate 23,102,326 downwards.
TCAGACAGTTCTTTCCACAAGACACCGAGCTCGAAGCATGAAAGCTAAGTGTGTCTTTAAACAAAAGAGACAAGGCGATGATCGTAGGAAACTAACTAATGCTAAACATAAGGTACAGAAATAAAGAGCAATTGCCAACATGGCTTGGTAATTTAAAGCTTAAAAATTTAAAATTTTGAACGCCTCGTCATGCTCCTTTGGCGGCTTGAGTCCACAAGCAGGCTTGTGGCGATGATGCTTGATCTGCTCGCCCTGCCATAGTTACGCACGTGCCCTGAATCGTGATTTTTTGACATGTGTCGAGCCTGCGCCACGCGTTGCGCCCTGAGGTGGTGCAAAGGTCAGCAAATCCATGGAATCTCAACCACTACTTTTGAAACGTCCTTTCAAATCATAGTAAAGCCTGACAATTTGAATTCAAACCAATAAGCTTCAACCGTTGTAACTTTTCATTTAATGCGCTTCCTTCGTTTCCCGAAATCTGCGCCACACTCCGTGGAGTGATCATTCCACCCTTGCCATGATGAAGCACGATTTCCCAACCGCTGCTTATCCCAACTTTTAAAATCTCCTTCCCTCACTCATTCACCACTTCTGGAATTCCTACAATCTGCTTAAATTGACAAACTAGCACCCTCTTCCTTTCCCATCCTTACCCTTCCTCCTAGCAAAAATGACTCCCCAATGCCGCACTCAAGGATCCTCTCGATCCCGCAGCGCCGCTCCCGCATCTCCTTCTCTGGTTAACCCTCCCCCCTCTGGGGGATTTCCCCTTATTGAAAATGAAAAGAACGCTTTCTGGCACCACATCTTCGCCACCTTACCCCAGTCCATAACTCAAGACCCCACTCAGGAAGCCATCTGCCAACCTTCTGAGCAGTCCACCGATAAGTCTATTGCCGAGACAGCCCGCCAGGCCAGCGAGCTTTGCCACGAGAAGTCCCTCGAAGATGTCCTCATCACTGGTCGGGGCTTGGAAATCAGTCGTCCCTGGCAGCACCGCACGATCGAACAAGGCGTGAAGCAACCCCAGTTTTTTTATGTTTACGAGTACTTCTTCCTCGACCTGGGGATCAAACTACCCTTCTCCATTTTCCTCTGCCAGGTTATGAGGGAAATCAATGTAGCCCCAAGCCAACTTCATTTGAACGCTTGGGCTTTCATTCGGTGCTTTGAGATTCTCTGCGACGCCGTCGGTCTCGAAGCAAAAACCTCCCATTTCTTTTACCTCTACGGCGTGGAGCCAAAATCCTTGAAGACTCCAACTCCTGGGTGGGTCTCTCTAAAATCTCGTACGGGTCGGCAGCGCCTCTACCCTTACAAGAGCAACGTCAAGAAGGGACCCGGGCACCGGTACTTCTGCATACTCGTACATCCTACCTACCCAGAAGCTTTCACCCGCAGGGACGGGAATGCTCTGTTCCCTTTCTACTGGACTGAGAGTCCTCGTGACGTCCCGCAGCCGTCCGACACATCGCTGAGCGATGAAGATAAATCCATCCTTGGCTTTTACGCTGGGCTCCCCATCCTTGAGTGCTCACACTTGCTTGAAGCCACTCGCAAAAACACCCTCCGCTCATTTCTAGGAGGAATGAACTTCACTGAAGTCGCGCTTAAGCGCGCCCTAGCTGCTGACTCACTTGAGTTTCTTCCCGTTTTTAATACTAACGGGGGGTTAAGAGGAAGCGTGTTGTCGCGGATGCTGATGCCGAGGTCGCCGCCTCCCCTCTAAAGAAACGAACCAGAAGATCCGGTACTACCCCTTCTGAAACGGCGGGGTCTGGCGAGTCAATACCAGACTGCATCCTTCCGCTGGAGATTGGCGAGCCGGCTCTGATGTCCACCGGCAATGCTGACCAACCTTCCCCAACAAGAAAATCCCAAAAATCCAAAAGGGTCGCCCCTGGAACAGATGAAAAGTCGAGGGTCGCGACTCCCTCGCCTCAAAAGTCAAAAAAGAAGAAGAAGAAAGCCAAGAGACCCAGGGCTGGCGAAACATCTGCCCCTCGCCAAGACCTGGTGGGCGGGGAAAAGCCAAACCCCACGGGCGATGCGGGGTCCTCGCCCTTTCCTGAGGAAGTCATCGCTACTCAACATGCTTCTGAAGACGTTCCCTCTGGTGCTCCCCAAACGACCCTCTCTCCTGACCATTCATGTCATCAAGCTGAGGCAAGCCCACCTAGGGCCTCCCCCGTTCCCACCATGAGTCATGGCAGTGGAGACCAAACCCCCACCGCCTCGCTTCCGCTTCGCCGTTCTTCCCCCGCCGCTAGCCATCCGATTGTCGATGGGCCGACGTGCTTTGTTTCAAATCAGCAGCCCTCCCCTGTCGATTTTATGTTAACTGACCCTTTTCTTGGCATCATGAGAGGAACTGAGAGTCCTGACCTTGATGGTGTGGCGCGAGAAGCCATCTCGAGCCTTTTGCGTGCGCGGTGCCTCTTCGCCAAGTTGTCACAGGACTCAGCCACAGCCGCTGAAGTTGAAGAGCTTTGTCAGAGGGCTGAGGGTTACCGCCATGCTACACTCAAAGCGCACGGCGAGCGTGACAAGTTGCTGACCCAGGTAGCGGCCCAAATGACTAAACTGAACAATTTGGGTATCGAGATGAGTTATCGCGAGGCTGACTTGTCCGCTTGTGAAAGGAGAACGGAGGAACTGGAGGGCGAGCGGGACGATTTGCAGCAGGAACTGAAGGCAAAGGCCGAGGCGATCGCCGCGGGCAGGGCTGCTTGCCTTGTCAAAGACAAAGAGATCGCATTCCTTTGCAGCGAGTTGGGGTCGACGAACGAATCCCTCGCCGAGGTGAGGTCCGAATTAGGAACAAAGGCCAAAGCTGTTGCGGACGTGGAAAACCATGCGGATTCCGAGATCAGAACTCTCTGGGCAAGGTTGGCGGCCAGGGCTGCTGCTGAGGTTGTGGAAGAGCGTGGTCGCGGTTTCTTCCTCGCCAAAGCCCAAGTTCAATATCTTTATGAGGGGATTGACCTCAGCGGGACGGGAGCCTTCAAGAAAGTCACCCCCCACGGGTTGGTCGGCTCAGAAGATCCCCCGGGCTTCAATGCTGCATATTTCACGGCCGCTGAAAACGCAAGGGAAATAGAAGACGTTAATGTAGTTTGAATATTTTGTATCATCTTTGTATCTACCTTTTTCCTTTACCCCTTTTTTTTCGTAATTAATATCACCCCATGTTATTTAATGAAAATTTGCTGGGATTCTGTTTGTCCATTTCTCTCCTTGTTCGCGCCCTTGTGCCCTTCGGGCTTTGCATTTTGTGCTCGTGTGGCGATTTTGAATGTGTGCCAGCAAAACTAGGACTTTAGCTCAGCCTTGGACTGAGCCTTTCTTTTTTCCACCAATATTTCCCGTAAGAGCAGGTGTGGCCTTGCCGGTTTTGTCCCGGCGAGGACTTACAGTTGCTAGGGACCCAATGGCCATATAGGTTTACCCAGACTTATGCCTAGTTTTTGTTCTCGCCCATATTTCGGGGAGGTCTCGTTTGCCCATATATCGGGGAGAATTTTGGGATAAACTGCTTGTCCTTGGACAAGGAGCCTACCCGCACACATCGCCAAAGAGAGGTCAGCGATTCGCGCCGGACTTTCCGGAGCAATCCCAAGACATCAAGGTCGTGTTGGGATTGCCACCTTCAGGAAATTTTTCCCACCGGGCGAACGTAATGTAACACCCCGATTTCGGTGGCGTCACTTTAGTAACCAAAGAAATAACTTAAGCGGAAAAACGTGAATTATTTTTTTTCGATGATGTAAGTAAAGACAGAAAGAGATGAAACTCTAAAACGAAGATAACAGAACTAATATACAATATGATTACAGCCCCCACTGTAAGTTGTAAACCACGTCACGAGTAAACCTCCAGTGACGGAAAGTAAAAGAGAGTAACGCCCGTAGGCAAAAGTACAAACCAAGGTAAAAATACTGTGTCCGCAACACTAAACCTCAAAATCTGAGAACAAGTTGGCCCAGCGGCCTAAGAAAAGACCCCCTAAATCCAACCAGCTCTCTGTGATCTCCATAGGAAACCACACAAAAAGCTACCGGTAGGAAACTACCCTGTCCCCAAAACTGAAGCATGACGGTCAGAGCATCGACACTACTCCTACACTAATCCCATCTCGAGTAAGTCGCTCGGTGGCCAGCGGGGTCGACCACCCCTGAACCGTAGTCCTCCTGATCAAGCTTCTTCAACCTAGTTTCCCCTGAAGGGTGAACCATCGTGAACCGGTCCGCCATACTCAACTGACAATGGCGTAGTCCGCCCAAACACACACAGAAGACGCGAGGGTCAACTCCAAAGAATTATATAAATAATAAAACCAGATATATAGGGTAATAATTATTTAGCCTCTCAGGCTTATACGTTTAGGGATAACATCCTAGGGTTGCATATATCACAATGAATATAAAGATCATAATAACAATTAGCATGCCTTAAGTAGGATAAACAGGTACCAATCACACTCAGCAACTAAGTCAGCATGTATGTTGCATGAAATGCAATGCTGGGTAACAAAATGCATTCCGGAAGAAGGATGGACACCATCGAGTCAGCCCTAACACCGGCCAAAGTGGGACCATTCCGCTCGGGCGCCTCTTACACCACACAAAAGTAGTCAGATCAGCAGTGAACCCGTAGGTCTGCCATTCCGTCTGCTACTAAGGACCACCGTAGTGTCCTAAGTATGGAAATCCGGGTCTTATGACCATTTTGGAATCCACCGAGGTCCGGTAATCCGCCGTGTATTAACCTCAAAATGAGTGCATGAATGCAAGTGATTAGCCAAACAACGTCTCCGACCTCACTCGACACGTCGTCACGTGTTCTAGCTAACTTATTGTCTCTAAAAAGCCTACCCTAAGGCAAACGTCGATTCTGCGACAAAATGAATTAATCAAAAGAAGAAGAATGTACTTGGGAACTCATGGTTCCCGGCAAAACTTTAGATAGCCAATCAATAAACTGCTCATCGAGCGAAAAGGTACCGAAGTACTTGGAAACTTATAGTCTCCGGCTAAACTTTAGATAGCCAAACAATAAACTGCTCATCGAGCAAAAGAGTATCAACATACTCGAAAACTTGTAAGTTCCTCAAAACTTGGACTCGACGACACTTCTCATATCTTCAAGACTAATATTCAGGCTCTAAGCTCTTATCTAAAGTTGTTATCATTGTTCAAGGGGTTTAGAGATTGATTAATGTCTTATGAATTTTCTTTGAGAAAATAGATTTCCTTTAGTCTTATGATACTTCCTATGAGTTTCAGGGATCCCATAATCCCAATTAATTTCTGAGAAGGTCTCGATCCATTAAAATATAACAAGGTCCGAACTTCGTTCGTCCTTTCAAACTCTCTCAAAATCTCATAAAAATTCGGCATGACTTGCCCGTAATCCTCACTTTCCAGAAACATAGGCACGAGTGGAATAGCATCAATGAAACAGCTCAACCAATAGGCATAAACAGCATATTCCAACACATCCTAAGTTAACCATGTAGCACATAGCATGTGAATCATTTAGCACACAATATCATGGCATCAAGTACTCAACAAGTTCGGCCGAAGCCTCAGAAATCATTTCAGACATTTAGCAATTAGGTGCATAACACATAAATCAAGTCGAATTTCATCGACACCTAAAGCATTATCTAGTAATTCAGAGAGTAGCCCTCACCTGTAACTCCTCCAGCGTTTTCCTCACAACCTCCTTCACGTTCCTCGCCTTGATCTCCAGGAAACTCCTCAAAAGAACCTTTAGCCAAAATCACAGAAATCAACACATTGAGTCAGAAACTCAGCAAGCAATAAGTCCTAGGGTTACACGGTACATTACAAACCCTGTGGTACGACAATCTAACACGTTAAGACAAGTTTTCGAAAAAGTCGGATTTCCTCCCCCCTTGGTATAGCTCTCGGCCACTTTCCTTAATTGGGAGGGTCGATTTTTCTTCGATCAAACTTGGTTCCTAGGTTAACATAAGCCGTAACTAAGACGGTTCTAAGCTCGGAAAAATTTTCGGATCGAAAACTGATATAGGGGTAGTTTGGTCATTATTTTTAGCTCAAAATTTCAAAATTGGATTTTTGAAAAACAGATTGGATGGAGACGTCCACAACGACGTTTATGACGACAAATCCTACTAGCACTAAGCCAAGTCGATAGATTAGAGCTTAAAGGTTGCGACTTTGCCGAAAAATGGGTATTTAAGGTAGAAATTGATCCCGGCGGCATTTCGTCGACATTCGACAAAATCTAATCCGCAGAACACGCTCAGGAGCACGCAGGGAAGAAGTTTAGACACTGAAATCAAGCTATTTGGACAATTTTACAAAAAGCTCCAAACTTTGAGCTCAGAAAAACATAGAAAAAGTCGACAGATCTGACGATCAGAAGTGAGATATAGTTTACCTACCTCAAGGTCTTCGATTAGCAACGATCGGTGAAGAAAACGGGCAAAGATTCGCGAAAATCCGGATCCTCTCTTTCTCTCTAGCTGCTCACGGTTTTGGGGGAGGGAAATGGGTATTTTTGCAAAAAAATCTAATTTTCAAGCTATTTATAGGTTTTGGAAAAAACGGAAAAATGATTTTTTTGCGATTCCGATTTTTCCTGCGCGTTCCTCTGCGCGTTCTAAGATAGGTTCTGGCGACAGAATTCCAGAACTCAAAACAGGATTCTTGGAATTAAACCAAAAGATCCAAAATCGGCATAAGTCGGTGTAAGTCGGTTTATCCCGAAAAACTACTTTTTGCAGTGATCGTCGGATGAGAAAACTTCCTTCTGAAGAAAGATTGGGAATGACGAGAGAAATAGGAGAACGCGGGTGGAATCTTCATTTGCAGCTCCGAATAGAAAAAGTCTTCATCGTCTGTCGATCTTAGGTTTTCTCGAACTATCAGGGATTCCGTTTCGGCAAACTTCCGAGAATTGGAATTTGACGTTCGTATTTTCCAGGATTTCGCATCGAAATAATTGTTTAAGGACGGAAAAGAGAAGTTCTAACTTTTCTCTGAGGATTTTTGGAATTAGTTTCCATCGTGTCCTAAAGCGTAAATTAACTATTCACTAATACCTTTGACCTAGGATGAAGCGTATGTTAGTCGTGCTATAACTCTTATCGGTTTTTCGATAAATTCTTGGACTTTTCCTGAACCTTTTTCCTTCCCAAATTTATCTTAATCAAATAACTCTTTTATTTTATTCACTTATCCAAGGCGTTAAAACTTGGGCCTTACACGTAACATGTTAGTTGAATTGCTATCTGGAAAGCAGTGGTTCGTGTCGGACTTTCCCGGAGCGATCCCCATACATCAAGGTCGTGTTGGGATCGCCACCTTCGGGGAATTTTTCCCACCGAGCGACCGTCGTATTGTAGTCCAACTAGGAGTATTACTTGAGAGTATCCTTTTGTATTTGATTTGTAAAAAATTTTACATGGGAGGGATGCCTCATTAAAAAACTCCTATGGCGGAGAAAAAGAGTGCATCTTTATTTTTGGTCCTAATTTTTGGTTTTGTTGCTGTGTCCTCGTTCCTGCTTCCTTTTCTGCGTCCTCGACCCTGTTTTCCACACGCTTCCAGTTCCAGCCCCTTGGGTCAAAGTATCATCCCCATCACCACATATTTCGAGCCCGACGTGCTCGCTATCCACTCACCGTTATTTTTGGGCTGGCTTCCTTCCATGCTCGCCTCGTGACAATGAGGAACTTCTCCTATCTTGCCCTTCTGCTTGTCGCGCTTGGACGTCCCTGGCTTGAAAACTACCGAACCCACAGGCTTCCAATATTTTGACTCTCTTTTTGCTTTACCCGGGCGACAACTCACTGGGCTCCTTTTCCTCACCTTCTTCTTGTCCTTAGACTGCTCGCGCGCCTTGTTATCTCATTTCTCGCCGCTGCCCTGCTGGACGATTCGCTGATCCATTCCTTGAATCGTGATTCCTTTTCCCTTTTGCTCATCTCGCCTGGAATTCGAGAGATTCGGTTTCCTGAACATTGGCAGTTCCCAGAGTTCTGGGTCTTTTGAGCTCCAACTGAAGAGGTCAAAGTTGTCCTCTACCAGCTTCTCTAAGCGCCTCTCTTGATTAACCGTGAGCCGGGGCTCGATCGCCAACACCCCCTGCTGAATTTATACGCTTCTAAATCTGCGATCATACTTGCCCAACGCTCCTCTGCATGAGCGTCTGTGACCTGTCCATCCTTGCCCGTCCTGTAAGACCCGGATTTGCAGAACTGGATTTAAACTTTAATTTCCGACTCACGCGTAGAATCAGTGTAAGCGTGACAGGAGTTTGCAGTTTCGGAAAGCTTAATGAAGAAGAAAGTTCAGGAATTGCTTGAGGATAGTACTATAGTTGTTTTAGGAGTTAGTGCGAGTCATCTGCACACCCGCCTTATGTCGAGAGTGTCCAGAATAGGCTAATTCCGCTCTTAAAGCAACGTTTAAGCGAAATTCTAAATCCTTGGAAAAATAAGAAGTTCTCTTTATTTTTCCTTCGACCAGTGTTTCATTTCGGAACCCTGGAATGTACGCACGATAGGATTCACTTCTCGGAAGTCCGACGACGCTAATTTCTTTGCTTCAAAAACCCTAAATTCAATCACTGAATGAAGACTTTTTCTATTCAAAGCTTTTAACGAAGTTTCCATCCGCCTTGCCAGATTTCTTTCGACGTTTCCAATCTTTCTTCAGAACGAAGTTTTGTCATCTGACCTTCACAGCAAAAAGTAGTTTTTCGGGGCAAATTAACTTATACCGCTTTTGAATCATTTTTCCCAAATTCAAGAAACCTGTTTTGAGTTCTGGAATTCTGTCACCAGAATCTCTCTTAGAATTCACCGGTGAACGTGCTGCAAAAATCGGAATCGCGAAATTTTCATTTTCCCGCGATTTCACTCTCCTATAAATAGTAAAAAAATCAAAATATCTCCCATAACTTCCATTTGAGGCGGCAAGTTGAAGCTCAGCTCCATGCGTCGTAGAACTCCCCTCGTCAAACGTCCACGCTCGTTAGTACGGTCCTCCATGACTGATGACCCTATTTTAGTAGTGTTTTTAGGGTCATTTCTTTGTGTGTTTTGAGTCTTTTTGTTGAGTCTCATGTAGTGTTTCATGCATTTTTATCTTTTCTTTAGTCTTTATTTTGTTTTGGTAATTTAGTAGTTTTATAAGGAGTTTTCTTGCATTTTAAGTAAATTTAGGACTTGCATGGTTTTGTTGTGTTTTTTGAAGGACCTCTTGTGCTAATGAGCTCTTGGAGCTTCTAGAATCTTCCTTGACTTGTTGGTTAGGTTTGGAGAGCAGAAACTGAAGGAGAAAGAAGGCCAAGAAGCATGGAATTGATGGAGAACTTAAAGAGGATTGAAAAGAGGAGTTTCAGAAGCCAAAAAGTCCTTTTCAGGCGAGCTTAAGCGCCTAGGCGCTGGGAATTGGCGCCTAGGCGCCAATTAGGTCCAGAGGCATGTTTTTCAACATGCAATTGGCGCTCAGGCGCTCTGAATTGGCGCCTGAGCGCCCAGCCTCGTTTATTTTGCCTATAAATAAGGCTTAGGCCAATTTCTTTGATACATTTGGACATTTTCACTCATTTTTTATCAAGTTTGAGAGCTGAGGAGAACTTTGGGGCCAAGGGGGGCTTCCAACTTGTATTTTTTCTCAGGTTTTCTTTACATTTTCTTTATGAATTCACTAGCCATGAGTGGCTAGTTTACTTTTTGCTTTGGGTTAAGAGAATCTATGAAATTTTAGTTTGTTAAATCCTATCTCTATGCATGAGTCTTGATTCAATCTTGTATTTCAATTCCTAATTGCATGTTTAGCTTTGGTGCACCTTTGCTATAGGCTAGATTATAATCAAATGGAAATTTGTTATGATTTAGGGACATGAATTGGAATAGATCCTTTTATACTTGCTTCTAGGCATAGAGTGAGGGTAGGGTTTTGTTGGCCTGAATATACATGCTATCATACCTCTTATGAATGTTTAAGTACACAAGGAATTGGGCTTAACTTTCAATTTGAGAGAATTACTTTTGTGAGGAATCAACTAGTAAGTACATAGGCTATAACAACAAGAGATAAATCAAGGTATCACATGCATAGGATAGGTGAACTAAAGTGGATTAGATGATCAACAACCCAAGGCAATTTTCCTTCAATTGTTATTTACATCATTTTCAACATTGCTCTTTTGCAAAACCTTTGTCACAATCAACCAAAACCAATTTCTGAATTTTACTGCTTTAAGAACTTGCAAACTTTAGGCTTAAATCAACAATTCTCACTCACAATCCCTGAGGTTCGATATTTTAAAACCCGGAGGTATTCGTACACTTGCGAATTGACCAACAAGTTTTTGGCGCCGTTGCCGGGGATTGTTTGTGGTTTTCGGTTTAAGTTAAAGAGTTTGTTTGTTTGTTTTACTAAGCATTGCATTGAATAGGTGTTACTAACCTTTTCTCTGTTTTTGTGATTTCAGTTTATGCACAGTAGACTTTGTTCGGATCCACTGCTGTTTGATCCGGAGCCAGAACGCACCCTCCATCGTCGACGAGCTCAACAAAGAGCTGCTGAGTTAGCCGCCATGGCTGCCCATATGACGGAGGACGAGATGCAAGCCCACATTGAAGAAAGAGTGAATGAGGCTATTGCTCAAAGACTTCAAGAGCAAGAATTGGAGAACGCCAATCGTTCTCTTAGAGACCTCACCTCGGCTGCCATGAGCTACGATTATCCGGGCAGCATAGTTTCCCCCGATGGCACGGGAAATTTTGAGCTGAGGCCGGCATTCATTAATTTGGTGAGCCAAAATCAGTATGGTGGAGGTGCTCTTGAAGATCCTCATGCACACATGGAGCGGTTTATCCGCAATTGCAACACTTACAGAGTTCAGAATGTTTCAGCGGACACCATCCGCTTGAGTTTATTCCCCTTTTCATTGAGGGATACTGCTGAGGAGTGGTTGAATTCACAGCCCCAAGGTAGCATTACATCTTGGGAAGACTTGGCTGAGAAGTTCACCACAAGGTTTGTTCCAAGAGCCCTCTTGAGAAAGCTCAAGAATGACATCATGACTTTTACTCAATCCACCGATGAGAATCTCTATGAAGCTTGGGAGAGGTTCAAGAAGCTCTTGAGGAGGTGTCATCAACATAACCTTACTCAAGCTGAGCAAGTAGCAAAGTTCTATGATGGTCTCCAATATTCTTCGAGGTTTGGTTTGGATGCGGCTTCAAGTGGAGAGTTCGATGTCTTACTTCCACAAGTGGGGTATGAGTTGATTGAAAAGATGGCTATTAGAGCCATGAACTCTAGTAATGATCGCCAAGCCCGAAGAGGAGTCCTTGAGGTTGAAGCTTATGATCAACTTATGGCCTCCAACAAGCAACTCTCCAAGCAAATGAATGAGATTCAAAATCAAATGAAGACTACTAAGATTGGTGGTCGAGTTGCCAAATTGGAGTGCGTGACTTGTGGAGGGCCACATGACAGCGAAGAATGCACAGAGACTAGACCGGAGGAGGAAGTGAAGGCTATGGGTCAAGCTCGGAATGACCTATTTTCAAATACTTACAATCCAGGATGGAGGAATCACCCTAATTTTTCTTGGAGGCAAGGTAGTAGTGGGCAAGGAAATGGCTTTCAAAGACAATTTCCTTGCCAAGGATTCCAAGGCCAAAGCTCAAGACAACCTCAAGAGCGAGGAGAAGGTGAAGGTAGTGGTTCCAAGAAGAGCTTAGAAGAGTTGGTGGAAACTTTCATCAACCGGACGGAGAACAATTACAAGAATCAAGAGGCGGCTATCAAGAATCTTGAGAATCAATTTGGCCAGCTGGCCAAGCAAATAGCCGAGAGACCTCAAGGTAAATTTCCTTCCGACACTATCCCCAATCCTAAGCAAGAAAATGCCTCTGTTGTAGCCACTAGAAGTGGGAGAGTGATGAATGAATTGAAGGAAAAAACAGAGGGAGAAAAGAGAGAGAAGATAGTGGGAGGAGAAGTAGTTGTGCCTATTAAGGTGAGAGAGGAAGTTGATCTTACTCTTGAAACTAGCAAGGTTCTGTTCCCTAAAGCATTGACTAAGAGGAGCTTAGATAAAAAGTTTTCAAAATTTGTTGAAGTTTTCAAAAAGCTCCACATTAGTATTCCTTTTGCCGATGCTTTGGAACAAATGCCTATATATGCTAAGTTTATGAAGGATATTTTGCATAAGAGAAGAAGATTGAAGGGAGTAGATGAGACGGTGTTGATGACGGGAGAAGAAGATTGAAGGATCTATTTTGCATGAGTCTTGATTCAATCTTGTATTTCAATTCCTAATTGCATGTTTAGCTTTGGTGCACCTTTGCTATAGGCTAGATTATAATCAAATGGAAATTTGTTATGATTTAGGGACATGAATTGGAATAGATCCTTCTATACTTGCTTCTAGGCATAGAGTGAGGGTAGGGTTTTGTTGGCCTGAATATACATGCTATCATACCTCTTATGAATGTTTAAGTACACAAGGAATTGGGCTTAACTTTCAATTTGAGAGAATTACTTTTGTGAGGAATTAACTAGTAAGTACATAGGCTATAACAACAAGAGATAAATCAAGGTATCACATGCATAGGATAGGTGAACTAAAGTGGATTAGATGATCAACAACCCAAGGCAATTTTCCTTCAATTGTTATTTACATCATTTTCAACATTGCTCTTTTGCAAAACCTTTGTCACAATCAACCAAAACCAATTTCTGAATTTTACTGCTTTAAGAACTTGCAAACTTTAGGCTTAAATCAACAATTCTCACTCACAATCCCTGAGGTTCGATATTTTAAAACCCGGAGGTATTCGTACACTTGCGAATTGACCAACAATGACCCTTCCCCGGTACGTCGCCCGATGATCCACAGCATCGATCACCCAAGCAGTGGGGGCATGTCTGTCCACCAACTCAAACCTGATCCCCCCCGAGGGAGAGACCATCAAAAACCAGTCCGCCATCGACATCTGGCAGTAGGCCGACCGCCCAAACACAAACATGAAACCAAAGCCAAGGCGCTAGGGTCAACTCACGGAATAAAGTAATTTATACATACAACATGTGATTGGGGTATGGATATATATGTTTATATATATATATATATATATATATATATATATATATAAATAATCCTAGCATGTTATCGGCTCTAACAATGCTTCGACAATTCAGATAACATACAATTCCAGTCAGGGTGAATGTATGCGTGAAATGCAATTCAATATGATCCGGATAGTTCAATTTGGGATGGGCACCACGAGTCTGCCCGACACAGGCCTAGTGTCGACAACTCTGCTCGGGTGTCACTTACAAACCCATGCATAGTCGGATCAGCCCCAACCACCCTAGGTCGTGCCACTCTGCCCACTATGCCGAAGATACATCCATGTGTTCTTCGATGAAGGCCGTCCCAACCTTCGTGAAGCCTTCCCAACTTCACCGAGGCCCAATCTTTCGATCGTACAAACCTCGAATGTATGCATGATGCAATATGGTTAGCCAAACATCGAATCGTCCTCACAACGCAAGTGTTTAGCTCATCTCAAATTCAAAACCCAAGAGTTTAATGCCGACCCTACGACATAACTCCAACAACAAGAGTACCCAAGTACTCGGTGACTTTCACTCGTCACCGTGGCTCACCCCCGTGATGTCCACCAATTCTCCAAAACCCACGACAAAGTCGACTTTTCCCCGTCTTTCGCAATCATTTTCCCATTGAGATTCCCTATGGTTTATTCGTTAATGAAAACGTTTCGAATCGAATTAGTCAAGTTATGAGTTTAATTCTCGAAGTCTAAGTTTCCTAAAGTCTCTAGTTTTCAAGATTCTATTTTTTTCTAAGTTTACCAAAAATCCACCAAACGTAAATCCCGGGGAAAGTCTAAGTATACCAACGAATGGCTAAGTCCCAAACCCCACGTTTGAACTTGCCTAGGGTTGTTCATCCAACCCGAAAGATCAAAAGGAAATCAATTCAGTGATTCATCGCTCCGAAATCGCGTCAATACGCACAGTTCAATACAACATCAATATCATAAGTTATGAAAACAATCATAACAATAAATCATCAACATAACCAATATCAAAATCATACATAAGTCGAATTTATCGACGCCTATCATGCAATCTTAGCTAATATGTAAGTTGCCCTAACCTCGAGTTGTTCCAGCCTCGCGGTATAGGTTCTCCACACACGGTTGCTCCGTAGATCCCAAAGTTCCTTCAACTGAACCTCGGAGAAAACAAAGCAGAAATCCATACAAAATCGATTAGCTCGATCACACACAACTAATTAACGATAGACAAAGCATTTAAAGCTTCAGAGTACAACAATCGAACACGAGAGGACGAGTTATCGAAAAACGAAACCCCCCTAAACATGCTCACGGCCCTAAGAGAAAAAGGGTTCCGGCGCTTTTTCTTCGATCTAAATTAATTCCTAGGTAGTTTAAGGGTTTAACTAAGGTAAAGAAACTGTCGGAAAAATTTTAGAACAACCGGGTCAAAATACGACTACTCAGGGGCGTTTTGGTCCAAAATAAAAGCTCAAAAACTCAAAGTTAAAACTTCGGAAAACAAATTTGATGGGAACGTTAACAACGACATTTGTAGCAACTAATCCTAAAGGCACTAAGTCGGATTGTGACTTTTCGACATTAAAGTTTCAATATGTGCGCAAAAAGGGTTTTTACACAGTTTTTCAGATCTTTGATAACTCGATCGAAATCGGCGAATAACGGCGAGTGTTCTAGGTTGTTGGGCACGCATAGAAGGTATATCAACAGAAAAATCAGGAAAATCGGACAGTTTTACGAAAAGCTCGAAACTTTGAGCACAGAAATAGCTAAAGAAACGCGAAAAAAAGAATGATCAGAGGTAAGAATCAAGCAAGTTACCTCGATTATCAGAGCCGACCTCTCCCAGTACGGTGTGGTTCGGGGACGAACCAAGCGGAAGTTGGTGGGCCTGTGACGCCCTGGGCCGACGAGGGCGGGGAGTGATCGCCGCTGCAGTGAGGCACGGACAAGGAGCGGCTCCTGACAGGCTTCTAGGCGGAAGGGCACATGAATGAACCGATCTCACACCCGAATAAGAGGTATTCCGAGACTGTATAGGGATGGACTATACAATTGAGGAGGGCATAAGAGATTTGATTGGTACTACTCATGACAACAAGTTGCAACTTCTTTTCGGGAGTCCAACTCATAAGAACTCCATGGTTAAGTGTGCTAGCCTTGGAGCAATATTATGATGGGTGACCTCCTGGGAAGTTTTCCCAGGAAGCGCGCGAGTGAGGACAAAGCGCGCTGAAAAGACTCGTGTTGTTACCGTGAGGCCAGCTGTCAGATCAGGATGTTACAAATGGTATCAGAGCTTAGTTGAGTCTTTTGGGAGTCTTTGGAGAATAGGTCTTCTGTGCTAGGTTGTGTGACTCTGTAAAGAGTGAAAAATTGATTGTCTGCAGAGCGATTTTCGTTCTAATTGATTGCATTGTTACTTGATCATATGGAATAGTCTTCTTGTGCTATCGTACGATTAGGACTAACAGTTTCCATGGGGTAACAGACGATGGTGAACACGAATCAGCTAGCTGAGATGATGGCCACTATGGCTCAAGCGATGACTAATCAAGCGAATAACAACGCTCAGAGGCGTGCTGCGGAGGAAGCGCGTGATCAACACCAGCATCAGAGGGAGGTGACTTTGGATCAGAACAAGGGGCTGAATGACTTCAGGAGACAGGATCCACCTAAGTTCTCGAGCGGTACTGACCCGGACAAAGCGGATCTTTGGATCGAGGAGATAGAGAAGATCTTTGGTGTGCTACAGACTGCTGAGGGAGCCAAGGTGGGGATGGCAACCTTTCTGCTGTTGGGTGATGCTGAGTACTGGTGGAGAGGAGCCAGAGGGATTATGGAGGCAAACCATGTGGAGGTGAACTGGAATTCATTTCGTGCTGCTTTCCTGGAGAAGTATTTTCCTGATAGTGCTCGTGACGAGCGTGAAGCGCAGTTTCTGACTCTTCGTCAAGGGAGCATGACTATTCCGGAATATGCTGCTAAGTTGGAATCCTTGGCCAAACACTTCCGATTTTTCCGTGATCAGGTTGATGAACCCTATATGTGCAAGCGCTTTGTGAGGGGACTGAGGGCTGATATTGAGGACTCAGTGAGACCGTTAGGGATCGTGCGGTTTCAGGCATTGGTTGAGAAGGCTACAGAGGTAGAGTTGATGAAGAACAGGAGATTGAACAGGGCTGGAGTTGGAGGACCAATGAGGTCGACACCACAGAGTTTTCAAGGAAGGGGAAGATTTCAGGCAAAGAAACCATATCAACGTCCTGCGGGGAGAGGGTTTACCCCAGGATCTTACAAGCCGATGGCTGCTGCTGCTGTTTTTGGAGGGTCGGGAAACCGTACCCCAAACCGTGAAGTGACTTGTTTCAGGTGTGGAGCAGTCGGGCACTATGCAAGCAGTTGCACAACACCACCAAGATGCTACAACTGCAATCGACCCGGGCATCTGGCTGTGGACTGCAAGGCACCTAAGGCTGAACCGTCTGTGAATACTGCTAGTGGAAAGTACCCAGCTGCGAGGGGAAGAGTTTATACAATGGATGGCGAAGATGCTGAAGGAGTGGATGGCTTGATCAGAGGGGAATGTGAAATTGACGGTAATCTTCTAACTGTACTTTTTGATTATGGTGCGACTCATTCTTTTGTCTCTAAGGATTGCGTATCAAGACTGAATCTGCCTATTACTGCTTTGAGTTTTGATCTTATGGTAACTACACCTGCTAGGACCCTACTTGCTAATGCCGCATGCATGCACTGTTCAGTAGTATATAGAGATAGGACTTTTCATGCCAATCTAGTATGCTTACCCCTTAAAAACCTAGATGTAATCCTAGGGATGGATTGGTTATCCCACTACCATTGTCTTTTGGACTGTAGTCGAAAGAAAGTGGTGTTCCCTGACTCGGATCTTTTCGAGTACCTTTCTACTAACCACATTAGTGCATCGTTGAGCGAGGGTACTCAGAAGTACTTTTCATTGCTAAGTTTGGAGGGAAGGAAGGACTCAGATGTTCATGGTATCCCGGTGGTTCGAGACTTCGCTGATGTTTTTCCTGGAGACGTACTTGGATTACCGCCAGTACGCGACGTAGAATTCGTGATCGACATTGTACCCGGAACCGGACCGATTTCGATCGCACCTTACCGTATGGCACCTGCAGAGCTAGTAGAGTTGAAGTCTCAGTTAGAGGATCTTTCGGCAAAGGGATTTATCCGACCAAGTGTCTCACCGTGGGGAGCGCCAGTGCTTTTAGTCAAGAAGAAAGACGGGAAGTCTAGATTGTGTGTGGACTATCGACAACTCAACAAGGCGACGGTCAAGAACAAATACCCGTTACCATGGATAGATGATTTGATGGATCAATTACGAGGGGCTGCCGTATTCTCCAAGATAGACTTGAAGTCAGGCTATCATCAAATCAGAGTGAAGACTGCTTTCAGAACTCGCTACGGACACTACGAGTACCTAGTGATGCCGTTCGGAGTGACGAATGCACCTGCTGTTTTCATGGACTACATGAACCGCATCTTTCATGAGTTCTTGGATAGGTTTGTAGTGGTGTTTATCGACGACATTCTGATCTATTCGAAGGACGCTAAGGAACATGAAGAACATTTGCGCCAAGTTTTACAAGTGTTGCGAGAGAAAAAGCTGTACGCGAACCCTTCCAAGTGTGAATTCTGGCTTGAGGAAGTCAATTTCTTAGGCCATGTTATCTCAAAGGAAGGAATAGTTGTGGATCCAGCGAAAGTGGAGACTGTTTTGGCTTGGGAACAACCGAAGACAGTGACAGAAATCAGAAGTTTTGTGGGTTTAGCTGGATATTATAGACGCTTCATTGAGGGATTTGCCAAGATTGTTGGACCTTTTACTCAACTTACGAGGAAGGATCAACCTTTTGCATGGACTGAGGCGTGTGAATCAAGTTTTCAGACTCTGAAGGAACGTTTGACGACGTCACCTGTGCTTATTTTGCCACAACCAGAGGAACCTTATGAAGTCTACTGTGATGCTTCACATCAAGGCTTGGGATGTGTACTGATGCAACATCGGAAAGTGGTGGCTTATGCTTCGAGACAGTTGAAGACTCACGAGAAGAACTACCCGACTCACGATTTGGAGTTAGCTGCTATTGTGTTTTCGCTCAAAATCTGGAGGCATTACCTCTATGGTTGTACTTTCACGATATTTAGCGATCACAAGAGTCTTAAATACTTGTTCGATCAGAAGGAGCTGAACATGAGACAACGAAGATGGATGGAGTTTATCAAGGACTACGAGTTTACGCTGCAATATCACCCTGGGAAGGCAAATGTAGTTGTTGATGCTTTGAGTATGAAGATGCATGTCTCGTCAATCATGGTTAAAAAGCTGGAGTTACTGGAACAATTTCGAGATATGAGTTTGGGTGTGACACCGTCTGAGGGAATGTTGAAGTTCGGTATGATCAAAATCGCCAGTGGATTGATGGAAGAGATTAGAGAGCGACAATTGCAAGATGTGTTTCTGCTAGAGAAGAGAAACTTAGTGATTCAAGGGAAAGACCCGGAGTTCAAGATAGGAACTGACAACATCCTACGATGCAAGGACAGAGTTTGTGTACCTAACAACCCAGAATTTAGAAGACTGATCATGGATGAAGGACACAAGAGCAAGTGGAGCATTCATCCTGGAATGACAAAAATGTATCAAGACTTGAAACTGAACTTCTGGTGGCCGGGAATGAAGAAACAAGTGGCCGAGTATGTTGCTGCATGTTTGACTTGTCAGAAGGCTAAAGTAGAACATCAGAGACCTGCTGGTATGTTACAGAGTTTAGACGTGCCATAATGGAAATGGGATAGCATCTCCATGGATTTTGTGGTGGCATTGCCAAGAACACAGAAGCGACACGATTCGATTTGGGTAATCGTGGACCGTTTGACCAAGTCAGCGCATTTTCTACCAGTGAGAACTACTTACAACGTGGAAAAGTTGGCTGAGATTTATGTGGCTGAGATTGTGAGACTACGCGGAGTTCCGAAAAGTATTGTGTCTGACCATGATCCAAAGTTTACATCGCACTTTTGGGGAGCTCTTCATGACGCATTAGGAACCAAGCTGAGATTGAGTTCGGCGTATCATCCACAAACTGACGGGCAAACGGAGAGAACTATTCAGTCGTTAGAGGATCTACTGCGTGCTTGTGTATTAGACAACAGAGGAAGCTGGGATGATCTTCTGCCAATGATCGAATTCACCTACAATAATAGTTTTCATGCGAGCATCGGAATGGCACTGTATGAGGCTTTGTATGGTCGAAAGTGTAGGACACCGTTGTGTTGGTATCAAGATGGGAGAGTTTGTTGATTGGGCCAGAACTTCTGCAGCAGACGACTGAGAAGGTTAAGCAGATCAGAGAAAAGATGAGAGCTTCGCAGAGCAGACAGAAGAGTTATACCGATCAGCGACGCAGAACCCTAGAGTTTGAAGAGGGCGACCATGTGTTTTTACGAGTTACTCAAACTACTGGAGTTGGCCGAGCGATTAAGTCGAGGAAGCTCACGCCAAAGTTTATTGGACCTTACCAGATCACTCGTCGTGTTGGGCCAGTTGCGTATCAGATTGCGCTACCACCGTTTCTTTCCAACATTCACGATGTATTTCATGTGTCGCAGTTGAGGAAGTACATTTCAGACCCGACTCATGTAATCGAGCCAGACAACGTTGAACTGAAGGAAGATTTGACTTTTGAGGCACCGCCGGTCAGCATTGGGGACAGAAGAGTGAAAGAGTTGAGAGGGAAGCAGATTGCATTAGTGAAAGTGATATGGAACAACAATACGGGAGACGCTACATGGGAATTAGAAGACAAGATCAAGGAACTGTATCCCGGACTTTTTACGGAACCCTGAGTTTCGAGGACGAAACTTTCTTTTTGGAGGGGAGTATTGTAAGACCTGGATTTGCAGAACTGGATTTAAAGTTTAATTTCCGACTCACGCGTAGAATCAGTGTAAGTGTGACAGGAGTTTGCAGTTTGGGAAAGCTTAATGAAGAAGAAAGTTCAGGAATTGCTTGAGGATAGTACTATAGTTGTTTTAGGAGTTAGTGCGAGTCGTCTGCACACCCGCCTTATGTCGAGAGTGTCCAGAATAGGCTAATTCCGCTCTTAAAGCAACATTTAAGCGAAATTCTAAATCCTTGGAAAAATAAGAAGTTCTCTTTATTTTTCCTTCGACCAGTGTTTCATTTCGGAACCCTGGACTGTACGCACGATAGGATTCACTTCTCGGAAGTCCGACGACGCTAATTTCTTTGCTTCAAAAACCCTAAATTCAATCACTGAATGAAGACTTTTTCTATTCGGAGCTTTTAACGAAGTTTCCATCCGCGTTGCCAAATTTCTTTCGACGTTTCCAATCTTTCTTCAGAACGAAGTTTTGTCATCTGACCTTCACAGCAAAAAGTAGTTTTTCGGGGCAAATTAACTTATACCGCTTTTGAATCGTTTTTCCCAAATTCAAGAAACCTGTTTTGAGTTCTGGAATTCTGTCGCTAGAATCTCGCTTAGAATTCACCGGTGAACGTGCTGCAAAAATCGGAATTGCGAAATTTTCATTTTCCCGCGATTTCACTCTCCTATAAATAGTAAAAAAATCAAAATATCTCCCATAACTTCCATTTGAGGCCGCGAGTTGAGGAGAGAAAGGAGGAAGGAAGAACTTCGCCGATTCTTGACCGATCTTCGAGCTGTTTGTCTCTATTTCACGGCATCGAGGTAACTTGCTTGATTCTTACCTCTGATCATTCTTTTTGTCGCGTTTCTTTAGCTATTTCTGTGCTCAAAGTTTCGAGCTTTTCGTAAAACTGTCCGATTTTCCTGATTTTTCTGTTGATATAATTTCTATGCCTGCCCAACAACCTAGAACACTCGCCGTTATTCGCCAATTTCGATCGAGTTGTCAAAGATCTGAAAAACTGTGTAAAAACCCTTTTTGCGCACATATTGAAACTTTAATGTCGAAAAGTCGCAATCCGACTTAGTGCCTTTAGGATTAGTTGCTACAAATGTCGTTGTGAACGTTCCCATCAAATTTGTTTTCCGAAGTTTTAACTTTGAGTTTTTGAGCTTTTATTTTGGACCAAAACGCCCCTGAGTAGTCGTATTTTGACCCGGTTGTTCTAAAATTTTTCCGACAGTTTCTTTACCTTAGTTAAACCCTTAAACTACCTAGGAATTAATTTAGATCGAAGAAAAAGCGCCGGAACCCTTTTTCTCTTAGGGCCGTGAGCATGTTTAGGGGGGTTTCGTTTTTCGATAACTCGTCCTCTCGTGTTCGATTGTTGTACTCTGAAGCTTTAAATGCTTTGTCTATCGTTAATTAGTTGTGTGTGATCGAGCTAATCGATTTTGTATGGATTTCTGCTTTGTTTTCTCCGAGGTTCAGTTGAAGGAACTTTGGGATCTACGGAGCAACCGTGTGTGGAGAACCTATACCGCGAGGCTGGAACAACTCGAGGTTAGGGCAACTTACATATTAGCTAAGATTGCATGATAGGCGTCGATAAATTCGACTTATGTATGATTTTGATATTGGTTATGTTGATGATTTATTGTTATGATTGTTTTCATAACTTATGATATTGATGTTGTATTGAACTGTGCGTATTGACGCGATTTCGGAGCGATGAATCACTGAATTGATTTCCTTTTGATCTTTCGGGTTGGATGAACAACCCTAGGCAAGTTCAAACGTGGGGTTTGGGACTTAGCCATTCGTTGGTATACTTAGACTTTCCCCGGGATTTACGTTTGGTGGATTTTTGGTAAACTTAGAAAAAAATAGAATCTTGAAAACTAGAGACTTTAGGAAACTTAGACTTCGAGAATTAAACTCATAACTTGACTAATTCGATTCGAAACGTTTTCATTAACGAATAAACCATAGGGAATCTCAATGGGAAAATGATTGCGAAAGACGGGGAAAAGTCGACTTTGTCGTGAGTTTTGGAGAATTGGTGGACATCACGGGGGTGAGCCACGGTGACGAGTGAAAGTCACCGAGTACTTGGGTACTCTTGTTGTTGGAGTTATGTCGTAGGGTCGGCATTAAACTCTTGGGTTTTGAATTTGAGATGAGCTAAACACTTGCGTTGTGAGGACGATTCGATGTTTGGCTAACCATATTGCATCATGCATACATTCGAGGTTTGTACGATCGAAAGATTGGGCCTCGGTGAAGTTGGGAAGGCTTCACGAAGGTTGGGACGGCCTTCATCGAAGAACACATGGATGTATCTTCGGCATAGCGGGCAGAGTGGCACGACCTAGGGTGGTTGGGGCTGATCCGACTATGCATGGGTTTGTAAGTGACACCCGAGCAGAGTTGTCGACACTAGGCCTGTGTCGGGCAGATTCGTGGTGCCCATCCCAAATTGAACTATCCGGATCATATTGAATTACATTTCACGCATACATTCACCCTGACTGGAATTGTATGTTATCTGAATTGTCGAAGCATTGTTAGAGCCGATAACATGCTAGGATTATTTATATATATATATATATATATATATAAACATATATATCTATACCCCAATCACATGTTGTATGTATAAATTACTTTATTCCGTGAGTTGACCCTGGCGCCTTGGCTTTGGTTTCATGTTTGTGTTTGGGCGGTCGGCCTACTGCCAGATGTCGATGGCGGACTGGTTTTCGATGGTCTCTCCCTCGGGGGGGATCAGGTTTGAGTTGGTGGACAGACATGCCCCCACCGCTTGGGTGATCGATGCTGTGGATCATCGGGCGATGTACCGGGGAAGGGTCATGGAGGACCGTACTGACGAGCGTGGACGTCTGACGAGGGGAGTTCTACGACGCATGGAGCTGAGCTTCAACTTGCCGCCTTCAGTTCGCTGTGGACCAGGCACTGGTCGAGGACCACCTGCACCACCTTCATCTTCATCTGATGACGAGGACCCATCCGAGATCGAGGCTGATGTTGATGCACCTGTCGCGCCACTTCCTGCTACTGCTGTCGATCCTACCGACATTGCGTCATCCTCGAGGCTCGTGGAGCCGAAGAGGGAGCCTGTTGTTCCATCTGCCTCTCGCCGTTTTCCGTATACTCCATCGCGCGGCTACCGTGTGGAACCCCTGGTTCGGGTGGTGGAGGAGGATGTCCTTACTGAGGAGGTAGATGTTGAGATGGGCTCGACTAGGGTTGTTCGCAGGACAGTTAGCAAGGAGGTCGTGGACTTGGATACCGAGATGATCACGGTGGACTCTGACTCCGACACCGACGTCGACAGCTACTCGCCGAGCGACGAGGAGGAGGACGACGAGCTTTGAGCGGTACTGGGAGGGTAGGTTAGGCAGCGTCATATTTTGGGTAGATCTCTGATTCGTTTTGCTTTTGGGACAGGGCAGGTTCCCGACGCATGACTTTTTGTGTGGTCCTCTTACTGAGGGATCACAGTGAGTCAGTCGGACATAGGGGTCTTTACTTAGGCCATTTTGAGGCTGACTTACTCATGGAGGATTGTATTTATGACTTTTACACACACTTCTGGATCTGTACATATTTGCCTACGGGCACACTACTTTGGAGTCACTGCGAGTGCGCGTGACGTGGGAGTGCAGCTGAGGTTGTACCTGTTTATATATGTTGTACATCGGTTAGTTTAGTTTGCTGGGTTATGTCTTTATTTTCTATCGCTTTATTAAAAAGGAAAAAAATACCTGTTTTTCGCGTAAAGTTTATTTTTGAGTTACTAAAGTGACACCTGGAAATCGGGGTGTTACACGTCCTGCCATCTTTCATGACCTGTCCTTTGTTGCTCCTTGATCTTGCTATCTTCCTGTCAACTCCCTGCTTCGATCCCCCTTGCCTGTCTTGATTACCTTGGATGACCTCAACCTCATGACACATGTGTCCCTTGCCAGCTCCCTTCTTTCCATACAGGCTGAGACAATTGTTGTAACATTCTCTCGCCCTACTTTGATTAACTACAATCTTTCCCACTCTTCCACTCATCAGTGGATATTTCACCGCCAGGTGTGCCGTCGAAATCACTGCACAGAGGCGATTGAGTGTGCTCCTTCCAATGATGATGTTGTAGGATGCCACAACCTGCAACACAAGATACCTTACGCGGAGTAGCTTGGCGTTAACGTCGATACCAAAGACTGTGTCCAGATCTACATATCCGCGTACCCAGACTTGCTCGCCCGAGAAGCCTACCAACGTTTCTGTATAGGGCATCAAATCTTTGTCCGTCAATCCTAATTGATCAAAAGCATCGTCGTAGATGATGTCAGCGGAGCTTCCTTGGTCCAAAAGAACCTGCCGCACATTAAAACTGTTAATCCTTATCATTACAACCACGAGATCGTCTTTGTGTGTCTTGATCCCTTCGAAATCTGCCGACGATATCACAATATCTGGATGCTGGAAACCGAATGGGGTTTCATACTGTTGCACTGATGTCACCGCTCTCACGTGCCTTCGCCTTGCCGACGTTGTGTCTCCGCCCCCGCCAAAGCCACCCGCGATTGTGTTTATAGTCCCAACTGGCGGCTCAAGGTCTTTATTAAAGGTTTCTTCCGCCCCCTTCTTCCTTGTTGTCAGCGGTTGGCGTACGTCGGCGGTCGTCTCACCTACGGTCATGTTGCTGACGGCCCCCTCTTTACCGGTTCCCTTGCTGTCGTTCTCCATTCCACCAATCGCCACGGTCGTTCATCTGCGATCGTCCCGCTCGAATGAGCCTCTCAATCTCGTTCTACAGGGTAAAGCAATCTCCCGTGTCGTGGCCCGCCGAGCGGTGATACTCGCACCACTTCGTTTTATCCACCGCCGCTCGGGGCGAGTCGGCCTCTTCCTCGCCTTCCTCAACCGCGTGGGTTGCCTTGACCTCTCGAAGCAACTCCGTCAAATGTGCATTTAGACTCTTCCCTGACTCCTCTCGCCGGCGATGGTCAGCTTGATGCCACGATCTGCGGCACTCAAAATTTTCTCTCTTGGGGTACAATGGCTCCTTCGCAGCCTTCTCTCCTGTCCTCACCGTCCTGTCTCGCCTTTTGCTGCCCTCTCCCCTCTCCTTATTCCGTTTCTCTTCTGGCGAAGCGTTCCCCTATTCGCCATCTTTCTCCTTTTTCGCGCGCCTTCGCTTGAAAGCATCATCCTCCTCGTCCAGAATGTAGGTGTTTGCTCGCGTCCGGATCTCCTCCATGGACCGAGCCGGCTTGCTGCTCAACTTGCTATTCAGCTTCCCCGGCTGCAACCCGTTCTTGAAGGCACGCGCACAAGCGTGTGGCTCTAACTCCTCAACTTTTACTGATGTCGCGCTGAATCGTTTTACGTACTGCTTCAGAGTCTCGCCATCGAATTGGCGGACGTTGTAGAGATCCTCAATTGTCACTTGCTTGGTTTTACTGGCGGAAAACTGGACAAGGAATTTTGATGAGAAGTCACGGAAATTAGTGACGGATCCTCAGGGTAGCGTGGTAAACCACGCCATGGCTGTGCCTTTGAACGTAGCTGGAAACATCCTGCACTTCACAGCATCGGAAGCGGCACTGATCACCATTTTTGTATTGAAATATAGCAGGTGCTCTTTGGGATCAGCTTTCCCGCTGTATGTCTCAAGGAAAATATTCTTCATGTTATCTGGTATAGCAACCTTCCTTACTGCCACTGAGAACGGTTCGAATTCAGCCACGACTTCCGCTTCGCGCTCCCCTTCATCCTGCTGCTCAGAACGATAATATTCTAGCTGTTCTTCTAAGTAATCGTTTCGCTGCCGTATATCATCAACACTACGGATCAAGCGCCTCCAGTCTTGGCCAGAGATCGGTGCCTGAGGTGCCGGAGTCTCCTCTCCCGAAGCTCCGGGTGAGTGCGCTGGTGATCTCTGCTGGTCTGGTGAAGTTGGCGGAGAAGGTAATGGAGGCGTCGAAGAAGGAGGAGGTGGAGGTGGTGGTGGAGGAGTTTACCGATCGGTTTCTTCACGGCGAACTTGGTCGCGTCGCGGCCTGCCTCTCACGCGACGTGTAGGCGAACCGCGCCGCCGCTCCTGATCTTCGTCGCGTCGTCGACGACGTGTCTCCATCGATCTTTGCTAGTGAACCAGAGAACTTCAAGCGAAAAACTGAAAACCGAAGAAAATCACCCAGAAAATTGAACTTCTCTAAACCAAATTGCAATCCACGCAGTTCGGGAATCAAAATCTACTGTTCCCCACAAACGGCGCCAAATGTTCCATCATGAACATTGAGATGAGGTACAATACCTAAGGTGTAAGGAACGTGATGTGAGATTCTTAGAGAGAATGGGAGCGTAACCACTTTAGAGAGAGAATAACTGAATTTCAATCTTGTTATTTCATAAATGAGCCAAGAGTCCTTTACAATTAGTACCCCTCCCCTATTTATAGTTGGGGGAGTTGGGCTTAGCGCCTCTAAATCATCCTAATGGGCCGGTTGGGCCTCCGGAATGAAGGCCCACGTCCCTGGTCCGCTCCTCGCCTTAGGCCAGCGCTTCTGGGCGAGGGACCCTAGGGTCTCGCCCAGTCCACTTCTTCTTGCCTTTGCCAGATTGCTTAGTGGCAGTGGCCTTTTGATGAACTGGATTTTGTCCTAGTTTTTAGGGTTTTTCCTTGCTAGTTTTGAGTCTTTTTCTTGTGTCTCATGTAGTGTTTCATGCATTCTCATGCATTTTTACCTTTCTTTGTGTTTTTACTTTGTTTTGGTAATTTTGTAGTTTTATAGTGACTTTAGTTGCATTTTATTAGAGTTAAGGAGTCTGATGACCCTATTTTAGTAGTGTTTTTAGGGTCATTTCTTTGAGAGTTTTGAGTCTTTTTCTTTGTCTCATGTAGTGTTTCATGCATTCTCATGCATTTTTATGTTTATTTGAGTTTGTGTTTAGTTTTAGTAATTTTATGGTTTTATGAGGGTCCTTTTTGCATTTTTATAGAGTTTAGGACTTGCATTAGTTTTGCCATGGTTTTGTGAGGACTAAGGTGATTAAAAACCCTTTGAATTTCTTGATTTTATCACTTGTCTTGGTCCTTTAGTGCTTCAGCAGGTAACTCTTGAAGAAGGAAGGTCAAATGGTTGAAGAATTGATGAGATCATTCAAAGGGGGGGGGGTTACAAAAGCTGAAAAGTCTCCAAAACCTAGTGTCTGGCGCCTGAGCGCCAGCTTGCCAAATGAGGGAATGAAGCTTCTGCTTCATGGGCGCTCAAGCGCCCCAGGTCAGCGCTTGAGCGCCCCTGCTCGACCAGAAAGACTATAAATAAGGTCTTAGGCCATTTTGTTCAGGACTTATGACTTTTTCTTAGAATTTTACAAAGTATTGAAGCTTAGGAAGTGCTTTTGGGGCTTGAGGAAAGCTTCCACCTTGTATTTTCCAGGTTTTCTTTACATTTCTTGTATGGATTTCCTAGCCATGAGTGGCTAGTACTCTTTATGCTTTGGGTTTTAAGTGATTTCATGAATCTCTATATTGTTCATGAATCCTTATGCTCTTGTTCTTGAATTTACCTTGTATTTCAATTCTATATTGCATGATTAGCTTGGGTGCACTCTTGCTAAAGGCTAAATTATAATCATATCGGGAGATTGTTGTGGTTTAGGGACTTGGGTTGAAATTGATCCTTCTATGCTTGCTTTTAGGAATAGAGTGAGGGTTCGGTTTTGTTGGTCTGAAATTGCATGCTATTAATCCTCATATAAATGACTAAGTACACAAGGAATTGGGCTTAGCTTTTAGTATGAGAGAATTGCACATGTGAGGAATCAATGAGTGAGTAACTAGGCTAGAAAAACAAGTGATTGATTCAAGGTTTCATTTTCATAGGGTAGGTTGATTAGAGAGGATTGGATGAACGTTGACCCAAAGCATCTTTATCAATTGATATTTTCATCTCTTTACTTTTGCTATTTTTGCAAACTCTTTGTTACATACAATCAAATCAAAATCTGAATTTTACTTGCTTTCAAAACTCACAAGCTTCAAGCTTAAACCATAGTTCTCACTCACGGTCCCTGTGGATTTGATATTAAAACCCGGAGATATATGTGCACTTGCAGATTGTCCAATAGAGTCTTAGGCAATTTCCACTTGTTTTGGAGCCTTTGTGCAAAACTGACCTTTAAGTTTCTTGATATTTTCCTCTAGCTTTGTCATCAAGTTTTCACGTTGTAAAGGTTGAAGAGGGAAGGTCTATAGGCTTTGAGACTTGAAGGAGGCTTTAAAGTGGAGTAAAAATGAAGTTCAAGGGGTTTTGAGCGTGCAACGGGCGCTCAGACGCCCCTGTCTGGCGCTCCAAGGAAATATGAAATTCAGAAAGTGTGTAAGTGTAGTGGGGAACGTATGTGAGATAGGGGTTAAGTTATTAATTTTGAAAATAACCGTTGAGTTGGGAAAACCAAAAGGTAAAGTTAAAAATCAACGGTTAGAAATTAATGGTAATAATTAATAAAGAAAAAGAAAACGTGTGGTGGAGACTAAATGAAACAATCATTATAACAAACCTTCCCGAGAAGCACACGGATCGAGGTGTCTGAGAAGAGACACGGGTTTTAATATCTGACATCAGAAGGAATACCAAGAGGTAATCTGCTTCTGATTAAGTTACCTTCTAACCTAGACAACTTCTGACGAGAGCAGAAGTATCATAGTCAAGACGTTATGATGAAGTCTTCATACTAGACAGAAGTCCATTTTCAGATTCTTCAGAATGAACTTGAATCTATCTTCAGCTAAGGGTTTTGTGAAGATATCTGCCCACTAGTGATCAGTATCCACGAACTTCAGAAGGAGAACACCCTTCTCGACATAGTCTCTGATGAAGTGATACTTCACTTCTATATGTTTGGTCCTAGAATGCAGAATAGGATTCTTGCTTAGTGAAATAGCAGTAGTATTATCACAGAAGATAGGAATGTTGCTGTCATATATTTGATAATCCTCCAGCTGATGTTTCATCCAGAGCATCTGAGTGCTGCATATAGATGTTGAGATGTATTCTTCCTCTGCAGTTGAGAGTGCAATTGTGAATTGCCTCTTGCTTACCCATGAGACTATATTTCCTCCCAGAAATTGACAATTTCTAGAAGTACTTTTCCTTTCAGTTCTATCTCCAGCATAATCTGCATTACAAAATCCTGAAAGCTTGTACTCTGATGTTTTCTCATACATCAAGCCTAGATTAGTAGTTCCTTTCAGATATCTGAGGATTCTCTTAACAGCAGTTAAGTGAGTTTCCCTTGAATTTGATTGGAAACGAGCACATAAATGAACATTGTAGAGAATATCTGATCTAGATGCAGTTAGATAGAAAAGAGAGCCTATCATTCCACGATAGAGCTTCTGACAAACCTTTGAGCTTACCTCTTCCTTCTCCAGAATGCTTGTGGGGTGCATTGGAGTCTTAGTTGGTGTGTTTTCCAGCATGTTGAACTTCTTCAGAAGTTCTTTAGTATACTTACTCTGATAAATGTAAGTAACTTCTGGTTGTTTATCAATCTGAATGCCCAGAAAGAACTTGAGTTCTCCCATCAACCTCATTTCAAATTCAGTCTGCATTAACTTAGAAAACTCCTTGCAAAGAGAGGGATTAACAGAATCAAATATAATATCATCAACATAAATTTGAACAATCAAAATATCAATTTTAAATGACTTACAGAAAAGAGTTGTATCAATTTTACCTCTTACAAACTCATTTTCCAAGAGAAATGTACTAAGTCTCTCATACCATGCTCTAGGAGCTTGCTTTAAACCATAGAGAGACTTCTTTAACTTGAAGACATGGTCAGAATGTTTAGCATCTTAAAACTCGGGGGGTTGATGAACATACACTTCCTCATAAATGTATCCATTGAGGAACACGCCCTTGACATCCATTTGGTGAAGAATAATGTTATTATTCACAGAGAATGAAATCAAAAACCTTATAGCTTCTAACCTTGCAACTGGGGCAAAGGTTTTTGTATAGTCTATGCCTTCTTGCTGACTATAACCTTGTGCAAAAAGTCTTTCCTTGTTTCTGTCAAATTCTCCATTCTCATTGAGTTTGTTTCTGAACACCCACTTGGTTCCTATGACGTGGACACCTTTGGGTTTCTGAACGAGATTCCAAACGTCATTCTTGGTGAATTGATTCAGTTCTTCTTCCATAGCCAGAATTCAATCATTGTCCTGAAGAGTTCATCAATAGATGTTGGCTCAATCAGAGATATCAAACCCTTCAGACTCAGAAGAGTCTCTTTAGAAGGCTTGAATGTTGATTTGGTTCTGACCGATGCATCTTTATTGCCCATAATCAATTCTTCATGATGAGAAGTTGTAACTCTATTCTTCTTCTAATGATGTGGATCAGAAGTTGTAGCAACTGAAGGTATGAAAACGGTAGAAAGGGGGGGTTTGAATAACGTTTTCAGTATAAAACTTCCACCTTAAAGATTTTGACAAATCTTTCGCGAACTTAAGTGCTAAAGATAAGAGATAGAAAAGCACACAAGGATTTTATCCTGGTTCACTTGATAAATCACTCAAGCTACTCCAGTCCACCCGTTAAGGTGATTTCTTCCTTCTTAGAATGAAGGCAATCCACTAATCAGGTAAGAGTTACAACTGCACTTGAAACCTACAAGTGACTAACAATTACACTGACTTAGCTCACACTAAGATTCACTCTCTTAGTCTTCTCTAGGATCCGATCAACCTTGATCTCCTAAAGGAACTAAACAAACTGTTTATCAAAGAATTGTTTACAAGAGATTTGCTTCTAAAAAGCTAATAGTAAACTCAATGAATTTCAGATGAAAGAAAGCTTAGAAGAATTTAAGTTTGTCTTGCGCGTATGTGAATGCTTCTAGCCGCTTCTTTCAGTCTTCAGCCTCTTTATATACTCCAAGGATTAGGGTTGAGCGTTGCATGGGAAATGCTACCGTTGGAGGGCAGTTCTGGAAAATCCAGCTTCTGCTGTGTCTGAGACTGTTAGGTAGGTCGTCAGGAAGGTACAGTTGCTTTTGTACTTGGATAGCGACTTGACCTTTAAACCTAGGAGACTTCTGATCAGGGGAATGCTTCATATTGGAACTTGTGAAGCCGGTTGATCAGAGTCAGAGGGAAAGCCCAGATCCTCTGACCATTGTTTCTTCTGATTCTGAACTCAGAGGGAAGAACATGGTCTTCAGAGTATCTTGCTTCTGGACATCAGAGTTTCCACTATTCAGCTTCTGGATCTTCAGAGTCTTCTACACCATCAGAATATCTGAGCCTTCAGTGTTTCTTGGTTATCAGACTTTCTGGATCTTCAGAGCTTCTAGTGACTGAGTCAACATCAGAGTTTATATACCTTCAGAACTTCTGAAGCTTTTCCACTGTTCATACTGAACATGGTGAATGCGAAAGCGTTGCTTGGGTTGCTCTTTATACACAGTGCTTCTGATTTGTGTGAGATTGAGTTGAGGTCAGAGCCTGTAAATAGCACACTCAGAAAAACACGTTAGAGTACCACAATTGTTCATATCAAAAGGTTAACTTGTAATCATCAAAACATAGAGTTGTACTACTAGATCAAAACTTGATCTTACAGCAACATCTTCTGATGTGGTTGCTTTTGGTTCAACATCTTCTGATTCCTTGACTTATGATGCTTTGTCCTTTTCTCTAGTTTCTGAGAAGGTTATACTCATATCTGCAAATTTCTCAACTAGCTTTGACTTGTCAAAGTCAAGCTTATCATAAAATCTAACATGAATAGATTCCTCTATAGTCTTAGACTCTATATTATAGATTTTATAACCTTTAGAACGTTCAGAATATCCTAGTAATAAGGATTTCAGAGCCTTTGAATCAAACTTACCTAACTTATCCTTAGTATTCAACATAAAGCAAACACAACCAAAAGGATGAAAATATGAAAAGTTGGTCTTTCTATTCTTCCACAATTCATAAGGAGTCTTACCCAGAATAGGTCTTATAGAGATTTTATTCTGAATGTAACATGTTGTGTTTACTGCCTCGGTCCAGAAGTGCTTTTCCATGTCAGTTTCTTGGATCATGGTTCTAGCCATCTCTTGTAGGGTCCGATTCTTCCTTTCCACAACTTCATTCTGTTGAGGAGTTCTGGGGCAGGAGAAATCATGTGATATACCATTTGAGTCAAAAAGATTATCAAAATCTTTATTCTCAAATTCTCCACCATGATCACTTCTGACACTAACAATCTTGCAACCCTTCTCGTTTTTCACTTGAGCACATAAGGTAGAGAACACAGAATGAGACTCATCCTTGTGTCTTAAGAATTTTACCCATGTCCAACGGCTATAATCATCAACAATGACAAACCCATATTTCTTGCCACCTAAAGACGCAGTTTTCACTGGTCCAAATAGGTCAATATGCAGAAGTTCTAACGACCTTGAGGTTAAGACAATATTCTTAGCCTTAAAGGGTCTTTTTGTAAACCTGTCTTTCTGACATACTTCACAAATGGCATCTGAAGAATACTTCAGATTTGGCAATCCCCTAACAAGGTCAAGCTTGTTAAGTTGTGAAATCTTTCTCATGCTAGCACGCCCTAACCGTTTATGCCACGCCCATTGCTCTTCGTTAACAGAAAGAAGACACTTTACATTCTGAGTCTTCAGCTCAGATAATCTGATCTTATAGATATTGTTCCTCCTGTTGCTGTTAAACAGAACTGAGTCATCTTTCTAACTAATAGCCTTACAGGACTTTTGATTAATCATAACCTTTGTCAGCTAGTTGGCTTATCGACAATAAATTATGCATCAAACCATCAACCAGAAGGACATTATTAATAGAAGGGATCTCACCAATACCAATGGTTCCAGAACAACCAATTTTTCCTTTCTGATTGCCTCCAAAACCAACTACACCTCCAGGCTTAAGTTTCAGATGTTGGAACATACGCCTTTCTCCTGTCATGTGTCGCGAGCATCCACTGTCCAGATACCATGATTTGTATTTCAATGGAGCTATCAAGGATGTCTGCAACATACACAATCTTATCCTTAGGTACCCACTTTTTGGGTTCTCTTTTGGTAGTTATCCCATAAACTTTGACAACTTTGGGTTTTTCCTACAACAGGATAATACAAAGGTATTTGAGCATGATATTTTTTCATTGAAAACTTCTGTTTCTAGGGTTGGGATTGTGCAACCTCAGAATGTTCTTGTTTAGAACTTTCTATTTATTTGCCAGAAGGCACAAAGTGCTTATAAAGAGTTTTTGGTTTAGGTTTAAGAGTTTTGTCCTTTCTACGGGGTTCAAAATACCCCAAACCATCATTTCCATTTCTGCTTACGCAATAGATCATTGAAACCATCTTGCTTCTATCCATGCCTTTAGCTATGAAGTTTTGAAAAGTCTTTTCATACTTTGTTCCATTATCAAAATCAGATGAGCTAGAGGTAATTTCTTCTTCTAACTTAGAAATTTTACTTTTGAGAAAAAAGTTTGAATTAGTGAAAGAGAAATTCTTTTCATTTAAATCAGAAATGGTTTTCTCATGTTTAACAGAGACTTCAGAAGTAACCAAGAAACTCTTTTTCAGACATTTGTGTTTACTTAAAGGCTTAATCCTCATATTAGTCCCTATCTTTGTGTCGCCGTCTGAACCAGGTCCCTGACCGGAAAAATTTGTGGATTAAATCCCTCTCTTTAAAAAACGTTTGGAGCCAGTCCCTGTCGGAGCTTGGAGCTCCGGCGAGTGATGATGTAGCGTGCTAACTGTGTAAATGAAGCTGACATGGCACCCAAAAAAAAATTTTAATAAAATTAATTTACACATATGATAATTAACATAATTAACCTAAAACTAATTAAACATTCTTAATCCCCCCCCAACTAATCCTAATTCCCTAAACAATTACCCCAATTCCCAATTCATCTAACACTCAGAAATTAAAATTAAGGTTCATCTCCTCCATCTCCTCCATCTCTCCCGACCTCCTTCTTCTTCCCCATTTCCTCTTCTTCTTGCTGCAGAATCGATCTCATCTTCCTCTCTCCTTCTTCTTCTCTATTTCGAGCCTTCTCTTCTTCTAGTTCTCAAATCACGTTCTTGTTCTCCTTCTCCTACTTCTGAATCGCGCTCTTGTTCTCTTCTCCTACAAACAATGAATTCTTCATCTGCTTCGCCCTCTCGTTCCAGGCCAAGGTCTGCAGGTGGAAGGGCCAGATGTCAATGTGGTCTCCCTCTCATCATCTACACAGCTGGGACTCGAGTAAACACTGATAGGAGATTTCTGAGATGCAGAAGATGGC
Organism: Lotus japonicus; assembly: GCF_012489685.1. Classification (NCBI taxonomy): domain Eukaryota; kingdom Viridiplantae; phylum Streptophyta; class Magnoliopsida; order Fabales; family Fabaceae; genus Lotus; species Lotus japonicus. The sequence goes on along the minus strand of NC_080042.1, from coordinate 23,067,898 downwards.
AAGTAAGTTAATCGAGGCTTTTTAATCTGATGCTCTTCATATTAAGCTCTAGTTTGGTGAAGCTATGAGTAACAAAATTCAATGTTTGCTGCAGTTGCCAGATACTTGTGGTTTCTTTTTTTGGATTGATGATCCCAGTATTGTAGTTCAGAGAAGTCATGCTCAAGTTGAAAGTGATGCAACAAGTTTAAATTCTGAGATTGGCAATTCATCAAACTCTGTTCATGTTGTACCAAAGTTGAATAAGAAGATTATGAAGCTCAAGAAGAAGCTTGAAGTTGAGAGATTCCAAAAGAAGCTCGCATGCTTGTTTACTGTCCTTGCAATGATAGTAGCAATAGGGAATTTATGTATGAGAAAGGGTTGAAAGTTTATTAAAGAGAAAGGGTTGAAAGTTTATGTATGAGAAAAGGGTTTATGTAAGGGAATGTGGCCTGTGTTTTGTGTATGGAAGTATGTAGGTTAAGGAAGTATTTTGTGTATGGAAGTATGTATCATGTACTCAAGTTAATGAAAAGAAGAATATTTGTTGGGCTACTGTTGATGTCATTTATTTCTTTTTATGAGATTGTACTTCCTCCATCATACACATTGAATATGATTAAAAAGATACAACAACTAGAGATATCTAAATAGACTCAGGTTAAGTATCAACATCAATACATAAGGAGTTAAAGTACTCCACTAGTCATTGTTTGAACAAAGATGAAAGGCTAAGACCAAAACATAATTAAAAAGACTTATAATGCAGCAAGCTGGTGGCCAAAGTAAGTGGTCCACATACATCCATAAATATTCTACTGGTCATGTGGTCATGTGGTCCATATTCTACTGCTTCATAAAGAACCATGTGAACCATTTAAAAATTAGACAGATTCCTTGCTGTTTCCCACACTCAAAAAGCTTTCCCTTCATCAAATGCTAGGTCAGGTTGATTCTCCCATTGCTGTGTCAATGACAGCACTGCACTGTGTTGGTATGTTCAACATCTTGGTCTCCTCTGGCTATTGGAATCTCAGATCCTGTTTCTGTTGCAGCCCCCTCAATTGTCCTGGAAGTCCCAACTTGCATCTGAACTTGAAGCATAAAACCAGAAGTGGATGCTCCTCCAAGATTTCCAGTCAGAGCAGTAGAAGTGCTAGCTCCCCCCTGATTCCCAGTCATTACATAAGATGTACTAGCTCCTCCATGAGTCCCAGCATAGCCATTATACCAATTTTCATCTACAGATCTTGGAGCATCTGCCACTTTTTCTTTCTGAAATAAAATACAATGGTTAGCAAAATTATTTTCACCTATTGATTGTATAATTTTTCTCAATGAATTTGCAGACTATCTAGTTTAGCTACATACCATTTTTCCAGAATTATGAGAGACTGGGGCTGTGACATTGGAATTGACAGGTTCCCTTATAACAATCCCAGGAAGAGAGCGTGGTTGTGGCACTACAATCAGCTCTGGGATGTTCTGACATTTGTTTTTATAATGTCCATATTGCTTGCATTTACTACACTTTTTAAATCCTCTTTTCTGCAACAATAAACAAGATCTATCATTAGTGGTTTCATACCAACAGTATAAAATAATGCTTGGATTAGTTACCTTTGGTTTCTTTTGAGCAGTTGTAGGTTGAACTCCATCATTTTGTGCTTGAGGTTGAACTCCATCATTTTGTCCCTCATCACCTTCAGCTTGTGCTTGTCCTGCCACAGATTCATCATTTTGTTGTTCAACTTCACATTGCTCCTCTGGAACAGGGTTCTTACACGCTCTCTTGTTGTGCCCATATTGCTTGCACCTACTACACTTCCAAGATGCACCCCCTCTCTGCAATTTACTTGGGTTGGGATCATCATATGGGTCTCTTCTTCTCAATTTCTTTGGTCTCCCTGCACCTCTGTTATACATGGGTGGCAGAATGCAGACTGGATCATGAGGGGTTACAATCCACTGGTTAGGGCCAGGTAATGGAGTCACATAATTTTCATATGTTGCACGGTAGGCATGCCTCTTGTAGCATTCATCCACAAACTCTTTAGGATCATTGCCATTGAAACTAATTCCAGACACAGCATGTCTACAAGGAAAGCCATTCAGGTCCCAAAATCTGCAGGTACAGCTCCTATCCCTCATGCTTATTACATGTCTCTCCAAAGTGCCTAGGGATCCAGTTCTTACTGTGGTCAACCTCATGTGATATCCTCTTCAATGGCCTAGGCCAAGATTAACTCTGAAGTCATCCACAATTTCCATGCTCTGTATCTAGTTATTCCAGTGCCAAGATTAACTCTGAAGTCATCCGCAATTTCATTTGTGCTGATCTTATTCATTGTACTCACTTTATTCAACAGCTTCTGCTTCACATACCTTACATTAGCTGACTTATTATCAAACACTCTAGCACATGTGTGATCTCCAACTAGAGTTTTGATTCTGAAAGTCTCTTTGTTTCCAACCTTGCTGCACAATATGACAAATGGACAGTCCTCACTTCTACACTTTATCCTAACCCTTATGCTATCATTTTTCATGTATTTGAATTCTCTGCCTTGATCAACACAATGATCAACTAGTGCATCTTTGAACTGTTGCAGTGATGAAAAGTCCATTCCAAGCCTGAATTTGAAATCTGGGCCCAACTGTTCCTTAACAAACTTTGGGAATCTTCTTCTAGGAACATCTTCCACCTCAGAATCAGTTGGCACACTCTCCAGATCCTCACTTTGATAACCCTGTTCACCATCTGATTCATCCCCAAAAGCCAACCCCATACCTTCTTCACTCATACCATTAAGCATCTGTTTGATATGCTTATTCAAAAGAGCCTCTGCCTCAGCAAAAATTGTGTTGTCCAATACATCTTCAGTCCCTAAGTCTCTTTCTTCATCACTGTCATGAAGCCTTTCTCTTGGGACAGAAACATCACTGTCAGAATTTTCACCATCTCCACCAATCTCTCCATTAATGACTTCAGGAACATTGTTGTCAGGACTTATGTTCTCATGAGCAACATCAACCTCAGGAACCTGCTCTGGACCAGGAACATTGTTGTCAGGATAAATGTTCTCAGGAGCAGAACCATCTACCTCATGACCAGGAACATTGTTGTCAGGATAAATGTTGACATTAACAGGCACCTCTAATTCTGGAAGAGATTGAGTGTGTTCTGCTTGCTCTTCTTGAAAAACATTGCCAGGCAGCTCCATTTGTTCATTTTGCAACTCATCATCATCATCATCAGAGAGAACCACTAAAAATGGCTTGCCAGAATTTTTTGATTTGGTCACCACTGCTTGTATTCTACAGGACCTTCTCACAGATTTCATCTTTGTTGGTTGAACTTTCTTCTTTTGTGGTGGAACCTTCATCTCATCTGGGTTTTTCTTTTCATGGACAACAGTGGGAACATAGGCAGCAGTGGGATGCTCTTCTGCTAGATTTTGTACAAACAACAAACCTTCACCAAGTTTAGCAGCATAATTAGCAAATTCCATAGCATCAGCATCAGTTTTGTACTCCCTGAATACATGTCGAGCAGCATCCTCAGCAGTAAACCACCATAAATTAAACTCATTGTATCCCAGGTCTTTGACAGTGGCAACAGTATCAATGAAGGACCACAAATCTTCATCTTGATCAGGATGAACACTTCGACCACCACCAAAGTAATGCAAGTAAGGGGCGGTACCAAACCAACCACCATGACGAACAATCAGTTTAAACACCATACTGCAACCCCATAAAAAGCAACCCAAGTCAAGATTTATTCCTAAAAAGTAACTCAATATTTTTCCCTAAATAGCAACCCAATGTCGAACACCACACCACACAAAAACAAAGGCCTCAAAGCAAAGTGCCAGTCGAACAACACACAAAAATCGAAGAAGAGAGAATAGCGTTAATGTCGGTACTTACTTGGTAATCGAAGAAGAAAAGCCTTCTCCTAAAACCTGACCTTCTCGAACGAACACGACCACAACAACGAGAGGAAGAGGAGGTCGATTCTGCAGACAACAACGACCACAGCAACAAGAAGAAGAGGAAATGGGGAAGAAGAAGGAGGTCGGGAGAGATGGAGGAGATGGAGGAAATGGAGGAGATGGAGGAGATGAACCCTAATTTTAATTTATGAGTGTTAGATGAATTAGGAATTGGGGTAATTGTTTAGGGAATTAGGATTAGTTGGGGGAGGGGGGGAATTAAGAATGTTTAATTAGTTTTAGGTTAATTATGTTAATTATCATATGTGTAAATTAATTTTGTTAAAAAAAAAAAATTCTGGGTGCCATGTCAGCTTCATTTACACAGTCAGCGCTCCGGCAGGGACTGGCTCCAAACGTTTTTTAAAGAGAGGGATTTAATCCACAAATTTTTCCGGTCAGGGACCTGGTTCAGACGGCGACACAAAGACAGGGACTAATATGAGGATTAAGCCTTACTTAAAAGAGAATCATATTTTTCCATTATTTCTGATAAAGCGGTTTTAAGTTCAGAAGGTAAAAAAGATGCGAATACCTCATTTTACCATTGAAGTTTAATTCCCTAGGTTGTGGTGTCATTTTTATTTCATTCGTTACTTTTGGTTGTTTTGCACCATCGGGATTTCATTCAATTTTCTGGGGGTTTCCCCAATCTTTCCAAGACCCTCGACCAAGAGGTGATTGTTAGTCTTCATCAAAATGTCGCAATTACATTTTAATGAGTTTTTCCACTTATGTGCACTTCTACGTCATGGCCTACTGCAGGAGAAGAGTTTTATTTGAGAAAGGATCTTAAAGTAAAACATTTTTGGACCTCCCTTGTAATACCTTTGAATTCACGTGCATACTTCTTTTTAATGGGGCTTTTATGGTAATGTCATGAATAGGTGAAGTATTTGTTGGAATAGAAGAGGAGCACAAGAAGAACGTTGTAGTAGATTGATTTATTCCCAAGTTTGGGTTACCTTTCTTAGTATTTATTATGTGGCTGATCTGTGCTAATCTCAGCTATTCTTATGATGTTTTCAATGTTGGCTTCTTCTGTCTACAGTGGTTTTTTTTATGTGCTATGAATTTGGTTCTATTTGACCTCTTTTCTTGTTTTATTTTCTTACTTTATTTTTCTGACTTGAAAACCTTTGAATTATGTTATGCAGTTCAAGAAATCATGCTCAAGTACAAGGTTCACCTTTGGATAATGTTTAGTCATTCATTATATATCCCTCAGATAGTGTTTGGTGTTCCACGTAAGGTAAGAAGGAATTCATACCAAAACTTCAACTTTGTCTTTAAAATCATTCACCAGAGATTCATTACCCATCTCCTTTAATTGTTTTGAGCAATGTGATATAAATAATCAAGTATCTAATGACCCCAAGTTCTAATGATCTCAAGTATCTAATTACCCATCTCATTTCATTTTATTTTGAGCAATGCTTTCATGGCTTTTCTTTGTAGCAATCTCTACCAGTCACGGTTATTATACGAAACATAGCATGGGGTTTAGTTAGACTTTGGTTGAATTGGTCTCTGCTTTAAACTATGAGAGCTTGAAAGAAAGAATAAAAAAGACTAGCTCTGGATAAATGTGTACTTAACTTTGTTTTCATCTATATCATTGAATAATTTTAATAAAGGTGCTACAATTTGTTTTCCTATTTTCTTTTTATGAAGTTTGTTTGGAAGCCGAGATCTTGCTAACATCTAAGATCAGTTATTTTTTTTCATAAGATTTTTTTCAAATAATAAGTAACATAATCTCAAATTGATTTAAAAGATTGTAACCAGCAAAAATAGATTTAAAAGATCAAATCACGTTTCACAAATATTTAGTTATGCTCAAAAGATATTTTTGGAAAATGCTCAAAACTTTGAGCAAATAAAGAAATAGTTTAAAGAAACATAAAGTAGAAACAAAGGTATGGAATAACAAGATTACCTCGATGTCGATCCAAAGAAACTGAAATTGGGTCGATCGGACAAGAACTCGCGAAGAAATTCTCTCCCTCTCTCTCTCTCTCTAACTCGCGGCCTCTCTCTCTAATTGGGTGGGAAATGAGACATTTTCTCATTTCCCGCCTTTTATAGCGGAGGTCGAAAAAGTAAACTTCGAGGTTTTCCGAATCCGGTTGTCCTAGTACTTTTTTCGTTTGATAAGAAGTGAATATTTGGCGACAGAATGTCAAAACTCAAAGTGAGGTTCTCTGAATTGAAGAAAACGATATAAATGTTGTATGGATCAAAATACCCCGGAAAACTACTTTTTGCAGTTGGTGTCGGATGAAGAAACTTCCTTCTGAAGAAAGATCGCAATGTTGAAAGAATTGTGACAGCGCGGATGGAAACTTCGTTTAAAGCTCCGAATAGAAAAATTCTTCATTCAAGGTCTTAATTAAAGTCCCTAAGAAGATAAAGCCTAGCTTTGACGGACTTCCGGGAAGCCAAACCTATCGTGTGAACAGTCCAGAGTTATGTAGCGAAACACTGGTCATGGGAAAAATACTCGAAGGTTTTTATTCTTCTAGCGATTTTGAATTTCGCATAAACAGTGCTCTATGAGCGGAAATAGCCTTTTCAGTCACTTACGACCTAAGCCGGGTGTTGAAATGGCTCGAACTATAACATAAACTGACTATAGTACCATCGTTAGTCATTTCCTGAACTTTCTTCTTTATAAAGTCATCCAATTCAGCAGATACTAGTTCAAGTTCCCTTCACGTTACATCGAAACCTAAGCGTGAATAGGAAATTAATTATTTAATCTATAACTAAAACTAGGGTCTTACACATTATTATTTGATTGTGAATATAGGGCTTCCACAGGGATTAGAGAAGAATTTATTAATTATAGAGTACAAAGCTTTTACATGATGAACATTTTGCCTGAAAATACTTTAAATTGAAACTAATTGAAAATGTTTTAATAAAATTTTAGTACTTTTTTCATACTTTTAAGAGTAGATATATAAAACCATTTTAATTTGATTGTGAAAATATAGATTCCACGAGGTTTTACATATGAAAATAAATTTAAGTTGAAAATAACAAACAATATAATTTTATAATTTTTTTCATAAGTTTAAATGTAGATATATAAATATGAAATTTTGACGACAATTGGAATAAATGAACATATATAGCTTATATTTTTTATGTTTAAGTTTTTCGATGAGAAAGTAAAATAAATTATTGAGTCTCTAAATTGAAGTTCTACAAGCATCCAACCAGCATCCCAATCTCACAACATAGATTAATTCAGCTTCCAAATGAACAAGTTGTTGGAATAACAAGTCCATTATGCGAGAGAGAGAGAGAGAGAGAGAGAGAGAGAGAGAGAGAGAGAGAGAGAGAGAGAGAGAGAGAGAGAGAGAGAGAGAGCAATTTGTTACACGGGGATTGAAAATATATAGTCTATATTTGTTGATGTTTAGGTTACATATTAAAAAGTTGATACCCTGAGGAACATTTAGCATGAAAATACCTTTAAGATGAAACTAATAGAAAATGTTTTAATATAATTTTTAAACTTTTTCTAGACTTTTTAAATAGTTTTAGGAGTAGATATACAGAAGCTTTACAATTTGATTGTGAATATAGAATCTGATAGGGAAGAACATTTACATTAAAATATTTTTAATTAAAAATAAGAAAAGAGAAAATTTTATTATAATTTCATGGGTTGAGTAGGAGAGGTCTTGAGATCAATTCCTGGATTGTGCATTTATCAGTCCGATGTACCAAAAAATATCACATCTTTTATATGTTATAAATGGTGTAGAATTATTTAGATATGGTAAAAACGAAATAAAAAAATAAAAATCATGCAACTTATTTTATATTCAATTTTTATATCATAATCATATTAATTAAACATAGAATTATATTTGTATTTATTTATCATTTATATAAAATAATCCATATATTAAAAACAAATTTTAATATATTTAGAAATATGCTTTCGTACAATGCAAACTTTCAGAGATCTTGTTGGAAACAAATTCAACATCAGTGTCGAAACGGAAGGCGACAACAATTTTTTTGCTGGTGGGATTAGAGGACTGATGTTTTATTATCTATTGGATGATGGAGGATGGGTTAATTTGTGTTACGCTAGAGCTACATATTTTGAAATTATAAAAGTGTTAGATCAAGAACAAAATGAAAAAAGCTATCCAACGCCTCCTATATCATTTGATATAGGCTGGGGAATTGCTGAACAACAGCCATTTGATTCCTCCAGTGAGCCGGAGTTCTCAAATTTTGAAAGGTTTCACTATACATAAGTTGACTTGCAGACTTCTAATATCACTGATAATAGAAAGGCTGTGATCTCTTTTGTATTGATACCTTTTTTTTCTTAAATAATTTTTAATTGTATGTGTCTTTAATTTATTTTCTATCTTATGGGTACTTCCAGTAGAGATTGTGAAAGCAGCTTTGCTACCTAAAAAGTCAACCTATTGTGTTCTACGAGATCAGGAAAATATAAGATTTTACAATGAATTGGCTTGGAGCCCAAGGAGAGAGTCTAAGTGCACCTTGAAGAAGGGATGGATGAAATTCATCGAGGCGAATAACCTTATAGAGAATCATTATGTTTGGTTCGGTATTTATAAAGATGATCCACATGTTATTCATGTTGGAGTCATGAACGAGTTAATTTCGTGAAAAATTTCTCCAACCAGAAGTCAATTATGGAAATTTTTTATTGTGTTTTTTTATTTATCTTGGTGGTGAACAATTAGATTCATTAGATTTTAAATCCAAAAATTTTGTATGCTTCACTGGAATGTGGTGTTTTTCCACTAGAGATATGTATTGTGATTTTTAATTAAATGTTCTTGCTTTTTTATAAAAATCCGTATTTATTTAGAATTTAGAAATCACAATGATATAGTGTAAAAAAATGTAATTTAATATGTAATCCATATTTTCTATCAATTTTTATAAGTTATAAATTTTGTAAACTTATTTGGAGATATGAAAAACGAAAATAAAAGAGAAAAACAAAAATCATACAAATTATTGTATTATTATATCATAAACAAATAAAAAACATAATAAATTATATTTATTGTATTTTTCATTCATACAAAATAAATAATTCCATATATTAAAAACAAATTATTATATACTCGGAAATATGCCCCTGTGCATCGGCACGGGTATACGTACTAGTTCCTGAGGATAGCAAGTTATAAATTATGTCTTGTAGGACATGTATTTTTATATTATTATTAAATTGAAGTAGTTAATGGTGGGGTTACCGATATACGTTTTGTGATGATGAATCTTGTATGTGTTCCTAAGAAAAGGAATTTGTCCATAGAACTCTCGAATTGAAATTCTATATGAATGGTTGAGTTAACCGACCATAATGTGGATGCCCTCAGCTCGAACAGGATTGCCTCCGAAAGAACTGTCTTACACACATAAAAAAACATTACTACTATTGAGTGTTTCCAAAGTCTTATTTTTCTTTAGTTTGCATAGACTTGAATAATCTTATAAACGGGATAGCTAATCTCGTGGAGTAGATGATTGAAAATTCTCATGTCAACAATTAAAATCTAGTTCCTGGCGCATAATTCATTTGTATGAGTATCTTCTCCCACACAACTAGGGGTGTCCAACGGGCGGAATCGGGCCAAATCGCCGGTTTAGGTCGTGAAAAGACACCAAACCCTCAGGCCGCCACCGTCCGCTGCCGAGCAGTGGGTTACTACGGTTCGGGTTTAAAATCAGTCGGTTACCGCGGGCGGTTTCATCGGATAGTAGATCCAAGATTTTTTTTTTAAAAAAAGACCATGACAAGAGAGAAGGATGCACAGAGATTCATCAGAACTAACAATATTTTAGATTCAAGTACATAAATTACAAAATATATTCAGATCTGTTAAATCTCAACAAAAAAATAAAAAAAAACTTTCACATATTTCATGATAGATGGAGGCACAAAGGACGATTTGAGCAGAACGAAGGCGAGAAAGCTTCTACAAACTCCATGACGGTGGACAATCGACGGAGTAGATTTTCTCAAAGAAGGAGGTGATGGTGTAGTGTGGTGGAAGACGATGATCAGAGAGGAAAAGAATGGTGGATGGTGGTGGCTCGCGGTGGGGAAGAAGAGAAGAATGAGTGTGACGGCTGCTGGGTGAATGTTAGGGTTTGATAAAATGAGGCTTATAAACCTAGGGTTGAGGGTGGGCCTGGGTTGATTGGGTCGTTTTTTTAATTAAAGTTACTTCGGTCGGTTCGGCCGGGCTCAAGCCCAAACCGGAACCGATCGAACCAAACCTACAAAAACCGATTCATGTCACCCGCTGGACCCATGAACCGGTCCGACCGAACTGAAATGACAAAAAATGGCTCGGTTTGACCGGGTCCGATTCGGTTCATGCTGGACAACCCTACAAACGACCAAGCTTTAGGTTCCATAGGAATAATGTTTCATTCACACCTCTCTTGGAGGTGGAATGAAGAGAGAGATAGAAAGAAAATGAAAAGTAAGGGAGAGAAAGTATGAGTTGTGATAGATAAGAGGAGAGAGATAGAAACAAAAATGAGTGGAAATGAAGTGTTTTAAAAATAAGGTGTGTGTATATATCATTGTTGGTTCCATTTCATAGCATGGAGGGGTACCTTCAGAAGATACTCTAACAAGCCAAAATATATATTAATTATATTTTTTATTATTATATATTTTGTATTTTGTTTTGATAGGCATTATTATATACTCCCTCTGTTCCTTTTTAAGTGTCGTTTTAGAAGAAGTTTTTTGTTCCTATTTGGCTGTCGTTTTGATGTTTTAAGGTTCATTTTGTCAATTATACCCTTATTAGTAAGTGGAAATTAAATTCTCATTACATTAATTCAAAATCTTGTCTAGTAAGTGAAAATTAAATTCCAATGAAAGTACCCAAAAAAGATTTCAAAGTTGCATAGAAAAAGGTGTTAACATTAAAAATTGGAGGGAAGTTATAAATTTTTATTGCTACTAGGGAGGGAAGAATGATAAATAGTTTAATGATATGAGAGAGTGTACAACAAAAAATTAATTATCCACTATTTTGGTTGGAAAACTTTATAACTTCATGATTAGGATTAGGATGTGAGAGAGTAGAATGAGAAAAAAAAAACTTCAATAACTCACTATCTTGGTTTGAGAGCTTTTTGCTAGAATGACACAATTACTTTTTAAATACTTCAATAAATACTTTAATAACCGTCCTCGACTAGTCTACTAGTAATACAGAAAACAACAAGGGTCATGATAGAATCGTGCCGGCAACGAAAGACAAAGTTTATTTTTCTCGAAGCGGTGGTGTCGTGATGACCTTCAAAATCCCCCTCCTTTTTCAAATAACGGTGCTGTTTGGCAATTTTGAACAAACACTTGGACCCAAAAATGGAAAAATAATCAAATAATGACATCAATCATTTGCAGAAAATTTTTAAAGTCTAAAACTTTTGTTTAAAGACTAGTAAATTTTTTTTTACGGAAAAGACTATTACATTTTTAGTTGTTAATTTTTTTTATAAATTTTGGTTTTAAAATGTCATACTTTAATATTAACTTTCCGAAGTAGCTTCATTTTGGTATGTGTATTTTATTTAAATTTGAATCGTATTATACATGCTCTGGCTAAACCTATTGACGGCCATTGAGAAATTTCATCTTCAAAATCTCGATTAATTGAATCCCCACTCCCGGTATTATTTTGAGACGTTATGTATATGAGCCTCTTTCAAATAGGATTAGGATCATGAATAAAGAAAAATATGAAGAAAGAGTTAGTTAATATAATAACAATAATTACGATGTATCGTAATTATTATTTGAAGCAAATGCTTGTAAGGATAAACCACTTTTTTTAGTAGGTTGCGTGTTTGATTCTCGTTATTAATGAAAATGTAGTTATATTGATGAGCGATATGTAAGTGGTAGTACATTGTAGTGTGCTATTGTATTTTTGAAATTAGGGTGCTATTGTATAATATGTGAAATGTATGACTCACCTAAACTTGTATTTTGGAGTAAATGTAACACACTTATTTATTGATATTTTATATTATATTATTGTGATCATCTCATTTTTTTTTTAAAGTAGATCATGTCATTTTATTTTGAGACTCAAAGTTTAAATGTTTAATCATGAAGATAAAGGCAAAATTTGAACTTGTAAGGGAAGGAAAATGCAATAGTTTAGTAAAAGGAAAGGAAAACACAGTCGCACACAACACAATAGAGCAGGATCAGAGAAGGAACCACCGAACCGATTCAAACACAAAGAAGAAAGAAGAAAGAAGAAACACAGAGAGAGAGAAAGAGAGAGGGTGATGACGATGGACAGAGAGAAAGAGAGGGAGATTGAACTAGAGAGTGCAATGTACACAAATTGCTTGTTGTTGGGTCTGGATCCAGCAATTATCGGTCTCGGAGCATCGAATTCAACTCCTCGTGTGGGTCTCTTCCGTCACTCGAACCCTAAATTGGGCGAACAGCTTCTCTACTTCATCCTCTCCTCTCTCAGAGGCCCAATTCAATCTGCAAAAGTATCCCAATCTTCACTAATTTCCAATTTTTTTCGGCGTGATCTTTCACTATAACCCTTTCCTTTTTTTCGATCTTTCAGGATTTTGATAAGGTTTGGCCAATTTTTGATTCCGCGCAATCGCGTGATTTTCGCAAGGTATCAGAATTTTTTTTTTAAGTTTGTTGTTTTTTTTCTGGTATGAAATTTGTTTGAATGATTCTGGATGATGATTCTGGATGATGATGGTGTTGGAACGTGTTTGGTAGGTTGTGCAAGGTATTATTAGCGAGCTCGAGTCGCAGGGAGCGCTTCCCAGGAGCAATTCCAGGGTTTCTTCACTTGCTACGTGTTGTGGACCTAGGTTGGTTTGAAGTTATTCATTGTCGAAAGATCGGTTGATTTATGCTTGTTTGTTAGTTAATTTTCTTGATCCCTATGCTTCGATCCAACTTGAGGGGGAAAAATGAGTTTTGTTTCCATTTTTAATTATGTATTGTATAGACTGGTTTATTTTTTGTGACAATAGTGCATTGCTTTTATAGTTAGTGAATGGATATTGTTTGGTCAGTGAAATTAATTCAGACAAATATTAAAGAATTTCTGCATAGAGAAAACTATTTTGGGGTGTTGAGTAACTGCCCCCCCACTCTTTTTTCTAAACAAGAACAAAAAGTATCTTTTAGTTCCAATTCAATGTTAGGTGATAAGACCATAAGTTAAGTTTTTATTGATGTGAGGATGTTGCGGTGGTCGTGGATGAGTGGACGACACACAGGACATGAAAAGATTAGGAATGAAGTCATTCGAGATGCATTTTGGAAAAGAGGGTAAGAGGTAATGCGATAAGAAGACCAATAGGAGCCTTAGTGAGAAGAACTTGTCATCTGGAGGATGGCCAAATTATTTAAAGATACCAAGAAAATCTTTTTAAGTGAAACCATAGATTTAGATCTACATATGAGCTTTCTAAAGTCTTGGTTTATGACTGTTTGATCCTTAGAAAGCCTACCCCACGTAGTGGGAAAACACTTTTGTATTTGTTTTTATATTAGAATGGGATAAGATAATCTCATATGGTAAGATGGTTATGGAAGCTCATTATTTTGATTCTGTCAAAGATAGTTCTAAAATTATTCAAATGTACATATTGATGTAGGTTTGTTGAGCTTCTATGGCAACTTTCTTTGCATGCTTTACGAGAAGTTCATCGACGGACATTTACTGCTGACTTAGCTTCTAACCCATTGCCTGCACCGTTGACTGATGTAGCATTCTCACATGCAGCTACTCTACTGCCAGTTACAAAGGTATTAGTGATAATCCACTAAATTTTTAGGAAAGGATGGATTCACTGTGTACATGTCACTCTAATTTATACATTTACGACGAGTTCTGCATGATTTCTTCCGAGTGAAAAAAGGTTTCAGTCTGAATTTGTACTGAAGGAAGTTGTCCTTTTGGTGTAGTTTTTTCTATTATAAGTTCTTTGGTGTGGCACAAAAATATCAATTAAACTCTTACTTTGACTGTTTACCTTTTAACTTGATTGTCACATTGCTCATAATTATAAATGTCTTAAGTATCTCAGTTGAGTCTTTGCTCTTAAACAGGCAAGAATAGCCCTTGAAAGAAGGAAGTTTCTTAAAAATGCAGAAATGGCTGTACAAAGGCAGGCTATGTGGTCAAATTTGGCTCATGAGATGACTGCCGAATTTCGTGGCCTATGTGCTGAAGAGGTATAACATTAACTGGAGACTTTTTTTTACCATGTTTAGCTTATATACACAAACTACATGTTCCCTTTATCCATCAGGAACATCCTTATGCATTTGTCTCTTACGCAATTAGAATGTAAAACCTGAATTCAGGCTTATTTGCAACAAGAGCTGGAAAAGCTCCATGACTTGAGAAATAAAGTGAAGTTGGAAGGAGAACTCTGGGATGATCTCGTATCCAGTTCAAGTCAAAATTCCCATTTAGTTTCAAAGGCTACTCGCTTATGGGAGTCTTTATTAGCTCGTAAAAGTAAGCATAGAGATCAACACTCCACTTACACTTTGCATTTGTGTAATAGATCTTGTAATTCTAGTATCCTCAGTTATTAACTTAAAGTTTGATTTTGTGAACTATGGCAAGATAATTAATAATATGTGACTAGGAATGGGATTTATTTTTACAGCTTTATTCCTTTATTAATAAAATGACTAATAACAAGTTTTTGCTCTCGCCATTGCATTTTAACCTCTGCAACTGCAAGCCATTTTCCTGTAGTGCAGCTTTGCAGAATCGTGGACTTTCAGAGATAGTTTTTTACTTTATTATTTCTGATGGTTCATTATGGTTTTGTAGCTGATGAGTGTTAATGTTATCGGCACTGAAATGACTATAGAAATTTTAGGAAAATGTACAGAACAGAGATCTAATTACAGAGAAAACTTACAGGAAATATACATGTAAGTTAAAAGAAAAGGTCAGAGGAGTGCTTCTCTGCCCTGTGATTACACCTAGCCTTAAACTACCTAAAAATGATAAACTCCCTTCCGCACCACCATCCACTCCCTTCATATACATTCCCCCTCAAGGATTCCAGGCCTACTTCTCTTTCCTTCTGCCATATGTCATTGTGTTAGAGTCTTATGTAAAAGACTCCTCTGCTCTATTTCCCTCATCATTTCCTAGCTTGCTTTATTCCTCTACCACCTTCTGCATAGATTTTAATTAGAGGCCCGTGATGCGGCCCATCATGATTATAAACCATTGATATTGGGATCCTTTCAATTTAAGATAGTAAGGTTCAGCACTGTCACCCCAATCCCCTTTTTTCCCCTTAATTGTACAAAACAGCCTAGCTTGTAATGATATTTGATTTTTATTATTATTAATGTACAGGTCAACATGAAGTTCTTGCATCAGGCCCTATTGAGGACTTGATAGCTCACCGAGATCATAGGTAACGTACATTTAGTGTTGTAGGGTTGTAGCTTGCTTTGCCTTCCCATTATCTACATACCAAATTCATCAACTTACATTTTGATACATGAATTTCAGGTATCGAATCTCTGGATCATCTTTGCTTGCAGCAATGGACCACAGTTCTCAGACTCCTTACTCAGATGTATTGTCTGGGCAGCATATGGATTTGAATGCAGTACAAATGGATAACGAGGAGAATGATGGATCGCATTTTAGCAGTGAGACATCGACAAGAGTGGATGACAGAACTGGAAGAGTCCACCAAACTGTTGATGTGGCAGAGGTTATACGACGATGGACACATGCTTTGCAACGTATTCACAAGCAATCACTTCTACTGGTATGCCCTTTACAAGCTTTACAAGCTTTCCTTTAAAGATGCTATGATCTGTTCTTATGGCTCCTTCCTTTCGTTGTTGTCTATTTTGGTGTATGGCTGCCAATAGCAGAAAATTTGGAGAATGTGGCAACGTGGTGGATTGTGCGGCTGCCATCTCCATGGAAGTGTTGTTTTTTAAGCAAACTCATTTTTTTTTTTCAAATGAACCCATAAAATACAAATAGGATGAATGTTAGGATCGGAAAAAATCCTAACAGCGGAACGGTAGAAAAAAGAAGATAAAGGATAATATTTTTGGTATTTTTATTGTATAAACTGGAAAATAAAAGATAAAAAAGAACCAAGAGGCTGGACCCTCTCCAATAGGGCTGATTCCTTGACAACTCAATAATTCAATCCATAATTCTATCCTAAGGAGGGTACTCCTATTTATAATAAGCTAATAAAAATAGACTTATCCTAAATTAATCTAACAAATAAAATCTGCCTATTAATAATGTTAGAATACAATATAAAACCATTAAAGTGACCCTTACCCAACAGCTTAAGCTTTTGGGATAAGTGGTTGCTTGACATGGTATGAGAGCCTCTATGGCCGAGAGGTCTAGAGTTCGATCCTTGCTCCCCTCACTTTCTTATTGAAAAGTGGAATTTAATTAAGCACATGGTAGGTGAGCCTGTGCATTTATCCACGCTTCAAGCCCAAAGGGCTCTCGCATGAGGGGGCGTGTTAGAATATAGGCTTAATTCCATTTTGGGCCCCTGATCTTTTAAAAATGAGCGATCGGGGCCCCCCGTGTTTAAACGTAGCGGTCAGGCCCCCTGATATCTCTAAAACGTGCGATCCAAGCCCTTCCGTCTGTTTCCGTTAGTTGACCAGACGGAGCTTCATTTCTCATTCTTCTACTCAATAACAACAATTAAACACAAATCAAAGCCCAGAACAAAAACACGATGATTCTGTGCAACAATTATAATCTAGTGAGGAACCCAGAAATCAAAGCCCACAGATCCCCATCTTCTTCTTCCTCTCTATTCTTCTATGCAAGCTTCTCCAGATTTCTTCCGCTTTTCTTCTTCTTCTTCTTCCGATCCAGAAAAATCATTCAACCCATAAATCGATCTGCCCCAAACCTAGAAACCCAAACCCAAAAAATCAACCCATTAACCGTTGAACCCCAAAACCCCAAATCCAGAGAAAACTGAAACTCCAATTTAAAACCCCGAATCCGGAGAAGTACTGAAGAAGGGTCGAAAGGGTTGTTGATTTGGGGATTTTCCAAGAGAGAAGATGGATCGAGCAAGGTGGAGGTGGTGGCTGAAATTAGGGTTGTTTCTCATCATGTTGGTGATGATGATGCTCGCGGGACTGAAGGAGGTGGCAGCGTCATCGTGGCTGCTGGCGGTGGTGGCTAGCTTGGGTGATGCCAGAGTGGTTTGCACATGGAAGGAGAAGAAGAGAAAGATCAGGACAGGAACGGTGGTGATGGTGTAGCCTCTGGAAGGAGAGTGACCAAGCGGTGGTGGTTGTCATCAGGAGGAGAAGAAGGTGTTGGTAGTGCTGCAACCTTAGGGAAAATAATCAGAAGAAGAAGAAAATGGGTCTGGGAGAGGAAGAGAGAGAGAGTCGAGAGGTTGAGGGAGAGCGTGAGTGAGTGAACGCGTGAGGGAGAGAGAGAGATGAGAGTGACCGTTTGGTCAACTAACGGAGTTTAACAGAAGGGGCTGGATCGCACGTTTTTGAAACATTGGGGTGCCTGACCGCTACGTTTAAACACGGGGGGCCCCGATCGCTCATTTCTGAAACATCAGGGGCCCAAAGTGGAATTAAGCCTAGAATATAATATAAAACCATTAAAGTGACCCTTACCCAACAGCTTAAGCTTTTGGGATAAGTGGTTGCTTGACAAATAAAAACAAATCAAATAAAATCAGCACCCTTATCATCAATTCAAGTTTGCATCCATATCACTGACCTTATCCTTAAGCATGTCTTAATAGATAAGGCTAGGCTCACATAGATAAGCATGTCTTAAGCATATCTTTGAAGCCATATATGAACGAACCCTGCATCGTAGACGATTTCGGATGGTCTGTGTTAACTGTTAAATTGCAGTAAGAAAAGAATCTCAATAAAGACATGATAATCCTCCAAAACACAGCATTCAGCTTGATTTTTCAAAGTTCATTCTACAGTATATTGTTGTCACTCAGATAACACCCAAATGATCCATTCAAGCCCATTGATTGGGATATCTGCAGAAGTTTTGTACTTAATTATTGTGGATTCCTTGCTGTACGATAGTTGTTTTGTTAGCGGGTACCCATGGTGGATACCATGATGTTGCCTGCCAGCCTCAAGATCCAATGTCATGTGTGTTCTATTTTAAGGCGGGGAACACAACGGTGGAGGTGGTGTGTGTAATGGAGGTCGGCGCATGAACTTCATGCGTCTGCGAGGAAATGAAGGTGTGACGGCACATGGGGGTGCGTGCGACAGTTTCAAGGAACAGCATTCTGGGGACAGGCTGTTTGGTGGTGGCCGGTGATGGTCCCTCAGGAAAAACATAACGGAAATCTTCTGGTTCAGCATATGGCTGCTGAAACCCTAAGCCTAAAACATGAAAATCGGGCACCAGAAGGAGACCAAACCAGAGAAAACTTGTTACAAGTTGAATTAAATATCTTGGTTGTTTATTCCATGACAATCAGTTCAACATATAGACTAAAGTGACCTCATAAGTTTAGGGATAACAGTCAACTAAATAAGAAAAGATTCTATGTATCATAAATAAGGAAATAATGATCCATATCATATACTAATCACATCCCTAATAATATTCTAAAATATATACTATATCTCGATGTAACCTTTTCTCACTGCACGCATAGGGATTATTAATTTGTGACTTGGGTTTAGGTACCAGGGTTTCATGATCTGCTTTTTTAACCAGGAAATAAATATTAACAAATTTTTAACTTGAGTACAGCACAAAAAACATAGGAGAACTTCTAGAACTGAAAGCGATTTACAGTAAAGTTCTGAGTAGTCATGCGTAATCTTTTTTAATATATTCTCAGTTAAAATCTGAATATTTTGACACTGTATATGTTTTGGTTATCAATTAAATAAAAGCTTCGTCAGATGTTAAGTTTATTGAAGTTACTTATGACCAGTGGCTTTGCCTGACTATGTACCTTTATCCTACAAGTTTCTCACTAACTTACTTTTTTTGAGGGTTAAAAAGAAGTGGCTTTTGTTACATTCTTTGTCAAATATCTTGATTTTTGTCAAACATTGGGCCCTCATCTTCATCTACTAGGAAGACCTAGACGAGTTATAAAATGCTAAAATGATAATAAAATTTTCTTAATGTATGGTGTTTGGTTATATAAGTAAGTTTATCTCATTTTTTTCATTTTTGTTTAATAATGTATAATTGCAACTGATGCTTGTTTTTAGTAGTCCCAAATCTTGTAAATTAAGATATTCCAAGTTGTGTGGCACCAAAAAGTTGGTCATATTGATGCAATTAGAATGTTTTTCTTTATATTCAGTTGAGAATGACAATTCCCGGATGTTGTAAGTTGGTTCATCTCATATATTCACTCATATTTATTTCATGTAGAAACTTCTAACCTTAGTATGATCTGTAGGCAAAAGCAAATGATGGAGAGGGTCCAGATATATTGCGCAGTGCGCAGGAAGAAGGTTCAGGTGGCCATGCTGAGTCTTTAGCAGCAACCCTTGCTGAGCATCAGCAACACTTGGCTAGCTTCCAGGTAATGCATTAAAACATGTTTTAAAATATACGAAATCCTACCTGTTGAAGTGCTTCTAAGGAAGCTTCATTTTTCTATTTGTCATTTGACTTCAATAAAATATTTAGACCACCTCTATAATACTTCATTGAACTTGATGCTTTCATTCTGAACTGGAGAAACAATGTCCTTAGTTATTTATGACAATTTTTAACTAATTGATCTTTTTGGAACTAATATTGTTCAAAAATTACATTGATTTACTGGATATTTTACTTCGCTTTTTTTTGGTGTGGGGTGGGGGGGTGGATGTTTAGGAGAGTGGACTAATCTTGTTTTGTGATCTTTTAAACACATCCTGTATGAAGGATTAGATTTATGTATAAACTTTTGCTTTCTTTAATCAGTGCAGACTATTTCTTAATTTTAACATGCTAACAGACACTTGTTTGCTGATAGTTGCTTGTATATAGTTAATGCTATATATGTGTGTGGCTTATGTAATGATACAAGTGGAGGATTAAATGATGAGGATGCATAAGTATCATGCACCACTAGATCATGCCTATGAGAGAGAAAATGAGGAAGAGTCTCCTCCTAATAACTAAGTATTCTGGCAGTAGAGAGAGGGATGGAATGTGAGTCTGTTGTAAGGGTAGGGTATAAGCTTAGGAAGTGTGTCTGGATGTGGTAGATCCTTAGGAGAGTTTAGGCCTCTTGTAGTGTCCAAGACATTTTCAGTTTCCTTCTTTCATCACTTGAATACAAAATTTCCTTGATTCAGGCATGATACTTGAATGCAATACAAATTTCTTTCTCCATTTCCTATTTACGTACATCGGTAACAATCATTTTGGTATCACTGTATCAGAGCTCTAGGTCCCCAGAGCTTGAACGGTCATTACACGCTCAGCCATGGAGTCTCAAGTGGAGAGTTATGGTCACATGAAGCTTATAGGAGTGGAGGAACAAGAGCCAACATGCAATCAAAGCTGAACAAGCTCAAGCAGTTTTTGCAAGAACATGACTGAGTTTGTGCCCAAGGTCGATCTCGACATTATCGAAGTCCATCTTCTTTTGTTGACTATCAGACCTATGGCAGCCCATCTTTTTTCTCCCACATTCATTTGAGGCACAGGGAGGAAAGCCCACTTCGGACACATTTGGGCGGCCAGATGCTCAGGATCCCAAATTTTACTGGTGATGATGCGTATGGATTTATAATACTCGTGGAGAGGTATTTCAAATTGAATTCAGTTCCGATGAGGAGAAACTAGATGTCGTGGTGGTTGCTATGGAGGGTCGAGCTTTGAACACCAATGGTGGGGGGAAGACACTGGCGGCCAGTTGTGAAATTTTCAAGGAAGAACATCAAGCAGACCTGAACAGTGATCCAGGGAGAAATTTGAAATGTTCTCAGCCCCATTGAAGAAAGCAGCTGGGTGATGCTGAAATGGATTTTCCTTAATGGGATGAGAGAGATTCTGGCCGATCTGAAGAGTGCTTATCCAAGCTTATGGACACTGGGCATTGCTGCAGAGAAGAACTCTGCCTTGAGACAGGGTGGATTCGCAGCAAAAGAGAGGGGCTGCAAAGGTAATTGTGGTTCCTCTATGAAGCATCTTGAAACAGAGGATTTTAGCAAAAACTAGATGGTCACACCCAAGGTAGTCAAAATCGTGATCCAGATCGTGGAATCGCACGATTTAGCGAGGTTACTTGCCTCCTCCGATCTTGATCGCGCCTGCGATCGCCGGAATCTGGGCTCGCGTGGGATCGCCAAGGTTTATCGCAAAATCGTGGTATCGCGCGGCATGCCCGATTCAACTCTGTGCCTTTTTTCCCCGTTGCTCCATTCGACCCGGTTCGACCTGGTTTCTTTTCCTTTCAAAGGCGAAACACTGTGTTTTGTTTGTCAACGCCGAACCCTAAAATTGCAATGCAAAACGCTGTGTTTCATTTGATGGTGCGAAACGCTGCGTTTTATCGTGATATTCCTGCCTCTGCCTCACTTCCTTCCTTCCTTGCAACACCTATCGTGATTCCTGCTTGCGCCGCTGCCTCTTGCGACTTGCTATCCTTGCGGCCTCACTTGCTCCTTCTGCGTCCTGCTCTGCCCTGTTCTACTTCTATAATATATGTATAATAATTGTATTGTATGCATATATATATAATATATTTAACATATATAAATTGTGGGATTGTATACACCCCCTCTCCGATCTTACGTAGTAGGATCACAATTTTGTCAACCATGGTCACAGCAAGGCCTGTTTTGGGAAAAGGAATTTTATGGAGCCTACGCCACCTGATAGTGTTAGTGGAGAAAAGAGGACGAATGGAGGTGGGAAATTTTTACACGAGGAGTTCCAGGAGTGGAACCGGAAAGCTCTTTGTTTTTAAATTTGGGAGAAATGGGGGCTTGAGCATGTTTGTAGATTGAAACATTACCAGCTGTTATTGGTGGAGGATGTAGAGGAGCGAAAAAGGTGAGTTGCAATGCAACAGCTTGAGGGATAGGAAGTAAGTTCTTGTTGGTGGCAGCAAAGCGCCCCGCCCATATCTGTAACAGGTCATCCAATTTGCATGCAAGTTTGGTGATACTTTGGACAGGAGTTACTCCTTGGGAAACTATTAGCAGGCACACCTTGTTTATAAGTGATATGGATAATGGATTAGTTTAAGAGATGGAGCCATTCTGTTTATGATCTTATCCTTTGGTTTGGAGCACTTCCTAATTCATTTAGCACATATATAGAGGTTCTGAATGTTGCTTGGTAAGGCATATTGTTTGTGGCTGGATCACAACCGGTGAATGCTTTGACATTGTTGATGGGATTTATACTTTAAATAAGTTTCTATATCGATGGTGATAGTTGGATTAGTTTCTGTAGTTTTCTGTTTGGTTGCTGCTCCTGTACCAAAAAATTCTTGGAGTCTGGACATGATTGATGACCATCTTGGCTTTGCATGTCTTAGCTGGAGTTAAATAGGTTTTGAAAGAACTGCCTGATTGTAGAAATATTTGGGATAATTTAGCTGACTTTTAATTTAAGAGAATATTCCTCTATTCCACCTTGAGGACAAGATGTGTCTTAATATGAGACCTTTAGACCTAAAATTACTAAGGAATATGTGTGAAATATCATATAAAACCACGTAGTAACTAACTACCTTTCCTGGAAGTAGAGAGGGATAGGATGTGTGACTCTGTTGTAAGGGAGGGTATAAGCTGAGGAAGTGTGATAGGGTGAGGTAGGCTGGAATGTTAGAATTGGACCCTTAGGGAAGTTTAGGCCTCTCAAGTTCCTAAGACATTTTCACTATCCTGTCATCATTTGTGTACAGTTTAGACCCAAGGCCTGGACCTAGGGAGTTTAGGCCTCTCATGTTCCTAAGACCTTTTACTATCGTTTCATCATTTGTGTACAGTTTACACCCAAGACCTGGATTTCCTTGATTAGGCCTGATACTTGAATTCAATACAGATTTTATTCTCCGCTTCCTTTTTACTTGTGCTGGTACCTATTGAATCTACTCTTCAATATTGATATATCTATTGAAATCTGTCTTTGTTCTATCTGTTCCCACTTTTCACAGTAGGGTTCAGTATCTTACACAGAATTGACCTGTAATTGTTGTTCCTGTTGTAGAAAATTTCTTTTCTAGCAATTCCTCATTGTTGCATTTTTCATTTGTGTAGGTGCTTATTAACCAACTCAAAGATGTTGCTCCAACAATACAGAAGTCTATTTCAGAGTGTACAGAAAAGGTTAACTGCATAGCCTCCAATCTACCTCCAATGAACAGACATCATGGTCGGTCAACGTCACCTGTCCAAGCACAGAGTAGTGGGAGGATGGTAATCTACTATTTTAGTATACTACAATTATTGCTTCTTTGATACACCTTTGCAAAAAGATATCTGATTTTACTCCTTTTTGTTAACCTCACTTTTATATTATTCAGGACAGCAGCAATGATGACGTTGGTGAGGTGACTTCAAGAATATCTAATTTTCAGCTTGACAAAGTTTCTGCTAGTCCCCCCACTTTAAAACTCCCTCAGTTATTTAGCTTGACCCCATCTTCTGGAAAAGCTGGAAATGTGCAAAGGCGGCATGGTAATGCTCCTCAAACCAGCCAAACAAGCCTAACAGAAAACCTTTCTGATCGGAAATCTTTGGATCGTCCTTTAAATAATGAAGTAGCAAGTTCAGAAGGTGTGCTGTGTGTTCAATGCTTTTTGTCTTTGTTTTGTTAGCGATAAAAAATTATTCTTGTGCTGTTGTGCACCTACCTAAGCGTAAGTGTTTAGGAGAATTGGTTTTTGACATGGTATCAAGGCCTTTGTGACCCTGCCTTCCTAGTCCTGGTTCTTCATAATTCAATTAAATTTTAGCACCTACCTAAGCGTAAGTGTTTAGGAGAATTGGTCTTTGACATGGTATTAAGGCCTTTGTGACCCTGCCTCCCTAGTCCTGGTTCTTCATAATTCAATTAAATTTTGGAGAGATAAAAAATGATTCTTGTGCACCTACCTAAGCGTAAGTGTTTAGGAGAATTGGTCTTTGACATGGTATCAAGGCCTTTGTGACCCTGCCTCCCTAGTCCTGGTTCTTCATAATTCAATTAAATTTTAGCACCAAGGAAAGTGGCTTCTGCACTGTCCATGCTAAACCCAAAGGACTTTTGAGTCGGGGTATGCTTAGAGATCATTCATTCTTGGGATGGCCCCACCTAATAGCTTAAGCTTTTAAGGGAGTTGTATTTTGACATGTTTCGTTATATTGAAGCTGTTGACTCTTTTGAGGGAATTTCACAGTATGTTATAAACCAAGTGTCTGATAATGGCTCTATTTTGTAGGTAGTGATAGTTCCTTTGTCAAGAATTTGAAGAGGTCTGTAAGAGAAACAGCATTGTCAGTACGGTCATGCAATTCAGAGTCGTCAAGGGACAGTCATTCTGATGGAAGTTCTGAGCACTTCTTTGCTCCTCTTTCAGAAACAGGCTTTTCTCATTTAGATGCTGAAAAAAGGGCAGCTTCGTCGAGGAGCAAAAGGTTATTTGAGTCTCAAATGGGTGATTCCTTTTTTGAGAGTCATGCATCTGATGGGCATGGGGAGAGCATTGATGAATTTCCTGATATGTTAACTGATTTGGAAATGCTTTCTGATTATGACCATGTAAATGGGTTTCTCTCATATACTGGTTCCAATGCAACATCTGACGCCCAACAGTCAATTTTTGACTTTGAGGATGCACAGGATCAAGTGTTCTCTCCACCTTTGCTAATGGACTCAACACTTCTGGCTGATTCATTTGAAGACTTGCTGGGTATGTTTGAGTTTTTCACAAACTATTTTGGTTCTAGTAAATTTGGTGTTCTTGCACCTGATGATTTTTAAATGCTGTTAGTTTGAAAATAACACACGGCAGAAAATTGGGGGCTGTTTTCCTTTTGAGGACTTAGGACTTCGTTAGAGTGTTAGAGGAATATTTTGGTAGTTGATCTTATAAACTATTTAGGATGAAAGACCTTGGACCCAATGTCCTCTAGACGAGGGAATGCATTTTGAAGTCTGTTTCTTTATTTTTCCCTTTCCAATAGGTTGTCCTCCATCATTTTACTGAAGTGAAGAAATTTACATTGCATATTTGAAATCAAGAATGATTAATAGAGATGTGCTTCTGATGCATACATTAATAGCTAGAAATAGAGTAAGGATACTGGGTAGGCTAAAGTTGTATTTTATAGGGTTTGGTTTATATGCTGAAAAGCCTAGGGTTTAATTTTGCTGAAAATAGAGTAAGGATATTTATAGGCTAAAGATGTGCCTCCTGCATTATACTAGAAGCTTCTAAACCTTGTAAATCTTGTCGATTACTTACATGCTGGTTAATTGACAAGTTAGGAATTTTGTTATTGCAGCCCCCCTCTCCGAGACTGAAACAGCTTTGATAGATCATTGAAACTTTTCTGGGAAACCTCTGAAACTTGAGGAAATGGCATGATTGATTTGGCGGATTGCTATTCTTCTGTTGGGAATTCATTCCGTTCGCCTTCTATAACACGATACTTTGTATGATTTGTGGTATTCTTGTTTGGTATGTTTTCACCTTTTGTTTACTCTGTTGACTCCCCCTACTGCACTCAGGGAACTGTGAGTGTCGCGGTTTCTTCATTCTTCATTGAATATTGATGATTTACTTTGGGATGAAGATGCTAAAATGCAAATAGTGCAAGCTGGATTGGATGGTAAAGTTGTGCTCAATCAGATAACTAGAGTGTGAGCTTGAATTTCCGTTGACATTTTCATCCACTTGAGTAAACAGAAGTCCCAGCGAAGCCTTCCTAAAAAAATTGGTGGATATGACAAACGCAGTTCTGGGATTTCTGCCGCAACCTGCATTCCTCTGGCATCCATTTTTAGCCAGTTGTGATCCCTCCATGAAATTAATTTATGTACTATACAGTTGTGCATCACATGAATTAGGTCTTGTATCTTGGGAAATATATCAGGAATGAAAACTCACGTCGTTTTCTTATAATTTTCAGAGCATGTTCCTTTTTTATTTTCATTTATGTGTTCTTGCGATTTCTTGTGATTTCCAATACTATGTGCACAACTAATTTGTGGAATATGATTCTTTGATTTGATTTTAGGCTTAAATAAGTTTTTGGTCCCTAACCTTTACCAAATGCTTGGTTTTCATTCCTCGCCGGAGCAAAGGTGGGTTTTAGTCTCTAACCTTTGCCACAAGATTTGGTTTTGGTCCCTCCGGAGCTCTGGGTCAACGCCGGAGCTCCAATAGCCCATGTGGCATTGCCACGTGGGATTAATAAGCGGACGTGGAATTTTTTCTTTTAAATTAAAAAAACCTTATTAATTTTAAAAAATAAATTGTTTAAAATTTTAAAAAATAAAAAACTTAATTTATTTAACTTTAATCCCTAATCAAATCTTTAATTTTAGTCTTAAATTTTTTAAAGGGCTGATCCCAACATAGTGCTTCACCTGTTATATTATAGGAATCTGAAATGGAAGAACTGTATTTGGGGGAGTACAAACAGGGCATGATCTAGAGTATGTTAGTCAAAATCAAAATATCCATAAATAAGATTACAATCCTTCATCACATAATCAGTAGCAAAGCAATTCTCAGCAAGGCAATTCTCAGACACAAAACGATTATTTCCAACAGAACCACACCGCATCATTCAAACTCTCTAAACCTCACTTTCTGATTTTACCCCTGAGATTCACCCATTTCATCATCATCATCTTCGTTCACAACTATACCCCCAGATCAATGGTAGGTTGAAATCGACCCAGCCATCACACCACCTAAGAAACCCACAATTTCAAGGAAACACATCTCACCCACCATATCAGGAAACCACGATCGAATGAACCCACGATTTCATGAAGGCTACAAATTCTAGATCTGAGTTGGGGATCTACTCCTTCTCTTCATCTCCTCCACCAGTCGCTCTCAATCTTCCTCTTCTTTTCGATCTGCACGCGAAACACCCAGTGTTTATGCTTCTGCTAGGACCACTTAAACCTTGACGCTCCGGTTGCAGGTGGGGGTTGGGGTTTTGGTTGGGGGTGGTGGGTAGTTTCGATTGCAGGTGGTGGTGGGGTTGGGGTTCCAGTTGCAGGTGAGGGTTGGGGTTTTAGTTGGAGGAGAAGAAGATGAAGGAGGAGGAAATGATTTTTTTGGGTTCAATTTCTGGGTTGGGAATTTTGTTGTTGTTTTATTTGGTTCCAGATTTGGGAATTTGATTTTTCTGAATTTAAATAAATTAAGATTTTTTTTTTAGAATTTTAAACAATTTATTTTTTTAATTTAAAAGAAAAAATTCCACGTCAGCTTATTAATCCCACGTGGCAATGCCACATGGGCTATCGGAGCTCCGGCGTTGACCCAGAGCTCCGGAGGGACCAAAACCAAATCTTGTGGCAAAGGTTAGGGACTAAAACCCACCTTTGCTCCGGCGAGGGACGAAAACCAAACATTTGGTAAAGGTTAGGGACTAAAAACTTATTTAAGCCTTGATTTTATGATTCCATTCATTGTTAACACCTTGCATCACTGAGAACTGCCATTAGATGGTTTCCTTTGGTTGATATGGTATGATAAAGAGATTGCCCACGAATTTTACGTTTTGAGCTATTGTTGATATGAATTTTTTTTTTACTTACTATTTGTTGAGACGGCAGAGTAAGGAGTTGATGGTTGGATAGTCTGAGTAGGGAGGGATTTGTATGAACTCTGTTTCACATATGTTTAAAATCATGTTAAATTCATCAGTGGTTGATGAATGATTTATAATAAGATACTGGTGCTATTTAATTCATGTTGTGGATTTCCAGTTACAAATAAAATTTGTAGCTATTTAAAGTTTTATTCTTGGCTATTGTTGTATTATTACCATACTTTAGAAAACTGGACCAAGACGGTTTAACCGATTGAACTCGATAACGGTTAGATATCCAATTCATTGAATTTAAAAATTTGGTCAATCTCAAAGTCGATAAAGAACTAGTCAAATAGGTTTAAAACATGTCAAAACCTGTTGATACGAGTGGTTAAAATCGGTCTTAACCTTATTTTTCTGGTTACATGTTTTAACCTTATTTTTATTTAACGTGAGTGGTCTACGTACATAAATTCTACTATAACTTACAGACCATTTTCATACCGCTAAAAGTTAAACAGGTCGACTATCCGATAACAACAAAATAAAATACAGAGTTCAAAATCCTAATTCTTTGATGACTTGTAAGCCTCCAAAATCAACCTAGTCTGCTCCTCAACCAGTTGAGCACGCTTAGCAAACAGCTCCAGCTCCGCAACCTGTATCTTCTTCCACCTTCCCGCCAACTGAGCCCTCTTAGATGCTCCAATTAACTCCAATCCCTTCTTCACCACATCCTCATTCAGCCCAGACATTTCACTCAAAAGCACACTTGTATCATCAGCCTTTACATCTTGCATATCGGATTCCGGTGGTGGTGGTTCCTGTCTAGCTTCGGCTTTCGCTTTCTTTGCAGAAGAAGCCACGTTCTTGCTGCTACTATTGGCTTCCTTCTTGGGAGGTTTACCATTAGACTTTGGCTTTTCCTCTGCTGGTGCTAGCTGCTTCATTGGCTCCACTGCCCCATACCTTGTTGGCCAATTCAAAAGCTTTCTGGTCGTGGGCTTTGGGGAATTTGGGGCTCTCTCCGTTCTTCCCTTTGCATGCATGTGTCTCGAACTTCTTCTTCAGCCTTCGAACCTTATCCTTCAGCTGGGCGCGGTTAGCATCCACTTGAAGTGACTTGATAACGAAATTGTAAAAAGCATCAACGTACTTCAACGGGTCATTTCCAGTTTTCGAAATGAAATCAGGAAGGCCCTTGAGAATGGTGATCTCGTCCTCGTCGCACCACAATTTTCTAAACGGCTTCTTGGAGTCGTTGTCGGGCATTTTCCCGTCCTCTTCCATCTCCGAGTCGTCTGCCTTCTTCTTGGCCCGTTTATTTTTTAACTTTAGAAAATTGGACAGACAGTTCAAGAAAATGGTTGGATATCCAATTCATTCAATTTAAAATAGTGGTCAATCTCAAGTCGATAAAAAAACTAGTCAAAACCTGTTGATACTTGATACGAGTTCTTAAAAATTAAAATTGATTTTAACCTTATTTTTATTTTAGAATATATTTTAGTCAAAAAAAAATCCAATAACAAGTTAATGGCCAATGTACATAATTTTTTATACTTTTTATTTTTTTAACACTACAATATGATCCTTCATATTAGGTTAAAAATTAGCGCGTATGGTTAATAGCTCAATTTGAGTATTATTCCAAAAATAGAAGGAAAATGGGTATTATTAATGAAGTTTTTTATTTACAAGATGTATAGGAATCAAACCCCAAACATTTCCTTAAGGAAATATGGAGAAAATATAATTTTATTACCTAATAGAAAAATACAAAGTAATAACAATTTATAGAGGCTAGACTACCTAATTAAGAAAATACGTAAAATTTGTACGTAATCTTCTATAAGAGAACAAATCTCTCATAATCTCATAAATAAAAAGCTAATCTCCTAATAATAATAAAAATCTTCTAAAAACAAATAATATAAAATCAAATAATTAATCAATATATATATTAGAAAAGAAGAACTTCCATAGTGACGTGTCAGCACCAGATTAATTCTTAGTGACGTGTCAGCACCAGATTAATTCTCATAAAAATTATTCCACGTGTCAATTTGTTAGAGGATATAATTTTCAATTGATATATGTTTTAATTTTATATATTCTAACCTAATTAATTGATATTATTTTAGAAGATATAATTTTCAATTGATATATGTTTTAATTTTATATATTCTAAAATAATTGATTGATATTATTTTAAAAGATAAGATTTGGTCTTTTAATTTATTTTAAATTTATTTTTAGAATATATTGATTAATTTTTATTGAATTTTCGAATTTTTTATTAATTCAGGATTTTATGAGTTTTTATTGTGATTTGCTAGATTTTGTTAGTTTTTATCTATCTTTATTTAATACCATTTTTAATATTAGATTTTATTGGGATTTAGGTTGTTTATTTCTTAATTTTATTTTAATTTATCTTATTATTTATTTTAAATCCAGAAAATACTTTATTTTATTTTAGATTTACTTTTAGAGTATATTAATTAAATTAAATTTTCTTAAATTTTCGGATTTTTAATTAATTCAGGATTTTATGAGTTTTTATTGTGATTTGCTAGACTTGATAGTTTTTATCTATCTTTATTTAGTACCTTTTTAAATTTTAGATTTGATTAGAATTTAGGTTGTTTATTTCTTAATTTTATCTTATTATTTATTTAATTTTACTTCCAGGAAATATTTTATTTTATTTTACATTTATATATAGAGTATAATAGTTAATTTTTATTATATTTTCGGATTTTTAATTAATGCAGGATTTTATGAGTTTTTATTGTGATTTGCTAGATTTTGATAGTTTTTATCTATCCTTATTTATTATTTATTTAATTTTAATTTCATGAAATAATTTATTTTATTTTTGAGTTACATTTAGAGTATAAATGAATTTTTATGGTATTTTTATTGAATTTTCATATTTTTATTTAATTTAGGATTTTATGAGTTTTTTATTGTGATTTGCTAGATTTTGGTAATTTTTATCTATCTTTATTTAATACCTTTTTAAAGTTTAGATTTGATTAGGATTTAGGTTGTTTATTTCTTGATTTTATCTTATTATTTATTTAATGTTAATTCTAAGAAAAGGGAGTTGATTTGGTGCTGAGGGTCCATAAAGCTACCATGGACACACAAAGATTTGATAGCTACTATTTCTACCTC
This sequence comes from Lotus japonicus, assembly GCF_012489685.1. Classification (NCBI taxonomy): domain Eukaryota; kingdom Viridiplantae; phylum Streptophyta; class Magnoliopsida; order Fabales; family Fabaceae; genus Lotus; species Lotus japonicus. The sequence continues at coordinate 23,036,917 of NC_080042.1, read as the reverse complement.
TGCCACATGTCGCGATCAGGACAGAGGTATGTCGTAAGATGATGTTACGTGAAGAAGAGTTTATCATGTTGTGATTGATGGTTTGTGCCATTTCAGTTTATCCTTTGTTCGTAATTCAATCCTGGATTCTTAAATTTCACATATTTTGTGTGTTTTGATCCAAAAGTTTACAAATTTTTCATAGACCCTTTAACGAATCATTGTTGAAGACATAATGTTTTGATTCTGATGTAATGTTTTTTCTATTGTTCTTCTTCCGCTTTTGTATTTTTTTAAACCAGATTTTAGTATAGTTTGTAGAAATCCATGCGTGTGAAGTCATTCTAAACCAGATTTTGGTATAATTTATAGAAATTTACGAAACTTAGGATAGCCTGAATTTATATTCATTTCTCAAATTTTGCACGTTTTTATTCATCATGTTTGAGCTGTGTGTATAAGCATACTATTTGCACTGTATGTGAATGATGCACAACTTACTAATTTTTTTTTAATGATGCACAGGTCAGTCAAATTGATGAAAGCATATGAAGAGCTCACATTTAATCTTCATGAGTATGTTTAGCCCATTCTTAAGGTTGGTTCATGTTTTCCTCAAACTCATTAGTTTTGCATATACTCATGTTTTAGTATGCCAATTGGGTGACTTATCTTACTTTGCTCTATATATTTCCTTAAGTTCAATTTAAATTGATTTTTAGTATAAGTTTATTGGTGAAGTAACCACAATTATTTTGGGTGGGAGAATTATTTTGTTTTTTTCTCACATATATAGATAATTTGCTGGGGTGCGCACATATGAGGCAATACACCATTTTTTGTTTCTCTTGACTGAAATGTTCCTTTGATTTTTTGTTTCACAAGGGTTCCACCCCAAGATTCACAAATACACTAAATACAATTCTTTCACCACAGTCCTTTCAAATTGGTGAAGGAGGGTATTTTGTTCTTCAAGACTTCATTTTGGGTTTCTGTTTCAATCTTCTTCATGAACTGATTTTGTTCTTCAACTAATTGTAAGATGTTATATGCTTCAAGGATTCCTGCTTTTCTCTTCTTAATCAAAAGCAAAAGGATTGAGGAAAAGAAAATCTTCTAGGGTGCAGAATATTCACTAATTGGAAAAAAAAAATAACACGTGTCATTCTCAGATTAATTCTCATAAAAAAATACATTTTAAAATTTTAGATTTGATTAGGATTTATGTTGTTTATTTCTTGATTTTATCTTAATTTATTTTTGATTTATTTTTAGAGTAAAAAAAATACATTTTTAAATTTTAGATTTGATTAGGATTTAGGTGGTTTATTTCTTGATTTTATCTTAATTTATTTATTATTTATTTTTAGAGTATTAATTAATATATCCCAAACTTTTTTTTAAAAATAGTGAGTTTGAAAGCTATAGCTTAAGTTAATTTGTTAATATATTCCCAAATAATAATAATAATAATAATAATAATAATAATAATAATAATAATAATAATAATAACATGTGTGTGCGGATATGGGCCGGTTGGGTACTATAGTGCCCATACCCGCACCCATACCCTATATTTTTTGCGGGTAATTATCTATACTCAACCTCATACCCATTTAGCGGTTTTTTACCCTACTCATAGTGGGTATTTTTTGCGGGTACCCTATGATTTTGAGACCCATTGTCATTCATAGATTTAGATTTTGGCAAAGATTGATAGCTTCCTGTAATGACATTGAATTGTCTAAAGGTGGAGCGCTTCGAGTTGCTACCCACGTGAGTATGGAGACGAGTACATGTAATTTTTAAAAACGCGGGTATGGAGATGGTACTATAGTACCTACCCATTGTCATCCCTACTTAGTTGGAATAAACACAATAATGTTATACTTTATGATATATCTTACACAATCCTGATTTGTGCTACTATCACATTAATTTTTTTAAAATTAATATGTTGATAATTCCTTATATTTATGATTTGTGTTATCGTCTTCATATTTACGAAGAATGTGAAACGAGTTCCTCTTGGTCTCAATCGGGCTTAGAAGAGAAGTCTTTATGTCCACTTTACTCATCAATTCTGACTTTTCTATTTCATTCGTTGTTTAATATATTTTTAATAATCAAAGTATTAATTAATGTATCAAATACAATAGACATATTTCCCGTGCAACGCGCGGGTAAAAAACACTAGTATCTTAATATTTCAACACTCCCTCAAGCTGGTTAATGAATATCTATCATTCCCAAAACAAGTCCACCATTCACGTTCCTACAAGCCGCGAAGAACCAGACGTCTCTAACGACGAGCAACGACGGTCGATCTTGACAAAAGGAGCCTGGAAACATCAAGAGGAGAGAGAGGTGAACCGTTCTGTGTTGATCGCGTCTTATTTCGAGGATGTGAGGGCGGTGCGTGACCTTCACACACGGAAGAAGAAGCTTCATGGAAAAAAGTATATCGGAGCACGACGACTCCAATGGGAGTAACTCTGTTCGTTCTTTGCAACTTTGAGAAATGATGGTGGAGTGACATTGATGGTGGCTGAATGTCGACGATGGCTGCCATCAACGTCACAAGGGTCACTAAGGTTCAAAGTAGGAGGGAATCATGACCGGGCAACAAACGAGTCACAAAGGTCACTAGTGTTCCATTAGAGTGGAAGCTTGACAAAGAAGAGAACGAGGCCGTAAGAAAACGGCTAACGTAACAAGCGCGAAAACAGAGAACAAGAAATAAAAAAAATCCTAAGAGATTTGGAAAAGCCTCCTTGAGGGAGGAGGAGAAAGCCCCCGTGATGGGGAGGAGCCCCCTCACAAGAGTTGCACCAATAGGGTCGAAAGTACTCTCATACCAACTTGAAATATGGAGAAAATATAATTTTTTATTAATTAATTAAAAACACAAAATAATTACAATTTCATTTATAGAAATAGATTACCTAGTTAAGGAAATAAGAAAAATTTGTACCAAACCTCCTAATTAGAGAACGAATCTCTCCTAATGTCCTAAATAAAAAGAAAATCTCATAGTAATAAAAAACAATCTTCTAAAAATCGAATAATAATATAAAACAGCTTTTTTACATTAATGATAATAATTTCTTTAAGAAAAAACAAAATAAAAAAGTGAAAAAGAAGGTAAAAAAGGAAATATAGCAGCAGCAACCTAACACAAACACTTTTATTTCAATATTTGCTCCCTCTGGCAAATCCATAATACAAACTATAACTTCAGGTAGATATATTGCTTTTTATCACTTTATTCTCTCTCTCTTTCTCTCTCCGCGTTCAAAGGTACTGAGTAGAGACCATTGAAATTTCTTCTGCTTTGCAACTTCAAAAAACAAAAAAGAAAAATCTTTGCTTTTCTCCTTACCTCTGCACCCATTTTGTTTCGGATATTCGATTGTTAAGGTTGTTGTCCTGTAATCGTGTTTCATTGTTCCTCAACACTTTTCAGGGAAGATTTCATCTGGGGTTTTGTGGATCAGACCCAGATCCTGATTTTGTCTGATATTTCGTGTCAAAATTCATTCTGATAAAGAAGCAAAGGGCAAGGAGGGACAGGTAACAGTTCGTTTATCCTTTAACTTACTGTATGTAGTTGAATAAATAAGTCAAAGTTTCAATCAACAACAGAATTTGCAATTTTCTTTTTTATCTATTTGTTTCTTAGTTTGAGTGTGATGGGTATTTTTTATTTTGCTCAGAGGGGTTTTTTGATGGATTTGTTTTTTAAGGGATTTGGTTTAATTTTGAGCCTAGATGTATTTTGTTTCAGATTTAACATATTAAGAAGCACCATGGATGCTGATAAGGGTTTTTTCCCACTAAGTCCTCTAGCTTTCCTCAACTAGAGTGTCTCATGATGGCTGAGAATGAAGTCAAGTTGAAGAGAGGTTATTGTTTCATTGGATGTTACTTCTGTCTGGGATTCAGTTAGTGCACTTGTGCGGCTAGCTATCGTGCTGTTTGAGGTTGCTGCTTTGTTTGATTTGAAGGAGTTTCATTAAGGAGTTTGTTTTGAAGTGCTTGTCAAAAATCTTTTACTGAACCAATTTGAGTTATGATCAAGAATATATTAAACAAGCTGCCTCGGAAGCCATCCAAATCAGTGGAAAATCATGAAGGAGGGGGAGCATCAACGTCTTCTACTGCTTCAACAAGTGCAAGAAGCAGCGACTTAGCAGGCTACGGTTATGGAAATTCAACTGCTGATCCTAATTTGAGCCTTGGACTGAATCATGGTAACAATCTTGCCCAAGCTGTGAATTCAAAACTGAATCTGAATGGGAGTTTGTCAGTTTCCTCCTATGAAGCCTTGCCAAGTTTTCGAGATGTTCCGAATTCAGAGAAACATAATTTGTTTATAAAGAAGCTGCAAATGTGCTGTGTCGTATTTGACTACACTGACCCTACAAAGAACATCAAGGAAAAGGAGAATAAGCGAAAAACACTACTCGAACTTGTGGATTATGTTTCTTCAGCTAATGGCAAGTTTACAGAACTAATGATGCAAGAACTCATCAAAATGGTGTCTTTGAATTTGTTCCGGACATGGTCTTCTCCACCTCGCGAGAACAAAATTCTAGAAGCCTTTGACTTGGATGAGGAAGAGCCTTCAATGGACCCAGCATGGCCTTCCTTGCAAGTTGTATATGACCTTCTTCTTAGGTTTGTCACATCACCCGAGACTGATGCAAAGTTAGCAAAAAGGTATATTGATCATTCATTTGTTCTTAGACTGTTAGATCTTTTTGATTCAGAGGATCCCCGGGAGCGTGATTACTTGAAGACAGTTCTTCATCGTATATACGGAAAATTCATGGTGCATCGACCATTCATCAGAAAAGCAATCAACAATATATTCTACCGTTTCATTTTTGAAACTGAGAAACACAATGGGATTGCAGAGCTCTTGGAAATTTTGGGGAGTATAATTAATGGATTCGCTTTGCCACTGAAAGAAGAGCACAAACTGTTTCTTGTCCGAGCTCTTATTCCTCTTCACAAACCAAAATGCATACCAATGTACCACCAGCAGTTATCTTACTGCATCCAACAGTTTGTGGAAAAAGACTGCAAACTTGCTGATACTGTCTTAAGGGGATTATTAAAATACTGGCCCATTACAAATAGTTCAAAGGAGGTCATGTTCTTAGGGGAGCTGGAGGAAGTCTTGGAAGCAACTCAACCTGCAGAGTTCCAACGATGTATGGTACAGTTGTTCTGTCAAATAAGTCGTTGCTTGAGCAGTTCACATTTCCAGGTATGGTAATTTTTCTAATTTCTATCAGCTTCCACCTTCTCTTTTGTTTTCTGTGATAATTTCTCAACCCCTAAAAAATAAAGATATAGAAAGTTTCTTTGTTGGTGCCTTATTTTTAACTTTTGGTGGCAAAAGTTTGAGGAAGAAAGTCACTTTCCACATTCATATAATGTCCTGTTTTTTTTGTGTGTGTAGAGCTTAGACTTGAAACAGGCCTCAGTAGATAAACTATAATATTTCTGAAGATATATTGATAGGTACACGGGGTTAGCTAGTTAGTATTAGATTTGATTATTAGTATTTTTTATCCAGTCAGCATTAGGTTTTATATTTTATTAGGTTTAGCATAATTAGAGAGTGAGTATAAATAAGTGAGTTTGAGAGACTATTGGGTATCTTTGTTTTCACTTTGGAATTAGGGTTTAGAGAGCGTTGGGTCTCTCTGGTTCTTGGGAGGGTGTTTGGGATCCCTTTCCTTGTATCTTTCCCCCAATTCCTATTTGGGAATTAGGGTTTTACCATTTAATAATATCAGATTTGGTTGGTTTCTATCATATTTTGATCTTATTATTATGATAGGAGCAGTAGCTAATATATTTTCACAGTTTTTTTAAAATTATGTTTATTCATGCTCCCGCATTTAATTCACAATGGTGACATTTGACAGTTGACATAAATATTTTTTGAATTCCACTTTTGAAAACTGATGGAGGATACTGGTAAGCATGATATTCTTATGTTATGCTGTTTGCAGTATTTTATGGCCTTGTCTTATAGACTTCCGTTTTGTTTTTCTGGTAGATTTTCAGAATGCTTGAGTATAGATTTTGGTAAGAGATTTGTGGCCTGTTATTTGGATAATCTTTCACTGTCGAGTCTATTTGTTTTGTATTCTTGTGTGGGCTTAACTCCTGAAAATCTTTCACATATTTCTCCATGTAAGGATAATCATTGAGAAAGAGATTATTCTCTATCTTTTGTGTTTTTAAATATATTCAAATTTCCTAAATGTCATGTAGTTGACTTGGTGCACGTCGACGGATATGATGGCCAGAATTGTGTTACTTGTTTTTATCATTGACTTAGTACCTGTCCACTGTGGTTGATCATGTTGGTTATTCATAGAAGCTGTAATAACCATTTGAAAATAATGAAAAGTTTGGTAAAATTTATACCATAGACAACAAAGAAAAAAAATAAGAGTATGATTACTTTCAAAACCTCATTCAATGCATTTATTGGAAATATAACCCCTGTGCTTGGTGCATCCTTCTTGTTTCAGTACTTCTTCCTGCCATTTCTGATGTACTCTTTGCTATCATATTGTAAAACAATCCTGGCGATGAACTTCTTGTATCTGTTCTTAGCTTCTTTTGTAAAATCTGCTATACTTCCACCAGAATCATAGTAAATAATACAGATCCTTCTACCTGAACTGTGTTACTGAATCTGGTCCATAACACAGAGGTCCATATTTTAGGGAGTTTGTTATGGTCTCTAAAAAAAAGTCAATCAAAACTGGTTGCTTATGTCTGCCTTTTTTTAAGGTGTTCAGTGAAAAGAAAAGAAGAATTGAAGAACCAAGTGTCAACTATTATGCCCTGTAAAGATTTAGATAATAATTTTGTGCGTTCGGAAGTTACTGCTCTTATGTTTACTAATTCAGTAACTCTCATCTAGGCATAATAGTTGACAGTTGACACTTGGTTTGGTTCTTCAAGGTTTTAGTCCTTGCTAGTATACCTTACTCCATGACTTTCTGTGGATTTTTTCTGTCAATAATGAAAGAAACCAAAGTGGTTTAGACAAAAGTAAAGTGGTAAGTAATCACATTAGTGCACTGTAAATGTCTTCCTAAAACAGTAGGCAAAATTGTTCCCACTTTATTTTTGTAGAATTGGCCTCTTCTTTCATTTGCTATTTCAAATAATTCGATTGATTCTTAATTTGCAGGTAGCAGAGAGAGCTTTGTTTTTATGGAATAATGATCATATTGAGAACTTGATTAAGCAGAACCATAAAATTATACTTCCCATTGTCTTACCTGCTTTGGAGCGAAATGCACGAGACCATTGGAACCAGGCTGTCCGGAGCTTGACAATAAATGTGTGCAAGATCTTCTCTGACACTGATCCTGAATTCTACGAAAAGTGCAAGGTGAAATTTCAGGAAGATGAAGCTCAAGAGAAGGATTTAAAGTCAATGCGCGAAGCCAGATGGAAGCGCTTGGAAGAAATGGGAGGCATGAAAGCTGCAACAAATGAACCAGTTCTGGTTTCTCCCAGAACAGCCTCCCATGGAGCTTCTGGTAAGCAAAGTAGAGCTCAGTTGGAATGATCCTTAATGTTTGGCATTTCAAGGTCTAAAAGCATGAGAATACAAGGAGTTATCATGGTTGCTTTTTGCTGCTTCCCTTTGCCACTTGATAAACTCTAGAAGCCAAATATGGGGGTACAGAATATCTCCAACTTGGTTTTACAGGCATGGAATGTATATATTGAATTGCATGGACAAAAATGGATGTCTCAAACCGCAGTTAATTTGATGAAAGCATGCTGCATTTTTTGCTGATAGTTAGTGTTAATCTTGGTTTTCTTGTGTAGGTGAGTTGCTTGTTTAAGGAAATTGGGTTATTGGAGCTTATCTTGTAATGAATTGTGGTCAATGTTCTGTCTTTGTTTTATATATTTTGTTAGCAAATTATTTAGTACATGCATTATTACTGAGAAAATGAATTCTATGAATCCCTTTCACACATTCACTGCAAGAATGTATACTTTATTGTGAAAATAGAACAATTTTAGCTATATGAGTAAAGATTTGTTAGTTTTAGAATTTAGCATAACTACTGCATTATTGAATCAATAATAATTGACATCCTTAATCGGATTCTTAACTTCTGAATTTTTTGTATTTTTTTTATAGGCAAATGTTAGTGGTTAGTTGTTAGTAAGTTAGAAAATCCCTTCAAATTTCACTTCCAGGATTCGAACCATGGATCTTCCCCTCCCAAACCCTTAATTTTTTTGTACTTTGTAACGCTTGCTATCTTTCTTCTCCCTTGTTTACGCCCATGTATGATACATACATGTTTGACCAAGAATGACTTCGGAGTTTAGGAGAGCTTTGGGAAGACCTAGGACAAGGTCTAGAGCAAAAGAGTCTACAACAAAGATAGCATAGGTTTAGAGTCTACAACAAAGATAGCATAGGAAACTTGAGAGGTTATTAGTTTCTTTGTTTAAGGCATGATGACTTTAGATTAGGGTTTGAAGATTCTAAGACTATCAGCAATGGTGTTTAAATGGGTATGTTGAATGTTGAAATGGGTATGTAATGGTGTTTAATGGGTATGTTGAAAGTTGAAAGGGGGAGAGAGGTGTTGAAAAAATTCAACACTTGTTAAACCTGACCTCGGTGACATGTGGCACGACCTGGTTGGTGAATGCCAGGCGCGTGCCACACACGCGTCGACAAGGCGCATTAGCAGCAGAATTGGCAGGCTATGGGTCCCAGGGCGTCCGGTGGTGGGACGCGTGGCACGCGTCGGTTGGGCACCGACAGGCGCGTGCGTGCCACGCGTCAGAGGAGAGAGAGATGGCTGCAGTTGGGACACGTGTCAGGCGTTGATTGGTCCGGGCGATTTTCTTTTATCCTAATCTTTCCAACTCAATTATTTCATTCAAAAAAAATTTTAAAAATTTTAAAAAATTTACCAAAATTCATGATTTTTTTTTCTCTATAAATAGAGACTTGGTTCGTTTGATTTGGGCACAGAAAAAAAACCAAGTTTTCCATCATCTTATTCATCTTATTATCTTTCTACTATCCCCTTTGCTTTGAAATGGATCCCAACAAGTACCATTTCAACACCCAGAATTCTTCTAACCAAATTCCCAACAATTATCAACATCCAAATCAGTTTCCCAACAACCAAATTCCCAACAATTATCAACATCCAAATCAGTTTCCCAACTACCAAAATTCCAACATTTATCAACATCCAAATCAAATTTCCAACTACCAAAATTCCAACAATTATCAAGATCCAAATCAATCCAACTACCAAAATCACAACAATTATCAAGATCCAAATCAATTTCTCAACCAAAATCACAACAATTTTCAAGATCCAAATCAATTTCTCAACCAACGTCCTCATCCCCATCATGGATCTATGTTCAGATATCCATCTCCAACACCGCCGTCTAATGATGGTGCACCTGAATTTCCCGAATTTTCAACACAAATGACTCTTGCTGGCATGACAGCTGGTAATGAAGCCACTCCAAATGAAGAGGATTCAACTCCTACGAGCAGGAGAAGTCACTTACCAGCATGGAACACTGATCAAAATAAGGTGTTAATTAGTGGGTGGCTTAAATATGAAACAAACAGTGTTGTCGGGAGAAACCAAAAAGGAGAAACATTTTGGGGTCAAATTGCTGAGTATTGTAATCAACGTTGCTCATTCGATCCTCCACGAGATGGAAATGCATGCCGAAACCGTTATAATTATATGAGCAAGCAAATAAATAAATGGATTTGCGCTTATGAAGGCGCTAAGCGTATGCAACGAAGCGGTTAGTCGGAGAATGATATTTTGACCCAAGCGCAAGAATTATACGCAGATGGGAAGAAGGGTCAATTTAATTTGATGGCAGAATGACAGGCTCTCCGTGATCAACCACATTACTATAGTCAAGCAGGAGGAAGTGTTGGCTCAGGAAGTAGTGGATCTAAGAGATCTCGCGAGAGTGATGCATGTGGCTCAAACTCTATAGGATCGATTCCCCGTCCAATGGGTAGGGATGCAGCTAAAAAAAAGGGTAAAAAGAAGAGCACAACAGCTGCCTTGGAGGCGATGGAGAAAGATTGGGCTGAATACAAACAAGTCAAGGAGATAGAGGTTGAACAATTGAAGCAGATGGCGGCGATGCAACAAGAGACTAATAAATTGAGGAAAGAGGAGACTGAAGCTAAGAAAATGGAATTATTTCTAAAGTTAAGTGAAGAGGAGCATCTCAGTGACCACAAGAAAGAGCTGTTGAAGCGGTTGTCCCAAGAGCTCTTTGGAAATTAATTGTTTGTAGTGTTTGCTTTATTAATTTTCAAGTGGTGTCAAGTCTGTAGTGTTTGCTTTATTAATTTTCAAGTGGTGTCAAGTCTGTAGTGTTTGCTTTAAATTTGTCAGTGTTTTGTCAAGTCTGTACTGTTTACTTTAATAATTTGTCAGTGTTGTCAGTGGCTTTAATGTATGGGTTACCGAGTTTGAATATGCATTACTCAATTCGAATCTAGTCCTTATCCGATAATTAACTATAGTTCATATTATTTCGAATCCGTCAATGTCCACCATTCAATTTATCTATATATATGGACTCATAGAGCCACCATTGAATGCATCTCTTCCCATCTACTTCAAATTTCACAAAAAATGGATCCACCAGAGTTTGATCTCGAAGCTTACCTTGAAAAAAGTAAGAGAGAAGACACTTATATACTCAACCACTTTAGGGAGCGTCGAAATCTAATATTGGAGGATAGCGCACCTCGTGGTAGAAAACATCTCAGTAGAGATCATGCAGGGGCAAACCAAAGGCTAATTGCCGACTACTTAGCCAATGAGCCTACATACGACGATGGGATATTCCGTCGCCGGTACCGAATGCGAAAACATGTTTTCCTTCGAATCGTTGCGGACCTTTCAAGTAGTGATAACTACTTCACCCAGCGAGTTGGTGCAGCGAAGAAAGAAGGTATATCGCCCTTAGCAAAATGCACCACAACAATGCGAATGTTAGCATATGGTGTGTCAGCAGATGCAGTCAATGAGTACATCAAAATAGGAGAGACTACAGCATTGGAGTGTTTACGTAGATTCTGTAAAGGAATCATACGATTGTATGAGCAAGAGTACCTGAGAGCACCAACCCAAGAAGACCTGCAAAGAATACTACAGGTTAGTGAAATGCGAGGGTTCCCAGGCATGATCGGGAGTATTGACTGCATGCACTGGGAGTGGAAAAATTGTCCTAAAGCATGGGAAGGTCAATTTGCTAGAGGAGATAAGGGAACCACCACAGTTATTCTTGAAGCAGTTGCATCTCCTGATCTTTGGATCTGGCATGCCTTTTTTGGATGTCCGGGAACGTTGAACGATATAAACGTTCTAGACCGGTCACCACTGTTTGATGAATTGGAACAGGGAAACGCTCCAAGTGTGAATTTCATCGTGAACCAACGTCCCTATAATATGGCATACTATCTAGCTGATGGTATCTACCCTTCTTATCCAACTTTCGTCAAATCTATTAGACTTCCTCAAACTGAACCCGATAAGTGCTTTGCAAAACATCAGGAGGGATGTCGGAAGGACATCGAACGTGCATTTGGAGTGCTTCAAGCTCGCTTTAAAATCATCTGTGAACCAGCTCGCTTCTGGGACATAACTGATTTGGGTATCATCATGAGGTCATGCATCATATTACATAATATGATTGTTGAGGATGAACGAGATTCATATGCTCAACGCTGGACCGATTTTGAGCAAGCTGAGGGAAGTGGATCTAGTACACCGCAACCATACTCGACCGAGGTGTTACCCGCTTTTGCGGATCATGTGCGTGCTAGATCCGAGTTCCGTGATCCAAATGTCCATCACCAACTGCAAGCAGATCTAGTGAAGCACATCTGGGCAAAGTTTGGAATGTATCATGATTAAATATGCTTTGTATCGTACTAATTACGTTATTTGTGTGTTGTGTGTTTAGTTTGTTGTCTTGCATTTTAAGTTAAGCAAATAAAATGTATTATTGTGTGCTTAGTTTCTTTTCTTCCATTTGAAGTTATCGAAAATTTTAATTTTATGAAATCATAAAAAGAAAAATATAAAATTAAATCAAAATTTGAAATAAAAGTGGTGGGGTAGGGGGTAGGGTGTTGAATGAAAAACCATTGGAGTGGGTAAAAGTTGAATGAAGTGTTGAACTGGAGAGGGAAGGTGATGTGGAGTGTTGGGAAGAGAAAAAGTGGAGTGTTGAGGGTGTTGAATGTTGAAACCATTGGAGATAGTCTAAGAATTTTGAGTACTACTGACACACTCTTCAATAAACATAATGTGATTATTTATTTTTTAAAAAAGTCAATATATTTGTTCCACTTTCTAAAAAATGAGTTGACTTTTTAAGAAATAAGTTGTCTACTTCACTGCATAACTAACTCACCTCCTCTCTTGAGCGGCACGACAATTGAGGTTAATGATGATGGACACCTCTTTCACCGCCAACCCACCTCCTCTCTTGCTTCCTTCTCGACTAAGGAGACTTGGAGCCTTGACAACGAAGACAAATGAGGTGTGGTGCATTGGTGGTTGAGGAATGGACGACAAGGGAGATGTGTGTTTCGGCAAGGAGGAAAGCATGGGGAGGGAGAAATGTTATTTTCGTAAATTACTATGTAACTATTGTTATTTTTCGATACATCGGAAAACTCTGTAACTATTGTTATAATCTTATGAATTCATTTTTTATTGATATATCAATGTTCTAAAATCTTTACTGTTAATTTTATAATATAATGCACCCATTTCCTCATGGACCACCATATTGTGGATATTAATTCAAATATTTAATCTAGCTAATAGATAGTGATATAGTGCTATTAGGTAGAGGCTAGAATAAAAGATAATAACTGATTTGGTTATTATGATAAGCAGTAATCTTTTAGTTATCTTCTAGTAAGTTAGGTCTTTTATATAAGACATGTATTGCTTTCAGTTTTAATTAAGTCAATAATATATTTTCTCTCAATCTCTCTCTACTCTTTCACGTTATTCTCTATTTTCTCCAACAACTTGGTATCTAGAGCACGTTCCGATTCTTAGACCTGCGGGTCGTGAAGATTGAAGCTGCGTGTTTCAATCTTGTTTAAACGGAGCCAAAAACAACCTTGATCGAAGCTGCGAGTTTCGAGGCCTGTGGTAAGTTTGGTGGTTTAGGGTTGCTGTGAAACTGTGTGTTTCGAATCTGTTTGGCTCGGTTTTGTTGAAGTGCGATTCTGCGAGTCTCGTCCTTCATCAGAATTGTAATTCTGCGATTATGAAATTAGTGGAAGCTGCGAGTTTCAGAGGTTCCTTCCCTACACGCTGTGAATCTCGATTTTGATCAAGAAACCGAAACCTTCACGATGGCAAGTAACAATCTGCCGGGAGTAAATCTCCCAATTCTAACTGATAAGATTTGGGATCGATGGAATTCTCAGATGAAAGTTCTATTTAGGTTTCAAGATGTTCTTGATGTTATAGAGAATGAGTTTCAATCACTGACCCAAGACATGACTGAAGAACAGAAGACTCTTCATAACGATATGAAGAAGAAGGATTGTAAGGCGATGTTTCTCATTCATCAATGCGTGGATGATACGCATTTTGAGAAAATAGCAAATGCATCTTCAGCAAAGGAGATGTTGGACATTATACAGAAAGTTCATAGTGGTAGTGACAAGGTAAAGAAGGTAAAGTTGCAAACTCTTCGAAGACAGTATGAAGGTCTTCAGATGGAGGAGAATGAAAAGGTTGGTGAATACTTCACCAAGATCCTAGCCACTGTCAATTTAATGAAGGGTTGTGGAGAAAAGATCACTGATGTGATGGTGATAGAGAAAATCATGAGGTCCTTGGCTCCCAAATTTTACTACATCGTAGTGGCAATTGAGGAATCTAAAGATGTGGACAACATGAAGATAGAAGAGTTACAGAGTTCATTGGAAGCACATGAGATGCGCCTTGCTGATCGTAATTCTGTGAAAGTTGCAAAACAAGCTTTGAAGGTTGTTCTGGACAATCATGATGACAAAAAGAAGAAGTGGACAGGCAAAGGAAAGTCCGGCAACAAGTCAAAGTGGTCTCAAGATAATTCTGACAAGCCAGAATCGTCCAAAAGGAGAGGTGAATCTGCAAAGAATGGTGGCAATCAGAGGAAGACTGATAAGAAGAATGTTGAATGCTACAAGTGTCACAAGATGGGACACTACTCCTATGAGTGTCGCAATGGTAAACCAAAACAGCAGAAGAATGCAGACAAGGAAGCTTATGCAACAAGTGAAGATTCTGATGAAGATCCTATAATGCTAATGGTCACAACAATGAATTCAACAGTGAGTGCTGAAACTGATGAGATATGGTACCTAGACTCAGGCTGTTCCAATCACATGACCAGCCACAATGAATGGTTGGTAGATCTGGACAAGACGAGGACTGGCAGAGTAAAATTTGCTGATAACAAGACACTTCAGATAAAAGGGAAAGGAGATGTAGTCATTCCAAGGAAGAATGGTAAGACTGCAGTTATCAAAGATGTTTTCTATGTTCAGAGTTAAAGTGCAATTTGATGAGTATTGGTCAGCTAGTGGAGAAAGGTTACAACTTTGACACGAAAAATAGGAAGCTTCATCTGTATGATCCTGAGGAAAGACTAGTTCTGAATGCAAATCTCACAAAGAACAAAACCTTTCAGGTCAATATGAAAACTGCTGAAATCAAATGTTTTGCTGCACAAGAACCTGAAGAAGAATGCTGGACTTGACACTCCAGGTATGGTCACTTAAACTTTAAAAGTTTGCATCAGTTAGGTGTCAAATGCATGGTGTCCCGTTTGCCTGTTACCGCATTACCTGAGAAAGTTTGTGAGGTTTGTATGGCTAGGAAGAAATTCTTTTCAGTCACAACTAGGAATGAGAGCTAAAGACATTCTAGAAGTTGTGCATTCTGATCTGTGTGGGCCATTTGAGGTTCCTTCATTAGGAGGAAACAAGTATTTCATGAGTTTTGTTGATGAGTACAGCAGGATGTTGTGGGTATATCTTATCAAGCAGAAGAGTGGAGCATTCTCAACATTTGTGAACTTTAAAGCTGCAGTGGAAAGGCAGAGTGGGAAGCTTCTCAAAACCCTCAGAACTGATGGAGGAGGAGAGTACACTTCCAAGGAGTTCGCTGATTTTTGTTTGAAGAGTGGTGTGCAACATGAAGTGACAACCCCTTATACCCCACAACACAATGGTCTACCAGAGAGAAGAAACAGAACTATCCTCAACATGACAAGGAGCATGCTGAAGGAGAAATTTCTGCCTCAAAGTTTTTTGGGAGAAGCAGTAGCAGTGGCTGCTTATATTCTGAACAAATGTCCAACAAAGAGGCTTCCAGAACAAGTTCCTGAGGAAATTTGGACCGGAAGTAAACCCAAGGTTAGTCATTTGAGGATTTTTGGCTCACTTTGTTATAAGCACGTTCCAGATCAAAGGAGAAGCAAGCTACCAGACAAGAGTGAAGCAATGATCTTAGTTGGATATCATCCAACTGGTGCGTACAAGCTGTATGATCCAGCAAGAAAGTAGATGACCTTCAACAGAGATGTCAAGGTACTTGAGAAAGAGCACTGGGACTGGAAGGAGAACAGAAGCAGTCTTAGAAGATTTGGACTTGATGTTCTGGGTGAGGATAGTAATTGTGAACCTTTATCAGTTGTCCACCAAACTAATTATGAGGCTTTACCACATGATGATCAGGCTGATTTAGATGGTTCTGCAGACCATGTTCCAAGACCTCAAAGGCAGAGGAATAGGCCTGAAAGATATAGTGAGTATCAGACAGCTCCTAACCATGCAATTAATGATGAAGGCGATCTGATTCACATTGCCTTGATGGAGGACGCTGAGCCATTGGGTGTGGATGAAGCTCTTGCGAAACCAGTTTGGTAGGCTGCTATGATTGATGAGTTGAAAGCAATTGAGAAAAATCAGACTTGGTCTCTAGTCCATTTACCTCCAAATAAGCATAAAATTGGGGTTAAATGAGTGTTCAAAAAGAAATTGAATCCTGATGGTTCTATTGCTAGGCACAAGGCAAGGCTTGTGGCTAGAGGTTTTCTTCAGAAACCTGGGATGGATTATTCTGAGGTTTTCGCACCGGTGGCAAGGATAGAAACCATAAGACTAGTGGTTTCCATTGCTAGGGCGAGAAACTGGCCTATTTTTCAGCTGGATGTGAAATCTCCATTTTTGAATGCTTTGGAAGAAGAGGTTTATGTGAGTCAGCCTCCTGGATTTGAGATACAAGGAAAAGAGAACATGGTTTTCAAGCTCAGCAAAGCCTTATATGCTTGAAGCAGGCCCCATGAGCATGAAATAAGAGAATTGATGGTTTCCACCTTCAACTCAAATTTCATAGGTGCTCTGTGGAGTATGGTGTGTATGT
Source organism: Lotus japonicus (assembly GCF_012489685.1). Taxonomy (NCBI): domain Eukaryota; kingdom Viridiplantae; phylum Streptophyta; class Magnoliopsida; order Fabales; family Fabaceae; genus Lotus; species Lotus japonicus. The sequence goes on along the minus strand of NC_080042.1, from coordinate 23,020,412 downwards.
CAGAAAGAGTCATGGAGACACTGGTTTGCTACTCATCTGTCTATATGTAGATGATTTGTTGATATATGGGTCAGATCCTAAAGAACTTGATGAGCTGAAGCAGATTCTGAAGTCTGAATTTGAGATGTCAGATTTAGGAAAGCTAAGTTACTTCCTGGGCATGCAATTCGAGTATACTGCAGCAGGAATTTTCATGTACCAAAAGAAGTACATCAAAGACATGAAGGTATGAAAAACAGTAGAAAGGGGGGGGGTTTGAATAGCGTTTTCAGAATAAAACTTCCACCTTAAGATTCTAGCAAATCTTTCGAGACACAAGTAAGGTTCTTAAGATAAGAGATTAGAAAAGCACACAAGGATTTTATCCTGGTTCACTTGATGAATCACTCAAGCTGGTCCAGTCCACCCGTTAAGGTGATTTCTTCCTTCTTAGAATGAAGGCAATCCACTAAACAGAGAATTGTTATAACTGCACTTGAAACCTACAAGTGACTAACAATACACTAACTTAGCTCACACTAAGATTCACTCTCTTAGTCTTCTCTAGGATCCGATCAACCTTGATCTCCTAAAGGTAAACTAAACAACTGTTTAGGAAATATTGTTTACAAGGAAATTGCTTCTTAAAAGCTTGTAGTAAACACAATAAATTCAATGAAGAAAGAATGCTTAGAAGATTTGAGTATAGCTTGCGCGTATGAGATTCTTCCAACCGCATCTTTCAATCTTCAGCCTCTATATATACCCCAAGGATTAGGGTTTGAACATTGCATGGGAATGCTACCGTTGGAGGGCAGATCTGGAATTTCCAGCTTCTGCTGTGGCTGAGAATGTTAGGTTAGGTCGTCAGGATAGTACATTTGCTTTTGTACTTTGGATAGTGACTTGACCTTTAACCTAGTAGACTTCTGATCAGAGGAATGCTTCGTGTTGGAACTTGTAAAGCTTGTTGATCAGAGTCAGAGGGAAGCATGGATCCTCTGACCGTTGTATCTTCTGGTTCTGAACTTAGAGGAGAAGTACTTGGGCTTCAGAGCCATTTTGCTTCTGGACTTCAGAGTCTTCACTTTTCAGCTTCTGGATCTTCAGAGTCTTCTACACCATCAGAACATCTGAACCTTCAGAGTGTCTGGGCTGTCAGAACGTCTGGATCTTCAAAACTTCAAGTGAGCTGAGTCCATATCAGAGCTTGATTGACTTCAGATCTTCTGAAGCTTTTCTACTGTTCAGATTGAACATAGAGATTGCGAAAGCGTTGCTAGGGTCACTCTTTAAGCACAGTGCTTCTGATTTGTGTGAGATTGTGTTAAGGTCAGAGCCTGTTAAGAGCACACTCATAAAACACGTTAGAGTACCATAATTGTTCATACTAAAATGTTAACTTGTAATAATCAAAACATAGAGTTGTACTACTCGATCAAAACTTGATCTTACAATCTCCCCCTTTTTGATGATGACAAAACCAAGTATTTTGATGAACAATTCTTAAACAATAAACTGAATTCACTCAGAGTTTAGAGAATTAGAATTAGACTTATCCTGATGTGAATGGTTTATTTTGCTCATTCTGAATCCAAGTTACAGCTTGATTCTGAGCTTAGCTCCCCCTGAATCTAAGACTTAATGAAAATGTTAGTAATATCTAGATTCTGAGCTAAATAGTATAAGAGTTCAGAGTGAAAACGCATGACATAGATGAAATGAAATAATCAGAGCGCATAAGTATTCAGAGTCACGAGTAGGGTATCAAAGTCAACTAAAATCACTTCAGAAGAAGTGAAATGTATTCCTTGTATTTGCCCAGTGACATATCTATGGTCATAACAGTGGAACTCTTAAATTCTCCAAAAAACAAAATCACACTAATCAGCATATACATCAAAAACTGGGTTATACTCCCCCTTTTTGTCATAAGCAAAAAGCTTGGGGTGCGAAAAACTTAGCTTGAAGTACAAGATACTCCCCCTTAAGGAAGGACTAAGTTCAAAAAGATGGAGAATTAATTAATGATGAAAAAGAGATTAGCGAATTAAAGAAAGAATTAATGCATGTGTAGAACGTTTACCACCGGCCACAGGAGTAAATAGAAGCTTCAGTTACCAATACTTTATCCTCGAGAAACTGCAGTAGCAATAACTTCCGAAGAGAAAAGGATGCTTATATAAAGCGATTAGGAACACAGTAAGCTTCACAACAAGATCAATTCCAAATATAAGAAAATGGCATCATACATGGTTGCATTAGAAGAGCTCAGAAAGAAGGCCTTTGAAGAAGATTTGTTCATGAATGTTCGGCATCCAGATGGTTCAAGAACCATACATGAGCTTATCACAACGCTGCTGGAAGAGGATCTTAGTCCAAAGTTGGAGAAAGATCTTAAGGAGTTCCTCTGCTTCGTGGAGGAGATTCAGGAGCTGTGCCAGCTGGAGCTGAATCTGCTGGAAGAAAAAGAAGCAGTGGAGAAGAAACTGGAGACGATGGAAGATCATCTGGAGAGGGATGAACTGAGCAAAAGACTCGGCAATATAGAGTACATGCTCGATCGTCTGGAGAAATATAGAGTGGAGCAGCGCCAAGAATGTAGGAGAATGAGGAAGGATCCTCCATTCTAGAGTAACGTAGATGTATGATGTAATATGTAATGGTTATATATATATAAAGAAAGAGTTTTCAAACATATGTTATGATAAATGCAATAAGAAACACACCATAAATAATCACATTATGCAATAGATAGATATAAAACATAGAAGCAAATAACTTAAGGTTAAGAAAACAAAGAACTAAAAGTTTATCAATTAAAGAAGAAAACGATATAGATCCTAAAACTAAGGTTTGGCAGTGCGACGCAGGAGCTCTTGAAGTGCTTCATTCATATTGAACAGGAGAGTCTCATGAGTGTTGAGACGTTGTTCCAAAATATCAAGTCTGGAAGAACTTGGCTGAGTAGAAGTAGATGGAACATCCTGAGCAGAGTGAGGAGCTTGAGTGGATTGTGAGGCAGCACTTGTGAAAGGCACTGGTGCAAGAACTTGACCTCTGAGAGCTTCAGCTTCAGCCTGTAGCCTTTCAGCTTCTTTCAGAGCTTCTAACTTTGCATTTTCAATTTGTTCAGCTTCTAGGCGTGCAGCTTCTTCTGCTTGTTCTTTCAAGTAACTCTACCCTTAGTTGTTGTTCATGCATAGCCACTCTTCTGTTGAAACGCTGCCTAGCAGCTTCAATCCCCTGATCCCTTTCAGCTGTGAGATGACTCATCATAATAGGAACTTGAGCAATCATCCAATCACACAGATGATGCCATTCTTCAGCAACAGAGTCAGGATTCTCATGAAGGTCAGTGTGACCTTGTACATTGCGAATCATTAATGATGCTTCATAATTAAACACACTGTTGCACTCAAGAAGGGAGTTTGGTTTGAGATATGTGTAGGGAACAATGGAAAGATTGGTTTCAGGAGAAGTGGGGTGGTTACTGCTATTGGCTTCAGAAACACCTTGAGGAGAACCAACATCTAGAGTTTGGACATTTGAAGTGTTGATCTCAAGGTTAGGCTGAGAGGTTTCAACCTCAGGGTTTGGAGATCTAACCGAGGAATGGTTAGAGACTGAGTTCTCTGGTTGAACAGGTTCTGGTTGAACAAGTTCTGGTTGTAAGGGAAGTGCTGGTTGGATGGGTTGAGATGAAGGAGATGCTGCATTCAGAGGGACTACTTGAATGGGATGATCTGGATCAACTAGACGTTCTGGTCTAGGTCCAGGATATCTCCTTGGGCTTGGAACAGTATGGTAGTACTCAGGAATTGCAGACTCTTTTTCTTTCGCAATTTGATCAAATTTGCGAATGGATTCAGAGTTATTGGAGGGTGAGGAGTCAGCAACATTTGTGGGAAAAGATACAGAGGGACAAGGAGTTGTGTTTTCTGTATCAGTAATTTTGTGAACAGGATGATCTGATGCTCTGAGGACAGAGTGATCAGAGGTTTTGGGTTCATGGTGTGATTGATCTGAAATAATGGGTTCAGAGGCTTGTGGGTTGTATTGAATGGTTATAGGTGAGGTAGGTTCAGAGGGTCTTGGAGTCTGAAGCATGTTCCAAAGAGGTGCTTCTTCATGAGAAGGTTGAAAAAATGAAGATCTAGGTGAAGTGGGTGGAGAGGTTGTTTGTTCAGCTGGTTGAGACTCTTGAATGGGAGAGAGTGGGGTAGCAGTGCGGTTAAGGAGTGCAGAGATTGGGAGTGCATCAAATGTGCTTAAATCATCATCAATAAATGTAACAGCAGACTTACTTGATGATCGCACTGCAGACCGAGTAACCCTGGCAGGAGCCTCAGTTCTGGTTACGTCAACAGCTGGTTCCACACGAGTTGGCTTCTCCACTATTCTTACTTGCTTCTTTGACTTCTTTAGTGGAGGAGCATCATCATCATCACCATCAGATGGAGCATCTGGCTTGGTGGGTTCCTCATGCTTCCTCTTAAGCTTGTCATTCTTCTTCTTCTTCTGATCAACACCGTCAGAGGGATCAGACTCTTCAGAGGATTCCTCTATTATTATTTTTCTCTTCTTCTTCTTCTTGGGAGGAGAATCAAACTCTGGAGCTGGTGGCAGGGTTCTGAAGAACTCGTCCACATCTATTTCATAACCTTGTTGCCTCAAGTCATCTAGATAGTGCAAGATAGCAACTGGATCATCAGCTTGGGACCACAGAGGGTAATTGGTCAGAGGGACTCTTCTCTGTCTGACTTCATCAGAGGTATCTTCATGATCAGGTGCAACCTTTGTCTTGATCAATCCCATCTTCTTCATGGATGTGGAGGTGAAGACATCACCAACAACAGTTGTCAGATCCTCTGTGCAGCCTGCCTTAGTCAGATCTTCTATCAACTTGCTTTCAATGAAGAGGTATGAGAGCAATCTTCCAAAAGGAATGTATCTGATAACAGACTTTAGAGAAGCAGTTGTTCTGGACTTCCTGATGCATTCTTTGAGGTAAGAAAACAGGAAGAAGGGAAGGCAGATCTTCTTGCGATCCTGAATGAAGAAGAGCATCACTTTCTGATAGAAATTGATGTAGTCTGGAGAGCTTCCCTTTGGTCTCTGATTGATGCAATGAAGCAGAATCTTGTGCCAAATCCTCAGCTTAGGATGAAGTTCTACTACTTTGTAGTCACTCTTGCCAGGCTTATAGTTTGTGTAGAGAGCTTTGTTGGTTCCTTCTTTGGTCTTGGGTTTCACCTTTGATTTCGTCAGTTGGAATCTGTAGCCTGTGCCAGTGTGCTCACCCAGAAGATCAACAATCGATTTCTCCGTGATGATGATTCTTCTGCCAGCAATGTAGGAAACCACTTGGTTTTCATCACAATCGGCATGTTTCAAGAATTCCTTTACCAACTTGATGTAGACTGGACCACGAAGCCTGTTGAAATATTCTTCCCAGCCTTAAGCTTTAACTTCAGGACAAAGATCAAACCCATTTGCAGCAATGTTGTCAAGGTCGAATCTCCATTCAGCAAGAACCTGGAGTTCATCAGGAGAATAGACACACGTAACGGCACAACCCCTTTGTACGAGAGGAATCATTTGCCCTGTAGCTTGAGCTTCTGCTTGATTTCGTTGTGTTACAGAGCTCGATTGGCCGGTAATCTGACCTACTTCCATGACTGGAAATCTCCTTCCGTCGACAGTTTTACCTCTGTTAGATTTCACCATCTTTGAAGTGGTTGAAGGTTTGGGTAGAAAGAAAGAGGATGAATGAAGAGAGAGAGAGAGACCGTGGGGATTAAGGGATTTTGCAAACCGAAGAGAGAGAGAGTAAAGTAGTAAGTGATGGAGAACGTGTGTGTATAGTGGGTTTTTGAAAATAACTGTTGTTGATTAAAAAGCAAAGTAAAATCAACGGTTAAAAATTAAAGACATCATAACAACAGTTAATACACATATCACACGATGGAGAGAAACACATCAACACTCATTGCGACAGACTGTCAGCATGGGCACAAGGAACGATGTATCATAGCTACTGACACACGTTTACTATCTCAGCTTCAGAGTGAGCACCAATGGGTACTTAAACTCTGATAGAGTTACCTTCTGAACTAGACATCTTCTGATAAAGAAGCATCATAGTCAGAGGTTCTGATCCATCTTCATGCTGGACAAAAGTCCATATTTCAGATTTTTCAGAATGAAATTAAATCTATCCTCTGCTAAGGGCTTTGTAAAGATATCTGCCCATTGATGGTCAGTATCAACAAACTTCAGAAGAAGTACGCCTTTCTGAACATAATCTCTAATAAAATGATACTTTACCTCAATGTATTTTTCCCTTGAGTGTAAGATAGGATTCTTACTTAGTGAGATTGCAGCAGTGTTATCACAATAGATCGGGATGTTGCTCTCAAGGATTTGATAATCCTCAAGCTGATGTTTCATCCAGAGCATCTGAGTGCTGCAAATTGTTGCTGAAATATATTCTGCCTCTGCAGTGGATAGTGCAATGGTTGATTGCCTCTTGCTTGCCCATGAGACTAAGTTGCTTCACAGAAATTGACAATTTCCAGAAGTGTTTTTTCTCTCTGTTCTATCTCCAGCATAATCAACATCACAGTAACCTGAAAGCTTATACTCTGATGTTTTCTTATACATCAAGCCAAGGCTAGTGGTGCCTTTCAGATATCTCAGGATCCTGTTAACAACAGTTAAGTGGGTTTCCCTCGGATCTGATTGGAAACGAGCACATAGATGAACCTTAAACAGAATATCTGGCCTAGATGCAGTTAAGTATAGAGGCGATCCTATCATACCACGATAGAGCTTCTCACAAAGTTTACCACTTGCATCTTCTTTCTCCAGGATGCATGTAGGATGCATTGAAGTCTTAGCAATTGTAGATTCTGTCATGTTGAACTTCTTCAGAAGTTCTTTAGTGTACTTGCTCTGATGGATGTACGTTCCTTCTGGTGTTTGATCAACTTGTATACCCAGGAAGTACTTGAGTTCTCCCATCATACTCATTTCAAATTCAGCCTGCATCATCTTAGAAAATTCTTTGCATAGCGATTGATTAGCAGAACCAAATATAATATCATCAACATAAATTTGCACAATTAAGATATCATCTTTGTAAGTTTTGCAAAAGAGAGTTATATCTACTTTACCCCTTACAAACTCATTTTCCAGAAGGAATGAGCTGAGTCTCTCATACCATGCTCTGGGAGCTTGCTTCAGACCATAAAGAGATTTCTTCAATTTGAAAACATGGTCAGGGTTCTTCTCATCTTCAAAACCTGGGGGTTGATGAACATAGACTTCCTCTGAGATGTAACCATTTAGGAAGGCACTCTTAACATCCATCTGATGAAGAATTATGTTGTGATTCACTGAGAAAGAGATCAGCAGTCTGATTGCTTCTAGTCTTGCTACTGAAGCAAATGTTTCAGTATAGTCTATTCCTTCCTGCTGACTGTAACCTTGAGCAACTAGCCTTGCCTTGTTTTTGACTGCATCTCCTTTCTCATTCAGCTTGTTTCTGAACACCCATTTGGTTCTAATCACATGAACGCTTTGAGGTTTCTTCACTAGGCTCCAAACATCATTCTTGGAAAACTGATTCAGTTCTTCTTCCATAGCCAGAATCCAGTCCTTGTCTTGAAGATCTTCATCAATTGACTTGGGTTCAATTAAGGACACCAATCCTTTCAGACTGGGCAAGGTCTCTTCAGAGGGTCTGAAGGCTGATCTGGTTCTGACTGGTTCATCTTTTTTACCCAGAATCAATTCCTTAGGATGAGCTGCAGTGATTCTGCTTTTCTTCTGAGATTGTGAATCAGAGGGACCAGCTTCTTCTGGTTCATCTTCCTCTGGAGCTTTGCCTTTGTCAGGAACATTTATACTTAAATCTGCAAACTTCTCAACTAGCTTTGACTGATCAGAGTCAAGCTTATCATCAAATCTAACATGAATAGATTCTTCAATTGTTTTAGCATCAGTATTATAAAATCTGAAACCTTTAGATCGATCAGAGTAACCAAGTAATAGACATTTAGAAGACTTAGCATCAAACTTATGCAATCTATCCTTAGTGTTAAGAACATAACAAACACAACCAAAAGGATAAAAATAAGAAATGTTGGGTTTTATTTTCTTCCACAATTCATAAGGAGTCTTATTCAGAATTGGTCTCACATAGATTCTGTTATGAATGTAACATGCTGTGTTTACTGCCTCTGCCCAAAAGTGCTTTGCCATGCCAGTTTCTTGGAGCATGGTTCTAGCCATCTCCTGAAGAGTTATGTTCTTCCTCTCAACAACCCCATTTTGTTGAGGAGTTCTGGGACAAGAGAAATCATGTGCAATTCCATAGGAATCAAACAGACTCTCAAACTTGTCATTCTCAAACTCTCCACCATGGTCACTTCTGACACGCACAATCCTACAAGCCTTCTCGTTTTGCACTTGGGCTATGAAGGTAGAGAACACAGAATGAGACTCATCCTTGCGGGATAGAAATTTTACCCATGTCCAACGGCTATAGTCGTCAACAATGACCATCCCATATCTCTTGCCACCTATAGACTCAGTTTTCACTGGTCCAAACAGGTTGATATGCAGAAGTTCCAACGGCCTTGAAGTAGAGACAACATTCTTTTCCTTGAAAGGGAATTTTGTGAATTTATCTTTCTGACATGCTTCACAAAGAGCATCTGAAGAGAACTTCAGAGTGGGTAAGCCCTTGACAAGGTTGAGCTTACTCAGCTGAGAAATCTTTCTCATACTAGCATGCCCTAACCGTCTATGTCATACCCATTGCTCCTCATTAATAGAAAGAAGGCACTTCACATTCTGAGATTCCAACTCAGATAATCTGATCTTATAAATGGTGTTCTTCCTCTTGCTGTTAAACAGAACAGAGCCATCGATCTGACTTACAGCCCGACAGGACTTTTGATTGAAAATAACATCATAACCCTTGTCAGCTAATTGACTTATAGACAATAAGTTATGAGTTAAGCCGTCTACCAATAAAACATTATCAATGCATGGACTACTATCAGCACAAATAGTACCAGTACCAACAATTTTACCCTTCTCGTTGCCACCAAAGCCAACTTCGCCTCCAGGCTTAAGTTTTAGCTCTTGGAACATACGCCTTTCTCCCGTCATGTGACGCGAGCATCCACTGTCCAGATACCATGATTGGTGTTTCAGTTGAGCTATTGTAAGACCCAAGATTTTAGAATTAAATAAATAATTAATTTCCAACTCACGCATAGGATTATGTGTAAGCGTGAGAGGAACTTGACTCGTGTTTAATGTTTGGATCAGCGTTATGAAGAAGAAAGTTCAGGAAATGGTTAAGAATAGTTATATAGTCGTTATAGGTTATAACATGAGTTTCATTCACTTCCGCCTTAGGGAGAAAACGTTAGTAAATGGCTAATTTGCTCTTAAAGCACTGTAGAAACGATATTCAAAAATATTCTGAGGAATATAAGAACTTCTCTTATTCCTTTCCACGACGAGTGTTTCGACAAGAAACCCTGGACTGTACGAACGATCGATTTCGATTCTCGGAAGTTTGTCGAAACCGAGTTCCTGTTAGCTCAAGAACCTTAAACTAAACTGTTGATGAAGACTTTTTCTATTCGGAGCTTCAAATGAAGATTCCACACGCGTACACCCATTTCTTTCGATGTTTCTAATCTTTCTTCAGAAAGAAGTTTTCTCATCCGACATTAACTGCAAAAAGTAGTTTTTCGGGTAAAATAGATTTACACCGACTTTGGATCGTTTGCTTTAATTCTGAGAAACCTGTTTTGAGTTTTGGAATTCTGTCGCCAGAACCTATCTTAGAATTCACGGAGGAATGTGCAGGAAAAATCGGAATCAAGAAATATTCATTTTCCCGCGTTATCCATTTTCTATAAATAGCTTGAAAAATGAAAAAAAAAAACAAAAACAAAAACATCACCACCAACATACACACACGGCCGTGAGCTTCAAGGAGGAAGGAGGAGAAAAAGATTTTCACCGATTCTTGTCTGATTGTCGCACAGTTCGTTGCTACGCGTAGGCCTCGAGGTACTGATGCTTTTCCTTACCTCTGATCGTAAATTATGTCGCTTTTCTCTATGTCTTTCTGTGCTCAAAGTTTTGAGCTTTTTGTAAAACTGTCCAAATAACTTGATTTCTCTGTCTAAACTTATTCCCTGCATGCCCAAGAGCATGTTTAGCGGATTACATTTCGCCGAATCGCCGCAGAACTTCAATTATGCTCAAAATACCCATTTTATGCTGAGGTTCCGCTTTTTGAGTCAAAAACTCTCGACTGAGCTTAGCGTCAGTAGGATTAGTCGTCATAATCGTCGTTGGTATCGACCTCATCCAATTTATTTTTCGAAATTCTGATTTTGAGTTTCCGAGCTAAAAATCTTGACCAAAATACCCCTGTTCTAGTTTTCGATCCGATAATTTTTCTGAAAGTTTCCCTAGCCTAGATATCGCCTAAGAATACCTAGGAATTGATTTAGATCGAAGAAAAAGTTCGGAAACCCTATTTTCTAAAGTGGCAGAAACCTGTTTGTTAGGGTACCGTGTCCAAAAATAATTTTTGGGTCTCTATGACCTGAGCTATAGCGTAGCTCTTTCGATTGTCGAAATTTTGGCGTTGGTTTCGTGTCATTCCGAGTTCTGTAGCTCGAGTTATGCGCGTTTTAGCGAACGAAGTTATGTTGTCAATTCGTGCTTATATAGGAACTCCGAAGCTTTAAAGCTTTCTTTCCGATTTCGATTAGTGTTATTAGATTGATTGCTTCTAGTAGGGCTTGTGTTGATGATTGTGTTTCCTTGTTTTAGGTTCGCAACTTCCATGCACAACTTCTACTCACGAAGGTAAGGGTAACTCAGTTTTAGAGCGTCATTTGAGTCTTGCATGATTTATTCGCACTGCATGCGCTTGAGATGAAGATGTTTAATTTGATTGGCAATTGATTGAAATGTTGGTATGCTTGCAATGTTGTATGCTTGCTTATGTTGACTGTTTCTAAGGCTTGTGCCAAATGTTTTCTGGAGGCTTCGGCCGAGTGAACTTATTGAGACGTGTGTCTCCGTTTTCTGAGAGGCTTCGGCTGTTTACTGGTTTCTGTCATTGAACTGAGTTGGTATGCATTGAATTGATTTATGTTTGTTGAGGTTATGAATAACATGTGGTTACCTCGATTTGATTGTTGGATTTGAGACTGTTGTTTGAGTGATTACTGAGGTTGAGGATTGTTGTTGACTAACTTGACATTTAGGGCTTGAACTTGAAGTGGCAATGTGGTGGTGATTGTCCCACGTGATTGTCTCGTCTTTCAAGGCGTTATAAAGTGGCGATGTGGTGGATATTGTCCCACGTGATCGTCCCATCTTTCGAGATGTCCTAAAGTGGCAATGTGGTGGTGATTGTCCCACGTGATTGTCCCGTCCATTTTGGCGTTAAGTGGCGGTGTGGTGGTGACTGTCCCATGTGATCGTCCCGTCTTGCGAGACGTTGCTGATCGATCCATTTTGGTAGCAGCATATAGTTGCATTATAGGGAACTAACACATGACCCTATGTTGTTGGATTTTAGTTATTGGTTTATTGATATCTGATTTGATGTTACATTGTGGAGGTTATTATTATCTGAGTTAATCTATGTTAAGTTGTTGATATATGAGTTTAGTTATGTTGCTAGTTTATTAACCATGCTAGGTAATTAAATTTGAATAGCATGATTTTCTCTTTTATACATGGTAATTGCATGGAGTTAACCCTTTCTATTTGCTAATTGTTATTTGGGCGCTTAACGCTATTAGGCGATGAAGAGCCTTCTGGCGATGCTTAGCCATGCTGAGATGGAGGAGGGATAGTAACCGGCGGAGCAAGGATGGAAGAAGCTGTATAGTTTTCTCTTAGTAGTTTATGCTTTGAGTCTTCTTCGTTATCTGAAAACTCTGCTACTAAAACCCTGTTTTCGCCACTTTTAAGTGTGCGTACTTATTTGGAAACTTGCTTATGCTATTGTAAGACACTATTATTATATGTCGGGAACGGGTTGTTTAATTAAGACCATGTTATGTATTAAACTTTGTTTAGTTGTTTTGAAAAGGAAAAAAAATTATCGTGTTTTCTTATGATTACGAAATAGTCCTTAGACTTTGTTAGGTGACTGATGTGACTCCTCAGTTGAGAAATTGGGGCGTTACAACTGTGGTATCAGAGCTTTGGTCTAGAAAACCAGAGCTTTTGGGTAGAGTGTCTGCTTAAGATGTTTGAACTCTGAGACCGATTGATGAGGTGTCAATCGGAGGAAGAGTGTGCTTGATTACTGTTTATATAGATTATTTTTGAAGGTTATTCATAAGTGATTAACCTTATGCTAGTTATTGTTAATTATATATTTGATATAAGTATATACATAGTTAGTTATTATAGAACTTTGTGTTGTTCTGACCTGAGTGTCTGTTGTGGTCTTTGACTGTTCATGAAAACAGGAACAGGAGGTTTCCACAACCGAACGAGACTCAAGGTTCAGACAACATGAATCCGATGGAGCAAGCTATTGCTAATCTGACTGCCCTTATGGCACAACAAGTTACCAACACTGCTGCAAGGGAGGAAGCAGAAACTCAACGTGCTACTACTGCTGTTTTGGTGGCTGCTCAACACCAAACTGAAGAGAATACTCGCCGTGTTCTGCGTGAGGAACATGAACTAGCTGCTGCTCAGACCAGAGGTCTGAGTGATTTCAAGCGTCAGGATCCACCGAAGTTCTCCGCGGGGTTCGATCCGGAAGAAGCTGACTTATGGCTCCAGGAGTTGGAGAAGATCTTCACCTTTCTGCGTACTACTGCTGAGATGAAAGTGGATTATGCGACCTACCTATTGACTGGTGAAGCTGAGTATTGGAGGCGTGGGGCTAGGGCTATGATGGAGGCTGACCATCAAGCCATCACTTGGGAGTGTTTCCGTGGAGCTTTCCTGGACAAGTACTTCCCTAATAGTGCTAGAGCCTCTAAGGAGGCACAGTTTCTGAGACTTCGTCAAGGAGGCATGACCGTTGCTGAGTATGCTGCAAAGTTGGAGTCGTTGGCTAAACACTTGCGCTACTTTAGAGGACAGATAGATGAAGGATATATGTGTGAGCGCTTTATTGATGGGCTGAGTTATGAGCTGCAGAGGGCGGTGCAACCTCTAGGACTGAATTGCTATCAAGTGCTTGTGGTAAAGACCAAGGGGATTGAGGCTATTGATAATGCAAGGGGCAAGTTCCAAGGTCTGAACAAGCCTCAACAAGGAAGTGGAGGTCCGGCTAGGACTAACCAAGGAAGAGGTGACAAGGGTAGGCATTTCCAGAAGAAGCCGTATGTTCGTCCCTAGGGTAGGGGGACAGCTTCTGGGTCCTTTTATCCTACGGGTGGGAATGCTATTGCACCGAGACCTCTAGCCGTGAGTTTAGAGGATGTGACTTGCATCAAGTGCAACAAAGCGGGGCATTTTGCAAATCGTTGTCCTGAGAGCATAAGGATCTGTTGGAACTGCAAGAAGCCTGATCACACTGCTGTAGTGGGTAGGGCTCCTAAAGTTGAGGCTGCTGTGCATACTACTGGGGCTAGGAGGCCTACTGCTGGTGGAAGAGTCTACTCGATCAGTGGAACTGAAGCTGAGGAGGACGATGGTCTAATCCGCAGTACCTGCGAGATTGCGGGTAATTCCCTTATCGCGCTATTTGATTCTGGTGCTACGCATTCATTCATAGGCTTAGCTTGTGCGACGAGGTTAAAGCTAGAAGTGTCAAAGTTACCGTTTGACTTGACAGTGTCTACCCCTGCATCTAAAAGTCTAGTAACTAACACTGCATGTTTGGAATGTCCTTGGATGTAACTAGATAAGAAGTTTGTAGCAAACTTAATCTGTTTACCTCTCAAGGGATTGGATGTGATCATAGGCATGGATTGGTAGTCCCACCATCATGTTCTTCTTGATTGCGCCAATAAGGTTGTTATCTTTCCCGATGCTGGACTCGCCGAGTTCTTGAACTCGTACTTTTCAAAGCTTTCTTTGAGGAAATGCGCTTTGAGTTCCCTTTTGTCTACAACCGTGATGGAAGCTAAGGAGAATGGAGTACAAGGAATAGATGTTGTGCAAGAATTTGAGGATGTGTTCCCCGAAGACGTACCTGGAATACCTCCAGTCAGAGATATGGAGTTCACCATTGATATAGTCCCAGGCACTGGACCTGTATCAATCGCACCTTATCGTATGGCACCGGCAGAACTGACTGAGCTGAAGAGTCAACTTGAGGATTTAACCAAGAAGGGCTTTATTCGACCTAGCGTTTCTCCGTGGGGAGCGCCAGTGCTGCTTGTGAAGAAGAAAGATGGAAGATCGCGACTTTGCGTGGATTATCGACAGTTGAACAAAGTCACGATAAAGAACCGTTATCCGTTGCCAAGGATTGACGATTTGATGGATCAGTTAAAGGGTGCTGCTATTTTCTCGAAGATTGACCTGAGATCGGGATATCACCAGATTAGAGTCAAGGATGAGGATATCCAAAAGACGGCGTTTACGACACACTATGGGCATTATGAGTACTTGGTGATGCCGTTTGGAGTTACGAACGCACCAGCGGTGTTTATGGACTACATGAATAGGATCTTCCATCCATTCTTGGATCGTTTCGTTGTGGCGTTTATTGACGACATCCTGATCTACTCCAAGGATTGGAAGGAACACGAGGAACATCTGCGTGAAGTATTGCAAGTTCTTCGGGAGAAGGTATTGTATGCTAACGCGGCAAAGTGTGAATTTTGGCTCGAAGAAGTAAAGTTTCTAGGACATGTCATCTCAAAGGAGGGCATTGCTGTGGATCCTAGTAAAGTGGAAGCGGTACTTGCATGGGAGCGTCTTAAGACTGTGACAGATATAAGGAGTTTCATCGGTTTAGCTGGAGATTACCGACGATTCATTGAGGGGTTCGCTAAGATTGCAGGACCATTGACGAAACTCACCCGGAAGAACCAACCTTTCGCATGGACAGAAGATTGTGAACAGAGTTTTCAGGATATGAAGGAGCGTTTGACGACCGCGCCAGTTCTGACTTTACCACAAGAGGAGGAACCCTATGAGGTTTACTGCGATGCTTCGTACCAAGGTTTGGGTTGTGTGTTGATGCAACACCGAAAGGCTGTGGCTTATTCTTCAAGGCAATTGAAGATACATGAACGGAACTATCCTACGCATGATTTGGAGTTAGCGGATGTGGTATTTGCGCTCAAGATTTGGAGGCACTATCTTTATGGGAGCACTTTCACTGTTTTTAGTGATCACAAGAGCCTGAAGTACCTGTTCGATCAGAAAGATCTGAATATGAGACAAAGGCGTTGGATGGAATTTATCAAGGACTATGATTTCACTTTGATGTACCACCCAGGAAAAGCAAATGTTGTAGCAGATGCACTGAGTCGCCAGACAATTCATGTTTCATCGCTGATGATTAAGGAATTGGAACTTATCGAGACTTTTCGCGACCTCAGTTTGGGTATGCAAGTGACACCTGGAAAATTGAGCTTTGGGATGGTGACGATCACTAGTGATTTTCTGAACGAGATCAAGGTGAAGCAACTGTTAGATGAGGAGCTGATCGAGAAACGAAACTTGATCATTTTGGGAAAAGCGCCGGATTTCGAAGTATGAACCGATGGCATTCTACGTTGCAAAGGACGTGTCTGCGTGCCATGTGACATGGAGTTAAGAAGGATGATTCTTGACGAAGGTCACAAGAGCAGATTGAGTATTCATCCGGGATCGACAAAGATGTACCAAGATCTAAAGTTGAATTTCTGGTGGCCAGGAATGAAGAAGAATGTAGCAGAGTTTGTGGCGGCATGTCTGACATGTCAGAAGGCGAAGAAAGAACATCAAAAGCCTGCGGGTATGTTACAGTCACTTGATGTGCCGGAGTGGAAGTGGGACAGTATCTCTATGGATTTCGTGGTAGCTTTACCAGCTACGAGGAAGAGATTTGATTCCATTTGGGTCATTGTGGACCGTTTGATGAAATCAGCACATTTCATACCGGTGAAGACCACGTTCAATGTGGAGGCACTTGCAAAAGTGTATGTCGCTGAGATTGTACGACTTCATGGAGTACCCTCGAGTATAGTTTCTGACAGAGATCCGAAGTTTACTTGGCATTTCTAGAAGGCATTGCACGAGACGCTTGGGACGAAGTTGAGGTTGAGCTCTGCCTATCACCCTCAGACAAATGGACAGTCCGAGAGAACAATACAGTCATTGGAAGACTTGCTGCGAGCATGTGTCTTAGATAGTCAAGAGAGCTGGGATGAGCTGTTACCGTTGATCGAGTTTACTTATAACAACAATTTCCATGCTAGTATTGGAATGACAACTTATGAGGCTTTGTATGGGAGGAGATGTAGAACTCCTTTATGTTGGTTTTAAGATGGCGAACATCTTCTCGTTGGACCGGAATTAGTGCAACAAACAACAGAGAAGGTGAAACAAATACAAGAGAAGATGAGGACGTCACAGAGTCGACAGAAGAGTTATGCTGACACCCGTCGGAGAGAACTGGAGTTCGAGGCGGGAGACCATGTGTTTCTTCGCGTGACACCAACTACCGGGGTGGGAAGAGCGATAAAGTCGAGGAAGCTGACACCGAAGTTCATTGGACCGTATCAGATTATCGAGCGAGTCAGTAAAGTAACTTATCGGATTGCGTTGCCACCATTTCTGTCCAAGATTCATGATGTGCTACACGTGTCACAATTGAGGAAGTATATTCCTAATCCCTCTTACATCATCAAGGAAGATGACATCCAACTTAGAGACAACTTGTCTTTTGAAGTGGCACCAATGAGGATTGAGGAGCGTAGGATCAAGCAGTTGAGGAACAACCAGGTTCCTCTGGTAAAAGTGATTTGGAACCAAGTCACGGGCGATGCTACTTGGGAACTAGAAGAGAGGATGAAGGAACAGTATCCGAAACTCTTCACTGAGCCTTAAGTTTCGAGGACGAAACTTTCTTTTTGGGGGGTAGTATTATAAGACCCAAGATTTTAGAATTAAATAAATAATTAATTTCCAACTCACGCATAGGATTATGTGTAAGCGTGAGAGGAACTTGACTCGTGTTTAATGTTTGGATTAGCGTTATGAAGAAGAAAGTTCAGGAAATGGTTAACAATAGTTATATAGTCGCTATAGGTTATAGCACGAGTTTCATTCACTTCCGCCTTAGGGCGAAAATGTTAGCAAATGGCTAATTTGCTCTTAAAGCACTGTAGAAACGATATTCAAAAATATTCAGAGGAATATAAGAACTTCTCTTATTCCTTTCCACGACGAGTGTTTCGACAAGAAACCCTGGACTGTACGAACGATCGATTCCGATTCTCGGAAGTTTGCCGAAACCGAGTTCCTGTTAGCTCAAGAACCTTAAAGTAAACTGTTGATGAAGACTTTTTCTATTTGGTGCTTCAAACGAAGATTCCACACGCAGACACCCATTTCTTTCGATGTTTCTAATCTTTCTTCAGAAAGAAGTTTTCTCATCCGACATCAACTGCAAAAAGTAGTTTTTCGGGTAAAATAGATTTACACCGACTTTGGATCGTTTGCTTTAATTCTGAGAAACCTGTTTTGAGTTCTGGAATTCTGTCGCCAAAACCTATCTTAGAATTCACGGACGAATGTGCAGGAAAAATCGGAATCAAGAAATATTCATTTTCCCGCGTTTTCCATTTTCTATAAATAGCTTGAAAAATGAAAAAAAACAAAAACAAAAACATCACCACCAACACACACACACGGCCGTGAGCTTCAAGGAGGAAGGAGGAGAAAAAGATTTTCACCGATTCTTGTCTGATCGTCGCACAGGTACTGATGCTTTTCCTTACCTCTGATCGTAAATTCTGTCGCTTTTCTCTATGTCTTTCTGTGCTCAAAGTTTTGAGCTTTTTGTAAAACTGTCCAAATAACTTGATTTCTCTGTCTAAACTTATTCCCTGCATGCCCAAGAGCATGTTTAGCGGATTACATTTCGCCGAATCGCCGCAGAACTTCAATTCTGCTCAAAATACTCATTTTATGCTGAGGTTCCGCTTTTTGAGTCAAAAACTCTCGACTGAGCTTAGCGTCAGTAGGATTAGTCGTCATAATCGTCGTTGGTATCGACCTCATCCAATTTATTTTTCGAAATTCTGATTTTGAGTTTCCGAGCTAAAAATCTTGACCAAAATACCCCTGTTCTAGTTTTCGATCCGATAATTTTTCTGAAAGTTTCCCTAGCCTAGATATCGCCTAAGAATACCTAGGAATTGATTTAGATCGAAGAAAAAGTTCGGAAACCCTATTTTCTAAAGTGGCCAAAACCTGTTTGTTAGGGTACCGTGTCCAAAAATAATTTTTGGGTCTCTATGACCTGAGCTATAGCGTAGCTCTTTCGATTGTCGAAATTTTGGCGTTGGTTTCGTGTCATTCCGAGTTCTGTAGCTCGAGCTATGCGCGTTTTAGCGAACGAAGTTATGTTGTCAATTCGTGCTTATATAGGAACTCCGAAGCTTTAAAGCTTTCTTTCCGATTTCGATTAGTGTTATTAGATTGATTGCTTCTAGTAGGGCTTGTGTTGATGATTGTGTTTCCTTGTTTTAGGTTCGCAACTTCCATGCACAACTTCTACTCACGAAGGTAAGGGTAACTCAGTTTTAGAGCGTCATTTGAGTCTTGCATGATTTATTCGCACTGCATGCGCTTGAGATGAAGATGTTTAATTTGATAGGCAATTGATTGAAATGATGGTATGCTTGCAATGTTGTATGCTTGCTTATGTTGACTGTTTCTAAGGCTTGTGCCAAATGTTTTCTGGAGGCTTCGGCCGAGTGAACTTATTGAGACGTGTGTCTCCGTTTTCTGAGAGGCTTCGGCTGTTTACTGGTTTCTGTCATTGAACTGAGTTGGTATGCATTGAATTGATTTATGTTCGTTGAGGTTATGAATAACATGTGGTTACCTCGATTTGATTGTTGGATTTGAGACTGTTGTTTGAGTGATTACTGAGGTTGAGGATTGTTGTTGACTAACTTGACATTTAGGGCTTGAACTTGAAGTGGCAATGTGGTGGTGATTGTCCCACGTGATTGTCTCGTCTTTCAAGGCGTTATAAAGTGGCGATGTGGTGGATATTGTCCCACGTGATCGTCCCATCTTTCGAGATGTCCTAAAGTGGCAATGTGGTGGTGATTGTCCCACGTGATTGTCCCGTCCATTTTGGCGTTAAGTGGCGGTGTGGTGGTGACTGTCCCATGTGATCGTCCCGTCTTGCGAGACGTTGCTGATCGATCCATTTTGGTAGCAACATATAGTTGCATTATAGGGAACTAACACATGACCCTATGTTGTTGGATTTTAGTTATTGGTTTATTGATATCTGATTTGATGTTACATTGTTGAGGTTATTATTATCTGAGTTAATCTATGTTAAGTTGTTGATATATGAGTTTAGTTATGTTGCTAGTTTATTAACCATGCTAGGTAATTAAATTTGAATAGCATGATTTTCTCTTTTATACATGGTAATTGCATGGAGTTAACCCTTTCTATTTGCTAATTGTTATTTGGGCGCTTAACGCTATTAGGCGATGAAGAGCCTTCTGGCGATGCCTAGCCATGTTGAGATGGAGGAGGGATAGTAACCGGCGGAGCAAGGATGGAAGAAGCTGTATAGTTTTCTCTTAGTAGTTTATGCTTTGAGTCTTCTTCGTTATCTGAAAACTCTGCTACTAAAACCCTGTTTTCGCCACTGTTTAAGTGTGCGTACTTATTTGGAAACTTGCTTATGCTATTGTAAGACACTATTATTATATGTCGGGAACGGGTTGTTTAATTAAGACCATGTTATGTATTAAACTTTGTTTAGTTGTTTTGAAAAGGAAAAAAAATTATCGTGTTTTCTTAGGATTACGAAATAGTCCTTAGACTTTGTTAGGTGACTAATGTGACTCCTCAGTTGAGAAATTGGGGCGTTACAACTGTGGTATCAGAGCTTTGGTCTAGAAAACCAGAGCTTTTGGGTAGAGTGTCTGCTTAAGATGTTTGAACTCTGAGACCGATTGATGAGGTGTCAATCGGAGGAAGAGTGTGCTTGATTACTGTTTATATAGATTATTTTTGAAGGTTATTCGTAAGTGAATAACCTTATGCTAGTTATTGTTAATTATATATTTGATATAAGTATATACATAGTTAGTTATTATAGAACTTTGTGTTGTTCTGACCTGAGTGTCTGTTGTGGTCTTTGACTGTTCATGAAAACAGGAACAGGAGGTTTCCACAACCGAACGAGACTCAAGGTTCAGACAACATGAATCCGATGGAGCAAGCTATTGCTAATCTGACTGCCCTTATGGCACAACAAGTTACCAACACTGCTGCAAGGGAGGAAGCTGAAGCTCAACGTGCTACTACTGCTGTTTTGGTGGCTGCTCAACACCAAGCTGAAGAGAATACTCGCCGTGTTCTGCGTGAGGAACATGAACTAGCTGCTGCTCAGACCAGAGGTCTGAGTGATTTCAAGCGTCAGGATCCACCGAAGTTCTCCGCGGGGTTCGATCCGGAAGAAGCTGACTTATGGCTCCAGGAGTTGGAGAAGATCTTCACCTTTCTGCGTACTACTGCTGAGATGAAAGTGGATTATGCGACCTACCTATTGACTGGTGAAGCTGAGTATTGGAGGCGTGGGGCTAGGGCTATGATGGAGGCTGACCATCAAGCCATCACTTGGGAGTGTTTCCGTGGAGCTTTCCTGGACAAGTACTTCCCTAATAGTGCTAGAGCCGCTAAGGAGACACAGTTTCTGAGACTTCGTCAAGGAGGCATGACCGTTGCTGAGTATGCTGCAAAGTTGGAGTCGTTGGCTAAACACTTGCGCTACTTTAGAGGACAGATAGATGAAGGATATATGTGTGAGCGCTTTATTGATGGGCTGAGTTATGAGCTGCAGAGGGCGGTGCAACCTCTAGGACTGAATCGCTATCAAGTGCTTGTCGTAAAGACCAAGGGGATTGAGGCTATTGATAATGCAAGGGGCAAGTTCCAAGGTCTGAACAAGCCTCAACAAGGAAGTGGAGGTCCGGCTAGGACTAACCAAGGAAGAGGTGACAAGGGTAGGCATTTCCAGAAGAAGCCGTATGTTCGTCCCTAGGGTAGGGGGACAGCTTCTGGGTCCTTTTATCCTACGGGTGGGAATGCTATTGCACCGAGACCTCTAGCAGTGAGTTTAGAGGATGTGACTTGCATCAAGTGCAACAAAGCGGGGCATTTTGCAAATCGTTGTCCTGAGAGCATAAGGATCTGTTGGAACTGCAAGAAGCCTGATCACACTGCTGTAGTGGGTAGGGCTCCTAAAGTTGAGGCTGCTGTGCATACTACTGGGGCTAGGAGGCCTACTGCTGGTGGAAGAGTCTACTCGATCAGTGGAACTGAAGCTGAGGAGGACGATGGTCTAATCCGCAGTACCTGCGAGATTGCGGGTAATTCCCTTATCGCGCTATTTGATTCTGGTGCTACGCATTCATTCATAGGCTTAGCTTGTGCGACGAGGTTAAAGCTAGAAGTGTCAAAGTTACCGTTTGACTTGACAGTGTCTACCCCTGCATCTAAAAGTCTAGTAACTAACACTGCATGTTTGGAATGTCCTTGGATGTAACTAGATAAGAAGTTTGTAGCAAACTTAATCTGTTTACCTCTCAAGGGATTGGATGTGATCATAGGCATGGATTGGTAGTCCCACCATCATGTTCTTCTTGATTGCGCCAATAAGGTTGTTATCTTTTTCGATGCTGGACTCGCCGAGTTCTTGAACTCGTACTTTTCAAAGCTTTCTTTGAGGAAATGCGCTTTGAGTTCCCTTTTGTCTACAACCGTGATGGAAGCTAAGGAGAATGGAGTACAAGGAATAGATGTTGTGCAAGAATTCGAGGATGTGTTCCCCGAAGACGTACTTGGAATACCTCCAGTCAGAGATATGGAGTTCACCATTGATATAGTCCCAGGCACTGGACCTGTATCAATCGCACCTTATCGTATGGCACCGGCAGAACTGACTGAGCTGAAGAGTCAACTTGAGGATTTAACCAAGAAGGGCTTTATTCGACCTAGCGTTTCTCCGTGGGGAGCGCCAGTGCTGCTTGTGAAGAAGAAAGATGGAAGATCGCGACTTTGCGTGAATTATCGACAGTTGAACAAAGTCACGATAAAGAACCGTTATCCGTTGCCAAGGATTGACGATTTGATGGATCAGTTAAAGGGTGCTGCTATTTTCTCGAAGATTGACCTGAGATCGGGATATCACCAGATTAGAGTCAAGGATGAGGATATCCAAAAGACGGCGTTTACGACACACTATGGGCATTATGAGTACTTGGTGATGCCGTTTGGAGTTACGAACGCACCAGCGGTGTTTATGGACTACATGAATAGGATCTTCCATCCATTCTTGGATCGTTTTGTTGTGGCGTTTATTGACGACATCCTGATCTACTCCAAGGATTGGAAGGAACACGAGGAACATCTGCGTGAAGTATTGCAAGTTCTTCGGGAGAAGGTATTGTATGCTAACGCGGCAAAGTGTGAATTTTGGCTCGAAGAAGTAAAGTTTCTAGGACATGTCATCTCAAAGGAGGGCATTGCTGTGGATCCTAGTAAAGTGGAAGCGGTACTTGCATGGGAGCGTCTTAAGACTGTGACAGATATAAGGAGTTTCATCGGTTTAGCTGGAGATTACCGACGATTCATTGAGGGGTTCGCTAAGATTGCAGGACCATTGACGAAACTCACACGGAAGAACCAACCTTTCGCATGGACAGAAGATTGTGAACAGAGTTTTCAGGATATGAAGGAGCGTTTGACGACCGCGCCAGTTTTGACTTTACCACAAGAGGAGGAACCCTATGAGGTTTACTGCGATGCTTCGTACCAAGGTTTGGGTTGTGTGTTGATGCAACACCGAAAGGCTGTGGCTTATTCTTCAAGGCAATTGAAGATACATGAACGGAACTATCCTACGCATGATTTGGAGTTAGCGGATGTGGTATTTGCGCTCAAGATTTGGAGGCACTATCTTTATGGGAGCACTTTCACTGTTTTTAGTGATCACAAGAGCCTGAAGTACCTGTTCGATCAGAAAGATCTGAATATGAGACAAAGGCGTTGGATGGAATTTATCAAGGACTATGATTTCACTTTGATGTACCACCCAGGAAAAGCAAATGTTGTAGCAGATGCACTGAGTCGCCAGACAATTCATGTTTCATCGCTGATGATTAAGGAATTGGAACTTATCGAGACTTTTCGCGACCTCAGTTTGGGTATGCAAGTGACACCTGGAAAATTGAGCTTTGGGATGGTGACGATCACTAGTGATTTTCTGAACGAGATCAAGGTGAAGCAACTGTTAGATGAGGAGCTGATCGAGAAACGAAACTTGATCATTTTGGGAAAAGCGCCGGATTTCGAAGTATGAACCGATGGCATTCTACGTTGCAAAGGACGTGTCTGCGTGCCATGTGACATGGAGTTAAGAAGGATGATTCTTGACGAAGGTCACAAGAGCAGATTGAGTATTCATCCGGGATCGACAAAGATGTACCAAGATCTAAAGTTGAATTTCTGGTGGCCAGGAATGAAGAAGAATGTAGCAGAGTTTGTGGCGGCATGTCTGACATGTCAGAAGGCGAAGAAAGAACATCAAAAGCCTGTGGGTATGTTACAGTCACTTGATGTGCCGGAGTGGAAGTGGGACAGTATCTCTATGGATTTCGTGGTAGCTTTACCAGCTACGAGGAAGAGATTTGATTCCATTTGGGTCATTGTGGACCGTTTGATGAAATCAGCACATTTCATACCGGTGAAGACCACGTTCAATGTGGAGGCACTTGCAAAAGTGTATGTCGCTGAGATTGTACGACTTCATGGAGTACCCTCGAGTATAGTTTCTGACAGAGATCCGAAGTTTACTTGGCATTTCTGGAAGGCATTGCACGAGACGCTTGGGACGAAGTTGAGGTTGAGCTCTGCCTATCACCCTCAGACAAATGGACAGTCCGAGAGAACAATACAGTCATTGGAAGACTTGCTGCGAGCATGTGTCTTAGATAGTCAAGAGAGCTGGGATGAGCTGTTACCGTTGATCGAGTTTACTTATAACAACAATTTCCATGCTAGTATTGGAATGACACCTTATGAGGCTTTGTATGGGAGGAGATGTAGAACTCCTTTATGTTGGTTTTAAGATGGCGAACATCTTCTCGTTAGACCGGAATTAGTGCAACAAACAACAGAGAAGGTGAAACAAATACAAGAGAAGATGAGGACGTCACAGAGTCGACAGAAGAGTTATGCTGACACCCGTCGGAGAGAACTGGAGTTCGAGGCGGGAGACCATGTGTTTCTTCGCGTGACACCAACTACCGGGGTGGGAAGAGCGATAAAGTCGAGGAAGCTGACACCGAAGTTCATTGGACCGTATCAGATTATCGAGCGAGTCAGTAAAGTAACTTATCGGATTGCGTTGCCACCATTTCTGTCCAAGATTCATGATGTGCTACACGTGTCACAATTGAGGAAGTATATTCCTAATCCCTCTTACATCATCAAGGAAGATGACATCCAACTTAGAGACAACTTGTCTTTTGAAGTGGCACCAATGAGGATTGAGGAGCGTAGGATCAAGCAGTTGAGGAACAACCAGGTTCCTCTGGTAAAAGTGATTTGGAACCAAGTCACGGGCGATGCTACTTGGGAACTAGAAGAGAGGATGAAGGAACAGTATCCGAAACTGTTCACTGAGCCTTAAGTTTCGAGGACGAAACTTTCTTTTTGGGGGGTAGTATTATAAGACCCAAGATTTTAGAATTAAATAAATAATTAATTTCCAACTCACGCATAGGATTATGTGTAAGCGTGAGAGGAACTTGACTCGTGTTTAATGTTTGGATTAGCGTTATGAAGAAGAAAGTTCAGGAAATGGTTAACAATAGTTATATAGTCGCTATAGGTTATAGCACGAGTTTCATTCACTTCCGCCTTAGGGCGAAAATGTTAGTAAATGGCTAATTTGCTCTTAAAGCACTGTAGAAACGATATTCAAAAATATTCAGAGGAATATAAGAACTTCTCTTATTCCTTTCCACGACGAGTGTTTCGACAAGAAACCCTGGACTGTACGAACGATCGATTCCGATTCTCGGAAGTTTGCCGAAACCGAGTTCCTGTTAGCTCAAGAACCTTAAAGTAAACTGTTGATGAAGACTTTTTCTATTTGGTGCTTCAAACGAAGATTCCACACGCAGACACCCATTTCTTTCGATGTTTCTAATCTTTCTTCAGAAAGAAGTTTTCTCATCCGACATCAACTGCAAAAAGTAGTTTTTCGGGTAAAATAGATTTACACCGACTTTGGATCGTTTGCTTTAATTCTGAGAAACCTGTTTTGAGTTCTGGAATTCTGTCGCCAAAACCTATCTTAGAATTCACGGACGAATGTGCAGGAAAAATCGGAATCAAGAAATATTCATTTTCCCGCGTTTTCCATTTTCTATAAATAGCTTGAAAAATGAAAAAAAACAAAAACAAAAACATCACCACCAACACACACACACGGCTGTGAGCTTCAAGGAGGAAGGAGGAGAAAAAGATTTTCACCGATTCTTGTCTGATCGTCGCACAGGTACTGATGCTTTTCCTTACCTCTGATCATAAATTCTGTCGCTTTTCTCTATGTCTTTCTGTGCTCAAAGTTTTGAGCTTTTTGTAAAACTGTCCAAATAACTTGATTTCTCTGTCTAAACTTATTCCCTGCATGCCCAAGAGCATGTTTAGCGGATTACATTTCGCCGAATCGCCGCAGAACTTCAATTCTGCTCAAAATACTCATTTAATGCTGAGGTTCCGCTTTTTGAGTCAAAAACTCTCGACTGAGCTTAGCGTCAGTAGGATTAGTCGTCATAATCGTCGTTGGTATCGACCTCATCCAATTTATTTTTCGAAATTCTGATTTTGAGTTTCCGAGCTAAAAATCTTGACCAAAATACCCCTGTTCTAGTTTTCGATCCGATAATTTTTCTGAAAGTTTCCCTAGCCTAGATATCGCCTAAGAATACCTAGGAATTGATTTAGATCGAAGAAAAAGTTCGGAAACCCTATTTTCTAAAGTGGCCAAAACCTGTTTGTTACGGTACCGTGTCCAAAAATAATTTTTGGGTCTCTATGACCTAAGCTATAGCGTAGCTCTTTCGATTGTCGAAATTTTGGCGTTGGTTTCGTGTCATTCCGAGTTCTGTAGCTCGAGTTATGCGCGTTTTAGCGAACGAAGTTATGTTGTCAATTCGTGCTTATATAGGAACTCCGAAGCTTTAAAGCTTTCTTTCCGATTTCGATTAGTGTTATTAGATTGATTGCTTCTAGTAGGGCTTGTGTTGATGATTGTGTTTCCTTGTTTTAGGTTCGCAACTTCCATGCACAACTTCTACTCACGAAGGTAAGGGTAACTCAGTTTTAGAGCGTCATTTGAGTCTTGCATGATTTATTCGCACTGCATGCGCTTGAGATGAAGATGTTTAATTTGATAGGCAATTGATTGAAATGTTGGTATGCTTGCAATGTTGTATGCTTGCTTATGTTGACTGTTTCTAAGGCTTGTGCCAAATGTTTTCTAGAGGCTTCGACCGAGTGAACTTATTGAGACGTGTGTCTCCGTTTTCTGAGAGGCTTCGGCTGTTTACTGGTTTCTGTCATTGAACTGAGTTGGTATGCATTGAATTGATTTATGTTCGTTGAGGTTATGAATAACATGTGGTTACCTCGATTTGATTGTTGGATTTGAGACTGTTGTTTGAGTGATTACTGAGGTTGAGGATTGTTGTTGACTAACTTGACATTTAGGGCTTGAACTTGAAGTGGCAATGTGGTGGTGATTGTCCCACGTGATTGTCCCGTCCATTTTGGCGTTAAGTGGCGGTGTGGTGGTGACTGTCCCATGTGATCGTCCCGTCTTGCGAGACGTTGCTGATCGATCCATTTTGGTAGCAGCATATAGTTGCATTATAGGGAACTAACACATGACCCTATGTTGTTGGATTTTAGTTATTGGTTTATTGATATCTGATTTGATGTTACATTGTTGAGGTTATTATTATCTGAGTTAATCTATGTTAAGTTGTTGATATATGAGTTTAGTTATGTTGCTAGTTTATTAACCATGCTAGGTAATTAAATTTGAATAGCATGATTTTCTCTTTTATACATGGTAATTGCAAGGAGTTAACCCTTTCTATTTGCTAATTGTTATTTGGGCGCTTAACGCTATTAGGCGATGAAGAGCCTTCTGGCGATGCCTAGCCATGCTGAGATGGAGGAGGGATAGTAACCGGCGGAGCAAGGATGGAAGAAGCTGTATAGTTTTCACTTAGTAGTTTATGCTTTGAGTCTTCTTCGTTATCTGAAAACTCTGCTACTGAAACCCTGTTTTCGCCACTGTTTAAGTGTGCGTACTTATTTGGAAACTTGCTTATGCTATTGTAAGACACTATTATTATATGTCGGGAACGGGTTGTTTAATTAAGACCATGTTATGTATTAAACTTTGTTTAGTTGTTTTGAAAAGGAAAAAAAATTATCGTGTTTTCTTAGGATTACGAAATAGTCCTTAGACTTTGTTAGGTGACTAATGTGACTCCTCAGTTGAGAAATTGGGGCGTTACAACTGTGGTATCAGAGCTTTGGTCTAGAAAACCAGAGCTTTTGGGTAGAGTGTCTGCTTAAGATGTTTGAACTCTGAGACCGATTGATGAGGTGTCAATCGGAGGAAGAGTGTGCTTGATTACTGTTTATATAGATTATTTTTGAAGGTTATTCGTAAGTGAATAACCTTATGCTAGTTATTGTTAATTATATATTTGATATAAGTATATACATAGTTAGTTATTATAGAACTTTGTGTTGTTCTGACCTGAGTGTCTGTTGTGGTCTTTGACTGTTCATGAAAACAGGAACAGGAGGTTTCCACAACCGAACGAGACTCAAGGTTCAGACAACATGAATCCGATGGAGCAAGCTATTGCTAATCTGACTGCCCTTATGGCACAACAAGTTACCAACACTGCTGCAAGGGAGGAAGCTGAAGCTCAACGTGCTACTACTGCTGTTTTGGTGGCTGCTCAACACCAAGCTGAAGAGAATACTCGCCGTGTTCTGCGTGAGGAACATGAACTAGCTGCTGCTCAGACCAGAGGTCTGAGTGATTTCAAGCGTCAGGATCCACCGAAGTTCTCCGCGGGGTTCGATCCGGAAGAAGCTGACTTATGGCTCCAGGAGTTGGAGAAGATCTTCACCTTTCTACGTACTACTGCTGAGATGAAAGTGGATTATGCGACCTACCTATTGACTGGTGAAGCTGAGTATTGGAGGCGTGGGGCTAGGGCTATGATGGAGGCTGACCATCAAGCCATCACTTGGGAGTGTTTCCGTGGAGCTTTCCTGGACAAGTACTTCCCTAATAGTGCTAGAGCCGCTAAGGAGACACAGTTTCTGAGACTTCGTCAAGGAGGCATGACCGTTGCTGAGTATGCTGCAAAGTTGGAGTCGTTGCTAAACACTTGCGCTACTTTAGAGGACAGATAGATGAAGGATATATGTGTGAGCGCTTTATTGATGGGCTGAGTTATGAGCTGCAGAGGGCGGTGCAACCTCTAGGACTGAATCGCTATCAAGTGCTTGTGGTAAAGACCAAGGGGATTGAGGCTATTGATAATGCAAGGGGCAAGTTCCAAGGTCTGAACAAGCCTCAACAAGGAAGTGGAGGTCCGGCTAGGACTAACCAAGGAAGAGGTGACAAGGGTAGGCATTTCCAGAAGAAGCCGTATGTTCGTCCCTAGGGTAGGGGGACAGCTTCTGGGTCCTTTTATCCTACGGGTGGGAATGTTTTTGCACCGAGACCTCTAGCAGTGAGTTTAGAGGATGTGACTTGCATCAAGTGCAACAAAGCGGGGCATTTTGCAAATCGTTGTCCTGAGAGCATAAGGATCTGTTGGAACTGCAAGAAGCCTGATCACACTGCTGTAGTGGGTAGGGCTCCTAAAGTTGAGGCTGCTGTGCATACTACTGGGGCTAGGAGGCCTACTGCTGGTGGAAGAGTCTACTCGATCAGTGGAACTGAAGCTGAGGAGGACGATGGTCTAATCCGCAGTACCTGCGAGATTGCGGGTAATTCCCTTATCGCGCTATTTGATTCTGGTGCTACGCATTCATTCATAGGCTTAGCTTGTGCGACGAGGTTAAAGCTAGAAGTGTCAAAGTTACCGTTTGACTTGGCAGTGTCTACCCCTGCATCTAAAAGTCTAGTAACTAACACTGCATGTTTGGAATGTCCTTGGATGTAACTAGATAAGAAGTTTGTAGCAAACTTAATATGTTTACCTCTCAAGGGATTGGATGTGATCATAGGCATGGATTGGTAGTCCCACCATCATGTTCTTCTTGATTGCGCCAATAAGGTTGTTATCTTTTTCGATGCTGGACTCGCCGAGTTCTTGAACTCGTACTTTTCAAAGCTTTCTTTGAGGAAATGCGCTTTGAGTTCCCTTTTGTCTACAACCGTGATGGAAGCTAAGGAGAATGGAGTACAAGGAATAGATGTTGTGCAAGAATTCGAGGATGTGTTCCCCGAAGACGTACCTGGAATACCTCCAGTCAGAGATATGGAGTTCACCATTGATATAGTCCCAGGCACTGGACCTGTATCAATCGCACCTTATCGTATGGCACCGGCAGAACTGGCTGAGCTGAAGAGTCAACTTGAGGATTTAACCAAGAAGGGCTTTATTCGACCTAGCGTTTCTCCGTGGGGAGCGCCAGTGCTGCTTGTGAAGAAGAAAGATGGAAGATCGCGACTTTGCGTGGATTATCGACAGTTGAACAAAGTCACGATAAAGAACCGTTATCCGTTGCCAAGGATTGACGATTTGATGGATCAGTTAAAGGGTGCTGCTATTTTCTCGAAGATTGACCTGAGATCGGGATATCACCAGATTAGAGTCAAGGATGAGGATATCCAAAAGACGGCGTTTACGACACACTATGGGCATTATGAGTACTTGGTGATGCCGTTTGGAGTTACGAACGCACCAGCGGTGTTTATGGACTACATGAATAGGATCTTCCATCCATTCTTGGATCGTTTTGTTGTGGCGTTTATTGACGACATCCTGATCTACTCCAAGGATTGGAAGGAACACGAGGAACATCTGCGTGAAGTATTGCAAGTTCTTCGGGAGAAGGTATTGTATGCTAACGCGGCAAAGTGTGAATTTTGGCTCGAAGAAGTAAAGTTTCTAGGACATGTCATCTCAAAGGAGGGCATTGCTGTGGATCCTAGTAAAGTGGAAGCGGTACTTGCATGGGAGCGTCTTAAGACTGTGACAGATATAAGGAGTTTCATCGGTTTAGCTGGAGATTACCGACGATTCATTGAGGGGTTCGCTAAGATTGCAGGACCATTGACGAAACTCACCCGGAAGAACCAACCTTTCGCATGGACAGAAGATTGTGAACAGAGTTTTCAGTATATGAAGGAGCGTTTGACGACCGCGCCAGTTCTGACTTTACCACAAGAGGAGGAACCCTATGAGGTTTACTGCGATGCTTCGTACCAAGGTTTGGGTTGTGTGTTGATGCAACACCGAAAGGCTGTGGCTTATTCTTCAAGGCAATTGAAGATACATGAACGGAACTATCCTACGCATGATTTGGAGTTAGCGGATGTGGTATTTGCGCTCAAGATTTGGAGGCACTATCTTTATGGGAGCACTTTCACTGTTTTTAGTGATCACAAGAGCCTGAAGTACCTGTTCGATCAGAAAGATCTGAATATGAGACAAAGGCGTTGGATGGAATTTATCAAGGACTATGATTTCACTTTGATGTACCACCCAGGAAAAGCAAATGTTGTAGCAGATGCACTGAGTCGCCAGACAATTCATGTTTCATCGCTGATGATTAAGGAATTGGAACTTATCGAGACTTTTCGCGACCTCAGTTTGGGTATGCAAGTGACACCTGGAAAATTGAGCTTTGGGATGGTGACGATC
The DNA here is from genome assembly GCF_012489685.1 of Lotus japonicus. NCBI lineage: Eukaryota > Viridiplantae > Streptophyta > Magnoliopsida > Fabales > Fabaceae > Lotus > Lotus japonicus. Next base: position 22,989,225 of record NC_080042.1, on the reverse strand, counting down.
ACTAGTGATTTTCTGAACGAGATCAAGGTGAAGCAACTGTTAGATGAGGAGCTGATCGAGAAACGAAACTTGATCATTTTGGGAAAAGCGCCGGATTTCGAAGTATGAACCGATGGCATTCTACGTTGCAAAGGACGTGTCTGCGTGCCATGTGACATGGAGTTAAGAAGGATGATTCTTGACGAAGGTCACAAGAGCAGATTGAGTATTCATCCGGGATCGACAAAGATGTACCAAGATCTAAAGTTGAATTTCTGGTGGCCAGGAATGAAGAAGAATGTAGCAGAGTTTGTGGCGGCATGTCTGACATGTCAGAAGGCGAAGAAAGAACATCAAAAGCCTGTGGGTATGTTACAGTCACTTGATGTGCCGGAGTGGAAGTGGGACAGTATCTCTATGGATTTCGTGGTAGCTTTACCAGCTACGAGGAAGAGATTTGATTCCATTTGGGTCATTGTGGACCGTTTGATGAAATCAGCACATTTCATACCGGTGAAGACCACGTTCAATGTGGAGGCACTTGCAAAAGTGTATGTCGCTGAGATTGTACGACTTCATGGAGTACCCTCGAGTATAGTTTCTGACAGAGATCCGAAGTTTACTTGGCATTTATGGAAGGCATTGCACGAGACGCTTGGGACGAAGTTGAGGTTGAGCTCTGCCTATCACCCTCAGACAAATGGACAGTCCGAGAGAACAATACAGTCATTGGAAGACTTGCTGCGAGCATGTGTCTTAGATAGTCAAGAGAGCTGGGATGAGCTGTTACCGTTGATCGAGTTTACTTATAACAACAATTTCCATGCTAGTATTGGAATGACACCTTATGAGGCTTTGTATGGGAGGAGATGTAGAACTCCTTTATGTTGGTTTTAAGATGGCGAACATCTTCTCGTTGGACCGGAATTAGTGCAACAAACAACAGAGAAGGTGAAACAAATACAAGAGAAGATGAGGACGTCACAGAGTCGACAGAAGAGTTATGCTGACACCCGTCGGAGAGAACTGGAGTTCGAGGCGGGAGACCATGTGTTTCTTCGCGTGACACCAACTACCGGGGTGGGAAGAGCGATAAAGTCGAGGAAGCTGACACCGAAGTTCATTGGACCGTATCAGATTATCGAGCGAGTCAGTAAAGTAACTTATCGGATTGCGTTGCCACCATTTCTGTCCAAGATTCATGATGTGCTACACGTGTCACAATTGAGGAAGTATATTCCTAATCCCTCTTACATCATCAAGGAAGATGACATCCAACTTAGAGACAACTTGTCTTTTGAAGTGGCACCAATGAGGATTGAGGAGCGTAGGATCAAGCAGTTGAGGAACAACCAGGTTCCTCTGGTAAAAGTGATTTGGAACCAAGTCACGGGCGATGCTACTTGGGAACTAGAAGAGAGGATGAAGGAACAGTATCCGAAACTCTTCACTGAGCCTTAAGTTTCGAGGACGAAACTTTCTTTTTGGGGGGTAGTATTGTAAGACCCAAGATTTTAGAATTAAATAAATAATTAATTTCCAACTCACGCATAGGATTATGTGTAAGCGTGAGAGGAACTTGACTCGTGTTTAATGTTTGGATTAGCGTTATGAAGAAGAAAGTTCAGGAAATGGTTAACAATAGTCGCTATAGGTTATAGCACGAGTTTCATTGACTTCCGCCTTAGGGCGAAAATGTTAGTAAATGGCTAATTTGCTCTTAAAGCACTGTAGAAACGATATTCAAAAATATTCAGAGGAATATAAGAACTTCTCTTATTCTTTTCCACGACGAGTGTTTCGACAAGAAACCCTGGATTGTACGAACGATCGATTCCGATTCTCGGAAGTTTGCCGAAACCGAGTTCCTGTTAGTTCAAGAACCTTAAAGTAAACTGTTGATGAAGACTTTTTCTATTTGGTGCTTCAAACGAAGATTCCACACGCAGACACCCATTTCTTTCGATGTTTCTAATCTTTCTTCAGAAAGAAGTTTTCTCATCCGACATCAAATGCAAAAAGTAGTTTTTCGGGTAAAATAGATTTACACCGACTTTGGATCGTTTGCTTTAATTCTGAGAAACCTGTTTTGAGTTCTGGAATTCTGTCGCCATAACCTATCTTAGAATTCACGGAGGAATGTGCAGGAAAAATCGGAATCAAGAAATATTCATTTTCCCGCGTTTTCCATTTTCTATAAATAGCTTGAAAAATGAAAAAAACAAAAACATCACCACCAACACACACACACGGCCGTGAGCTTCAAGGAGGAAGGAGGAGAAAAAGATTTTCACCGATTCTTGTCTGATCGTCGCACAGGTACTGATGCTTTTCCTTACCTCTGATCGTAAATTCTGTCGCTTTTCTCTATGTCTTTCTGTGCTCAAAGTTTTGAGCTTTTTGTAAAACTGTCCAAATAACTTGATTTCTCTGTCTAAACTTATTCCCTGCATGCCCAAGAGCATGTTTAGCGGATTACATTTCGCCGAATCGCCGCAGAACTTCAATTCTGCTCAAAATACTCATTTTATGCTGAGGTTCCGCTTTTTGAGTCAAAAACTCTCGACTGAGCTTAGCGTCAGTAGGATTAGTCGTCATAATCGTCGTTGGTATCGACCTCATCCAATTTATTTTTCGAAATTCTGATTGAGTTTCCGAGCTAAAAATCTTGACCAAAATACCCCTGTTCTAGTTTTCGATCCGATAATTTTTCTGAAAGTTTCCCTAGCCTAGATATCGCCTAAGAATACCTAGGAATTGATTTAGATCGAAGAAAAAGTTCGGAAACCCTATTTTCTAAAGTGGCCGAAACCTGTTTGTTAGGGTACCGTGTCCAAAAATAATTTTTGGGTCTCTATGACCTGAGCTATAGCGTAGCTCTTTCGATTGTCGAAATTTTGGCGTTGGTTTCGTGTCATTCCGAGTTCTGTAGCTCGAGTTATGCGCGTTTTAGCGAACGAAGTTATGTTGTCAATTCGTGCTTATATAGGAACTCCGAAGCTTTAAAGCTTTCTTTCCGATTTCGATTAGTGTTATTAGATTGATTGCTTCTAGTAGGGCTTGTGTTGATGATTGTGTTTCCTTGTTTTAGGTTCGCAACTTCCATGCACAACTTCTACTCACGAAGGTAAGGGTAACTCAGTTTTAGAGCGTCATTTGAGTCTTGCATGATTTATTCACACTGCATGCGCTTGAGATGAAGATGTTTAATTTGATTGGCAATTGATTGAAATGTTGGTATGCTTGCAATGTTGTATGCTTGCTTATGTTGACTGTTTCTAAGGCTTGTGCCAAATGTTTTCTGGAGGCTTCGGCCGAGTGAACTTATTGAGACGTGTGTCTCCGTTTTCTGAGAGGCTTCGGCTGTTTACTGGTTTCTGTCATTGAACTGAGTTGGTATGCATTGAATTGATTTATGTTCGTTGAGGTTATGAATAACATGTGGTTACCTCGATTTGATTGTTGGATTTGAGACTGTTGTTTGAGTGATTACTGAGGTTGAGGATTGTTGTTGACTAACTTGACATTTAGGGCTTGAACTTGAAGTGGCAATGTGGTGGTGATTGTCCCACGTGATTGTCTCGTCTTTCAAGGCGTTATAAAGTGGCGATGTGGTGGATATTGTCCCACGTGATCGTCCCATCTTTCGAGATGTCCTAAAGTGGCAATGTGGTGGTGATTGTCCCACGTGATTGTCCCGTCCATTTTGGCGTTAAGTGGCGGTGTGGTGGTGACTGTCCCATGTGATCGTCCCGTCTTGCGAGACGTAGCTGATCGATCCATTTTGGTAGCAGCATATAGTTGCATTATAGGGAACTAACACATGACCCTATGTTGTTGGATTTTAGTTACTGGTTTATTGATATCTGATTTGATGTTACATTGTTGAGGTTATTATTATCTGAGTTAATCTATGTTAAGTTGTTGATATATGAGTTTAGTTATGTTGCTAGTTTATTAACCATGCTAGGTAATTAAATTTGAATAACATGATTTTCTCTTTTATACATGGTAATTGCATGGAGTTAACCCTTTCTATTTGCTAATTGTTATTTGGGCGCTTAACGCTATTAGGCAATGAAGAGCCTTCTGGCGATGCTTAGCCATGCGGAGATGGAGGAGGGATAGTAACCGGCGGAGCAAGGATGGAAGAAGCTGTATAGTTTTCTCTTAGTAGTTTATGCTTTGAGTCTTCTTCGTTATCTGAAAACTCTGCTACTAAAACCCTGTTTTCGCCACTGTTTAAGTGTGCGTACTTATTTGGAAACTTGCTTATGCTATTGTAAGACACTATTATTATATGTCGGGAACGGGTTGTTTAATTAAGACCATGTTATGTATTAAACTTTGTTTAGTTGTTTTGAAAAGGAAAAAAAATTATCGTGTTTTCTTAGGATTACGAAATAGTCCTTAGACTTTGTTAGGTGACTAATGTGACTCCTCAGTTGAGAAATTGGGGCGTTACAACTGTGGTAGCTTTGGTCTAGAAAACCAGAGCTTTTGGGTAGAGTGTCTGCTTAAGATGTTTGAACTCTGAGACCTATTGATGAGGTGTCAATCGGAGGAAGAGTGTGCTTGATTACTGTTTATATAGATTATTTTTGAAGGTTATTCGTAAGTGAATAACCTTATGCTAGTTATTGTTAATTATATATTTGATATAAGTATATACATAGTTAGTTATTATAGAACTTTGTGTTGTTCTGACCTGAGTGTCTGTTGTGGTCTTTGACTGTTCATGAAAACAGGAACAGGAGGTTTCCACAACCGAACGAGACTCAAGGTTCAGACAACATGAATCCGATGGAGCAAGCTATTGCTAATCTGACTGCCCTTATGGCACAACAAGTTACAAACACTGCTGCAAGGGAGGAAGCTGAAGCTCAACGTGCTACTACTGCTGTTTTGGTGGCTGCTCAACACCAAGCTGAAGAGAATACTCGTCGTGTTCTGCGTGAGGAACATGAACTAGCTGCTGCTCAGACCAGAGGTCTGAGTGATTTCAAGCGTCAGGATCCACCGAAGTTCTCCGCGGGGTTCGATCCGGAAGAAGCTGACTTATGGCTCCAGGAGTTGGAGAAGATCTTCACCTTTCTGCGTACAACTGCTGAGATGTAAGTGGATTATGCGACCTACCTATTGACTGGTGAAGCTGAGTATTGGAGGCGTGGGGCTAGGGCTATGATGGAGGCTGACCATCAAGCCATCACTTGGGAGTGTTTCCGTGGAGCTTTCCTGGACAAGTACTTCCCTAATAGTGCTAGAGCCGCTAAGGAGGCACAGTTTCTGAGACTTCGTCAAGGAGGCATGACCGTTGCTGAGTATGCTGCAAAGTTGGAGTCGTTGGCTAAACACTTGCGCTACTTTAGAGGACAGATAGATGAAGGATATATGTGTGAGCGCTTTATTGATGGGCTGAGTTATGAGCTGCAGAGGGCGGTGCAACCTCTAGGACTGAATCGCTATCAAGTGCTTGTGGTAAAGACCAAGGGGATTGAGGCTATTGATAATGCAAGGGGCAAGTTCCAAGGTCTGAACAAGCCTCAACAAGGAAGTGGAGGTCCGGCTAGGACTAACCAAGGAAGAGGTGACAAGGGTAGGCATTTCCAGAAGAAGCCGTATGTTCGTCCCTAGGGTAGGGGGACAGCTTCTGGGTCCTTTTATCCTACGGGTGGGAATGCTATTGCACCGAGACCTCTAGCAGTGAGTTTAGAGGATGTGACTTGCATCAAGTGCAACAAAGCGGGGCATTTTGCAAATCGTTGTCCTGAGAGCATAAGGATCTGTTGGAACTGCAAGAAGCCTGATCACACTGCTGTAGTGGGTAGGGCTCCTAAAGTTGAGGCTGCTGTGCATACTACTGGGGCTAGGAGGCCTACTGCTGGTGGAAGAGTCTACTCGATCAGTGGAACTGAAGCTGAGGAGGACGATGGTCTAATCCGCAGTACCTGCGAGATTGCGGGTAATTCCCTTATCGCGCTATTTGATTCTGGTGCTACGCATTCATTCATAGGCTTAGTTTGTGCGACGAGGTTAAAGCTAGAAGTGTCAAAGTTACCGTTTGACTTGGCAGTGTCTACCCCTGCATCTAAAAGTCTAGTAACTAACACTGCATGTTTGGAATGTCCTTGGATGTAACTAGATAAGAAGTTTGTAGCAAACTTAATCTGTTTACCTCTCAAAGGATTGGATGTGATCATAGGCATGGATTGGTAGTCCCACCATCATGTTCTTCTTGATTGCGCCAATAAGGTTGTTATCTTTCCCGATGCTGGACTCGCCGAGTTCTTGAACTCGTACTTTTCAAAGCTTTCTTTGAGGAAATGCGCTTTGAGTTCCCTTTTGTCTACAACCGTGATGGAAGCTAAGGAGAATGGAGTACAAGGAATAGATGTTGTGCAAGAATTCGAGGATGTGTTCCCCGAAGACGTACCTGGAATACCTCCAGTCAGAGATATGGAGTTCACCATTGATATAGTCCCAGGCACTGGACCTGTATCAATCGCACCTTATCGTATGGCACCGGCAGAACTGACTGAGCTGAAGAGTCAACTTGAGGATTTAACCAAGAAGGGCTTTATTCGACCTAGCGTTTCTCCGTGGGGAGCGCCAGTGCTGCTTGTGAAGAAGAAAGACGGAAGATCGCGACTTTGCGTGGATTATCGACAGTTGAACAAAGTCACGATAAAGAACCGTTATCCGTTGCCAAGGATTGACGATTTGATGGATCAGTTAAAGGGTGCTGCTATTTTCTCGAAGATTGACCTGAGATCGGGATATCACCAGATTAGAGTCAAGGATGAGGATATCCAAAAGACGGCGTTTACGACACACTATGGGCATTATGAGTACTTGGTGATGCCGTTTGGAGTTACGAACGCACCAGCGGTGTTTATGGACTACATGAATAGGATCTTCCATCCATTCTTGGATCGTTTCGTTGTGGCGTTTATTAACGACATCCTGATCTACTCCAAGGATTGGAAGGAACACGAGGAACATCTGCGTGAAGTATTGCAAGTTCTTCGGGAGAAGGTATTGTATGCTAACGCGGCAAAGTGTGAATTTTGGCTCGAAGAAGTAAAGTTTCTAGGACATGTCATCTCAAAGGAGGGCATTGTTGTGGATCCTAGTAAAGTGGAAGCGGTACTTGCATGGGAGCGTCCTAAGACTGTGACAGATATAAGGAGTTTCATCAGTTTAGCTGGATATTACCGACGATTCATTGAGGGGTTCGCTAACATTGCAGGACCATTGACCTTCGCCTTGTTGAGTTGTCGATAGTCCACACACAATCTAGACTTTCCGTCTTTCTTCTTGACTAAAAGCACTAGTGCTCCCCATGGTGAGACACTTGGTCGAATGAATCCTTTTGTCGAAAGATCCTCTAACTGAGACTTCAACTCCACTAGCTCTGCAGGTGCCATACGGTAAGGTGCGATCGAAATCGGTCCGGTTCCGGGTACAATGTCGATCACGAACTCTACGTCGCGTACTGGCGGTAGTCCAGGTACGTCTCCAGGAAAAACATCAGCGAAATCTCGAACCACCGGAATGCCATGAACATCTGAGTCCTTCCTTCCCTCCAAACTTAGCAATGAAGAGTACGTCTGAGTGCCCTCGCTCAACGATGCACTAATATGGTTAGTAGAAAGGTACTTGAAAAGATCCGAGTCGGGGAACACCACTTTCTTTCGACTACAGTCCAAAAGACAATGGTAGTGGGATGACTAATCCATCCCTAGGATTACATCTAGGTTTTTAAGGGGTAAGCATACTAGGTTGGCATGAAAAGTTCTATCTCTATATATTACTGAACAGTGCATGCATGCGGCATTAGCAAGTAGGGTCCTAGCAGGTGTAGTCACCATAAGATCAAAACTCAAAGCAGTAATAGGCAGATTCAGTCTTGATACACAATCCTTAGAGACAAAAGAATGAGTTGCACCAGAATCAAAGAGTACAGTTAGAAGGTTACCGTCGATTTCACACTCCCCTCTGATCAAGCCATCCACTCCTTCAGCATCTTCGCCATCCATTATGTAAACTCTTCCCCTCGCAGCTGGGCGCTTTCCCCTAGCAGTATTCACAGACGATTCAGCCTTAGGTGCCTTGCAGTTCACAGCCAGATGCCCCGATCGATTGCAGTTGAAGCATCTTGGTTGTGCTGTGCAAGTGTTTGCATAGTGCCCGCTAGCTCCACACCTGTAGCAGGTCACATCCTTGTTTGGGGCACGGTTTCCCAATCCTCCAGAAACAGCAGCAGCAGCCATCGGCTTGTAAGATCTTGGGGTAAACCCTCTCCCCGCAGGACGTTGGTAAGGTTTCCTCGCCTGAAATCTCCCTCTTCCCTGAAAACTCTGGGAGCCCGACCTCATCGGTCCCCCAACTCCAGCCCTATTCAACCTCTTGTTCTTCATCAGTTCTACTTCTGTAGCCTTCTCAACCAATGCCTGAAACCGCACGATCCCTAACGGTCTCACTGAGCCTCAATATCAGCCCTCAGCCCATTCACAAAGAGCTTGCAGATGTAGGGTTCATCAACCTGATCACGGAAAAATCGAAAGTGTTTGGCCAAGGATTCCAACTTAGCAGCATATTCCGAAATAGTCATGCTCCCTTGACGAAGAGTCAGAAACTGTGCCTCACGCTCGTCACGAGCACTAGCAGGAAAGTACTTTTCCAGAAAAGCAGCACGAAACGAATTCCAGTTCACCACCACCTGGTTTGCCTCCATAATCCCTCTGGCGCCCCTCCACCAGTACTCAGCATCACCCAACAGCAGAAAGGTTGCCATGCCCGCCTTGGCTCCCTCAGCAGTCTGTAGTACACCAAAGATCTTCTCTATTTCCTCGATCCAGAGATCCGCTTTGACCGGGTCAGTACCACCCGAGAACTTAGGTGGATCCTGTCTCCTGAAGTCATTCAGCCCCTTGTTCTGATCTAGAGTCACCTCCCTCTGACGCTGGTGTTGATCACGCGCTTCCTCCGCAGCACGCCTTTGAGCGTTGTCATTCGCCTGATTAGTCATTGCCTGAGCCATAGTGGCCATCATCTCAGCTAGCTGATTCGTGTTCACCATCGTCTGTTACCCCATGGAAACTGTTAGTCCTAATCATACGATAGCACTAGAAAACTATTCCACATGATCAAGTAACAATGCAATCAATTAGAGCGAAGATCGCTCTGCAGACAATCAATTTTCACTCTTTGCAGAGTCACACAACCTAGCACAGAAGACCTATTTCCCAAAGACTCCCAAAAGACTCGACTAAGCTGTGATACCACAATGTAACACCCCGATTTCCGGGTGTCACTTTAGTAACTCAAAAATAAACTTTAAGCGGAAAACAGGTATTTTTTTTCGTTTGTTTCTTTTTCTCTTTTTAATTAGAGTGATAGAAAAATAAAGACATAACCCAGCAAACTAAAACTAACCGATGTACATCATATAAACAGGTACAGCCTCAGCTGCACTCCAACGTCACACGCACTCGCAGTGACTCCAAAGTAGTGTGCCCGTAGGCAAATATATACAGATCCAGAAATGTGAGTGAGAAAGTTATAATTACCGTCCACCAGGAGAAAGTAGACCTCAAAATGGCCTAAGCAAAGACCCCTACAGTCCGACTAATTCTCTGTGATCCCTCAGCAAGAGAACCACACAAAAAGCTATGTGTCGGGAACCTACCCTGTCCCAAAAACAAAACGAATCAGAGCTCTACACAAAATATGACGCCTGCCTAAACCTACCCTCCCAGTACCGCTCAAAGCTCCTCCTCCTCCTCCTCGTCGCTCGGCGAGTAGTTGTCAACGTCGGTGTCGGAGTCAGAGTCCACCGTGATCATCTCAGTATCCAAGTCCACGACCTCCTTCCTAACTGTCCTGCGAACAACCCTAGTCGAGCCCATCTCAACATCTACCTCCTCAGAAAAGGACATCCTCCTCCACCACACGAACCAGGGGTTCCACGCGGTAGCCGCGTGATGGAGTAAACGGAAAACGGCGAGAGGCAGATGGAACAACAGGCTCCCTCTTCGGCTCCACGAGCCTCGAGGACGACGCAACGTCGGTAGGATCAACAACAGTAGCAGGAAGTGGCGCGACAGGTGCATCCCTATCAGCCTCGATCTCGGATGGGTCATCCTCGTCCGATGAAGATGAAGGTGGTGCAGGTGGTCCTCGGCCAATGCCCGGTCCACAGCAAACTGAAGGCGGCAAGTTGAAGCTCAGCTCCATGCGACGTAGAACTCCCTTTGTAAGACGTCCACGCTCGTCAGTACGGTCCTCCATGACCCTTCCCCGATACGTTGCCCGACGATCCAAAGGATCGATCACCCAAGCGGTGGGGGCATGTCGGTCAACCAGCTCAAACCTGATCCCTCACCCCCCCCGAGGGAGAGACCATTGAAAACCAATCCGCCATCGACATCTGGCAACAGGCCGACCGCCCAAACGCAAACATGAAACCAAAGCCAAGGCGCTAGGGTCAACTCACGGAATAGAGTAATTATACAAACAACATGTGATTGGGGGTATAGATATATATATGTTTATGTATATATATAAATATATTCCTAGCATGTTATCGGCTCTAACAATAATTCGATAATTCAAATAGCATACAATTCCAGTCAGGGTGAATGTATGCGTGAAATGCAATTCAAAATGATCCGGATAGTTGTTTGGGATGGGCACCATCGAGTCTGCCCTACACCGGCCTAGTGTCGACAACTCCGCTCGGGTGTCACTTACAAACCCATGCATAGTCAGATCAGTCACAACCACCCAAGGTTGTACCACTCTGTCCGCTATGCCGAAGATACACTCTAGGTGTTCTTCGATGAAGGCCCTGTCTTTCGACCGTCCCAGCCTTCGTGAAGCCCGACCGAAGCCGTCCCAACTTCACCGAGGCCCAATCTTTCGACTGTCTCAACCTCGAATGTATGCATGATGCAGTATGGTTAGCCAAACACGAATCGTCCTCACAACGCAAGTGTTTAGCTTAAATCTCAATTTCAAAACTCAAGGGTTTAATGTCGACCCTACGACATAAACTACAGCAACAAGAGTATCAAAGTACTCGGTGACCTCCTCTCGTCACCGTGGCTCACCCCCATGGTGTCCACCAATTCCCATTAACTCCAAGACTTGTCGACTTTTCCCCGCTTTTCGCAATCATTTTCCCTTTTAGATTCCCTATGGTTTATTCGTTAATGAAAACGTTTCAAATTGAATTAGTCAGGTTATGAGTTTAATTCTCGAAAACTAAGTTTTCTAAGGTCTCTAGTTTCCAAAATTCCATTCATTCTAAGTTTGCCAAAATCCCACCAAATGTAATCCCGGGGAAAGTCTAAGTATACAAACGATAGCTAAGCCTCAAACCTCGGGTTTGGACTTGCCTAGGGTTGTTCATCCAACCCGAAAGATCAAAAGGAAATCAGTTCAATGATTTTTCGCTCCGAAGTCGCTTCAAGGCGCAGAATTTAATACAACATCAACAACACATGTTATGAAAACAACATAGCAATAATTCATCATCATATCCAATATCAAAGTAATATGCAAGTCGAATTTATCGACGCCTATCATGCAATCTTAGCTAATAGGTAAGTTGCCCTAACCTCGAGTTGCTCCAACCTCGCGGTATAGGTTTTCCTCACAATATAGCTCTGTAGTACCCAAAGTTCCTTCAAATGAACCTTGGAGAAAACAAAGCGAAAATCAAATCAAACACAATCAATTCAAACATAACGAAGTTAATTAACGATAGACAAAGCGTTTGAAGCTTCAGAGTACAACAATCGAGCACGAGAGGACGAGTTATCGCGAAAACGAAATCCTCCCCCCCCTCAAACATGCTCTCGGCCATAAAGGGAAAAGGGTTCCGGCGCTTTTTCTTCGATCTAATTTAATTCCTAGGTAGTTTTAGGGTAAAACTAGGGTAAAGAAACAGTCGGAAAAATTTTAGAACGACCGGGTCGAATTACGACTAGTTATGGGCATTTTGGTCCAAAATTAAAGCTCAAAAACTCAAAGTTAAAACTTCGGAAAACAAATTTGATGGGGATGTCCACAACGACATTTGTAGCAACTAATCCTAAAGGCACTAAGTCGGATTGTGGCTTTTCGATGATAAAGTTTCAATATGTGCGCAAATGGGTTTTTATACAGTTTTTCAGATCCTCGGCGACTCGATCGAAATCGGCGCACAACGGCGAGTGTTCTAGGTTGTTGGGTAAGTATAGAAGGTAGTTCAAAAGAAAAATCGGGAAAATCGAACAATTTTACGAAAAGCTCGAAACTTTGAGCTCAGAAAGAGATAAAGAAACGCTATATAAAAGATGATTAGAGGTAAGAATCAAGTAGATTACCTCTGTGCCGTGAAATAGAGACAAACAGCTCGAAGATCGGTCAAGAAACGACAAAGTTCTTCTCCTCTCCTTTCTCCTCCAAACTCGCGGCCTCAAGGTGGGAATGTGGTGAGTTTTTGTGATTTTTTTACTATTTATAGGAGAGTGAAATCGCGGGAAAATGAATATTTCGCGATTCCGATTTTTGCAGCACGTTCATCGGTGAATTCTAAGCGAGATTCTGGCGACAGAATTCCAGAACTCAAAACAAGTCTCTTGGATTTGAGAAAAACGATCCAAAAGCGGTGTAAGTTAAATTGCCCCGAAAAACTACTTTTTGCTGTGAAAGTCGGATGTCAAAACTTCGTTCTGAAGAAATATTGGAAACGTCGAAAGAAATCTGGCTACGCGGATGGAAACTTCGTTAGAAGCTCCGAATAGAAAAAGTCTTCATTCAGCGTTGGAATTTAGGGTTTTTAAAGAAAAGAATTTAGCGTCGTCGGACTTCCGAGAAGTGAAACCTATCGTGTGTACAGTCCAGAATTCCGAAATGAAACACTGGTCGAAGGAAAAATAAAGAGAACTTCTTATTTTTCCAAGGATTTGAAATTTCACTTAAACGTTGCTTTAAGAGCGGAATTAGCCTATTCTGGACACTCTCGCCATAAGGCGGGTGTGCAGACGACTCGCACTAACTCCTAAAACAACTATGGTACTATCCTCAAGCAATTCCTGAACTTTCTTCTTCATTAAACTTTCCCAAACAGCAAACTCCTGTCACGCTTACACCGATCCTACGCGTGAGTCAGAAAATAAACATTTATTCCAGTTCTGCAAATCCGGGTCTTACAGTAACTATCACAACGATCGCCTAAGTAGTCACAAAACAACCTTTCCCTGCTCTTCTAAGTTCTACTAGCTAGCCCTTGATCTTGTGTATGACTAAAATTGCTCTACATGATTGAACATGCATTGGGGTTGTCATCACTGAAGAGGGTGGTGAGCTTCTCATCAGGTGCGTTTGGATTGGGGAGTGTTAGGTATGTGTTTTTCACATACCCAGATGGTGCCTTTTTGTCATATGCTTGTGCTACATATGGATATGCCACCAAGTTATATTGAATATAGGGCTAAAACTCTGCTCTTTTTTCTGTGCTCTGCACTTTCTTTAGGACCTTGTTTCTATCCACATAGCCTGTCACACTTACCTTGTTTTGCTTTCTGTTCACCTCCATTTCCTTCACACCTGAATTGTTCTCAAATGGTTAAGAGTGTCTTTCGTTAAATAGTTTAATTAAACACTTATGGTAAGGGCCTATTGATAATTAAATTAATTTGAGAAATTTATTAAAATAAAATGAATATATGTTATGTAGAAATTAATCTAAACAACTAATGAAAGTAAATTCAAAACAGATAATAGGTATGCCATAAACTGAATTAAGCTCATCCACAAACTCTTGGATATATATAGATTATGCTATAAGAGAAACACAAATAAGCTTTTCAAAAAAGGGCATAACCATGTATTTGTTTATCTATTGATTCCAACAACTATGTTAAGTTTGGAAAAACTGTCATGAAAATACAATATGTCTCTTGAACTGCTTTCAACAGGAAACCAAAGACACTAAGTCTAAGTACATATAAGATTATGTTTGTTTTAAGTTTGAGTAAAATGTTTTTTTCATAGAATTAATTTCAGAAATAGTGTATTTCGACAGAATACTTATGCTTGTTTAGACTGGAAGATGATTAGATGAAAGTAGGAAATTTTCTGCTTTGAAAAATAGTAGAGCAGGAAAAGTGAGAGATATGAACCTTTCATGTTGGAAACAGAATTTCGAACTCTTCTTTCACAGCCATCACAGTCTATTTTCACCTTGATTTCCACTGTCTATATCACAAAACAAGAAGAAGAAAAATCAGATTTTGCTTGAAATTAAAGCCACCATTAACATACACACAAAAATAATGGTAAAGAAGCCAATGAAAACCTGCATTGGCTTGCGTTTCTTTCTTGGGGTGGAAACTGAGAAGTAATTTGAAAGAAAATCAAGAGCACCCATTTCTTCCTTAACGATAAAAGGGGTTGAAACAGGGGAAGGAGAAAAGAAAGAACAGAGTACTTGAAACAGAGAGAGAGGAGGGAGAATCAATAACACTATTTTGGTGACATAAATTACATATGCTTATATAAGGGAAGTGATTTCATTGCCATGATTGGTGCCCAAATTGTGCTATCATTTAATGTATAAATTAGTGTTTGGACAATGACCTTTTTCTACTCTCTAATCATGTGTTTCCCGCAAATATCACCATGAAAGATACAACTTGGTTTTGAGCACTAGCTTCAAGCTCATTGACACCAACACACACAAAACTATTGAATTTAATGAGTTAATTATTTGAGAATATGATGATTAGAAACAAGTTCAAGTTGCATAAATTACTTGAGATTATAGAATACTACTGTGATGACCCGTTATTCTTGAATAGTGTGATTGTTCAAGACTCAATTTTTTTTTCTCATTAATAAAATCTTTGTCATCTCAATTTTAAAAAATGTTGCATAAATTACTTCATGGAGTTTTTTTATTTATTTGGTTAATAAAAACTTTGGGTGAGTTCGGCTTTGATCACCATAACAGACTAAAATATGTTCTAAGATCATAGGTCACTTACAGAGGTATTTACAGATCACCCACTAACACAACTCTCGCATCACCAGCAAGAATTAAACGCATGTATAACAAATGACCTAGCATGTATTGGCACAATTTCGATTAGGTAGGATCACTATAGATGACAAACTTTTCTATATTAAGTATTTAACACAATTAAATTCACAAAGACTTGAACCCAATACATATTCTTAAGTTAGAACAACTTTGTGTCTTTCGGTAAATAATTTATGTTTTTAGCATGATTCATATTCATAAATAAAAACTCAAAATCAAGTATCAACTCTCTACATATGGAAGGAAAACCTCAATTATTAATTTGATTGCAGAAGAATCGGTCACATCCATAAATGTGATGTATCATTTTGATTATAGAAAAACATGCATAGCTATAATAAAAAAAATTATGGTGATATTATTTTTGTGGAAAGTGATTGTGATGTATCATTTTGAAAGTGTCAATTGCAATATCTAAACAACTGGAAATTAGCCAAATAAAACCATACTTAATTATAAAGGCTCATTATTTTAAGTGATGTTTATCTCGTTGAACGTATATTAATTAGTAACTTTGGTAAAGTTAAGATTTAAGCCATATCTCTAGCTAGGTTATTGATCTGGAGCCAACCTGCGTTTCATGCATGACAAGTGGAAGGTTACTAGGTCAAGCTAGATTGATCCACATATATATGGGGTGAGAGAAACAGATAACAGCAATCATTCAATTTCAGACTCTCCTAGGCCTCAATTTGTAAGACCCAAGTTTTTAAACTTATGCCAAGTAAATAGAATCCTATTCACGATTAGGGTTGATGTATCGTGAAGGGTAACCTGAACTAGAGTTTACCAAATGAAATAAATTTATGAAGGAGAAAGTTCAGGAAAAGTCTAAGGATTGTACCAAAATCGATAAAAGGTATAGCACGATCGATTCGCTTAAACCTAGGACAAGAACCTTAGGAAAAGACTAAGTTCCACCCTTGGAACACTGTAGGAATTTATTCCGAAAATCTTCAAAAGGAATATAGGGATTTCTCTTATTCCTTTCCATGACAAGCGTTTCGAGGCGAAACTCTAGAATCTACGAACGTCCGATTCCAATCATCGGAAGTTTGCCGAAACTAAAACCCTGATAGTTCAAAACCCTAGAATCAACCGACGATGAAGACTTTTTCTATTCGGAGCTTCAAATGAAGATTCCACACGCGTACACCTATTTCTCTTGATGATTTCAATCTTTCTTCAGAAGGAAGTTTTCTATTCCGACATTCGATGCAAAAAGTAACTTATCGGGTAAAATACTTTTACACCGACTTTGCATTAGTCACTTAAAATACTAGGAAACCTCTTTTGAGTTTTGGATTTATGTCGCCAAAACCTATCTTAGAATTCACGGAGAATGAAGCCGGAAAAATCAGATTCGCGAAACTTTCATTTTCCCGCGTTTTTCCAACCTCTATATATAGCCAAGAAATGAGAAAAAAACACAAAAACTCACCCATTTTCTTCCAAGAGGCCGCGAGTTTGCTAAGAGGAGGAGGAGAAGATATTTTCTTCATTTCTTGCTTGATCGTTGATCCAACAGTTGCTGCTTGAAGGTTTCGAGGTATAGTCGCTAATCCTTACCTCTGATCGTCTTTTCCATAGCTTTTCTCTAGACTTTTCTGAGCTCAAAGTTTTGAGGTTTTTGGAAAATTGTCCAAATAGCTTGATTTCTCTGTCTAAACATTTTCCCTACGTGCCCAAGAGCACTTCTGTCGGATTATTTTTTCCGTAATGTCGCCGAAATTCCGCCGGAATCAATTTTTGCATTAAATACCCATTTTGGGGCAAAGCTTCGTCCTTTGGGCTGAAAACTATCGCCTTAGCTTAGTGCTAGTAGGATTAGTTGTCATAAACGTCGTTGGTGACGTCCCCATCCAATTTGCTTTTCGAAATTTCAGTTTTGAAATTCTGAGCTAAAATATTGACCAAAATACCCCTGCGACAGTTTTTGATCCGATAATTTTTCCGAGTTCAGAATACCCTTAGTTACGACTAATAATAACCTAGGAACCAAGTTTGATCGAAGAAAAATTGACCCACCTAATTACCAATAGTGGCCGAGCACCCTAAGGGGGGAGGAAGAAAATTCTTGTTTCAAAAACTTGTCCTTTCGCGCTAGATTATCGTACCTCGGAGTATATACTACTTCGTGTAACCTTAGTGAGTATTGTGTGCTGAGTTTCTGACTCATTGTGATTGATTTCTGTGGTTTTGCTCTAAAGGTGCTTTTGAGGAATTTCCTGAAGAGCAAGGCATTGATTGTGAAGGAACGTTAGACGGGAACCCTGGAGAATCTTCAGGTGAGGGCTTCTCACTGAATCCTTAGTTAATGCTTAGGGTCGATGCTTTCGACATTGATTTACTGTTTATGCACTTGTGTGTGGTTGACTGGAAAAATGTTTTCTGAGGCTTCGGCTGACAATGTAGATGATTCATCTACTGAATGTTTTTTAGATTGAATTACATGGTACGTGCTAAGTGGGTAATCTAGGATGTGTGATGCATGCTTTATATGCTAAGTGCTACGTGATTATTCTAGAATGTGTTGATATATGAAATGTCTGTTGATTGTGCTGACTTACTTATGTCCTTGCACTGATATCTGTGATTCTGATTAGTGAGAATAGCGGGCAGGTCATGCCGATTTTATTTTGAGATTTTGGAGAAAGTTTGATAGGACGAATGAGATTCGGGCCTTGTTATTGTTTTAGTGGATCGAGACATTCTCTGAAAGTTATTTGGGATATTTGGATGTTGAAAAACTCATAAGATTTGCGATAAGACTAAAAGGATATTATTTTGTAAAGAAAACTCATAAGACATTAAACAACCTCTAAATCTTCAAATAATGATAACAAACTCGAAAGGAAGCGTAGGATTCAAATCTTAGTTGTGGAAAACGAGAAGTGTCGTCGGATCCAAGTGTTGAGAATATTAAGAAGTTCTGAGTATGTTGATACTCCTTCGCTCTTTGAGCAGTTTGTTTAGCCATCCAAGGGATGTGCCGAGAAGCTTCACTGAGGCGTGAGACCTTGTGAATGCGTGATACTTCACTAAGGCGTGAGACCTTGTGGAAAGCATGGATCTTCACTGAGGCGTGAGACCTCGTGAACAGCATGAAGCTTCACTGAGGCGTGAGACCTTGTGAATGCGTGATACTTCACTAAGGCGTGAGACCTTGTGGAAAGCATGGATCTTCACTGAGGCGTGAGACCTCGTGAACAGCATGAAACTTCACTGAAGCGTAAGACTTCGTGCAAGTGTGTAAATTCACTGAGGCGTGAGACCTCGTGAGAGCATAAAACTTCACTGAAGCGTGAGACTTCGCGATTGTGTAAGACTCCACTGAAGCGTGAGACTTCGTGGGAGCATTGATGACTCGAAGAGTTATCGTGAGTGGTTGCACTCATTTTATGATTATTGTATTTTGTCGCAGAATCGACTTTTACCTTAGGGTATTCTTTATAGAGACATTAAGTTAGCTAGAACACGTGGCGACGTGTCGAGTGAGGTCGGAGACGTTGTTTGGCTAATCACATTGCATTCATGCACACATAGGAGGTTAATACACGGCGTGATTACCGGACCTCGGTGGATTCCAAAATGGTCATAAGACCCGGATTTCCGCGTAAGAGCGCTATTAAGCGACTCTTAGTAGCAGACCGAAATGGCAGACCTTCGGGTTTACTGCTGATCTGCCTACCTTTGTGTGGTGTAAGAGGCACGCGGGCAGAAATGGTCCCACCGTTGCTGGTGCTAGGATTGATCCGTTGATGTCCATCCGTTTCCGGAATGCATTTGGTTAACTGGGTTAACCGCCATCTGCATTTCATGCAACATGCATACTGACTTAGTTGCTGAGTGTGATTGATAATTGTTAATCCTATTTGATGCATGCTATTTGTTATTACTGTCATTACATTCATTGTGGAATATGCAACCCTAGGATGTTATCCCTAGCTATAAGCCTAAGTGGCTATTCTATTATCTGTATCTATCGGTGCTATTATTTACATAATTCTTTGGAGTTGACCCTCGCGTCTTCTGTGTGTGCTTTGGCGGACTACGCCCTTTGTCAGATGTCCATGGCGGACTGATTCACGATGGTTCACCCTTCGGGGGGGGGGGGGCTAGGGTTGTGATGCTGGAACAGGAGCACATCGCGGTTGCGAGAGGAGGACGGAAGGTGTACATAGACTTGGTTGTTCTGGATTCAGATTCAGACGACGATCATGCTAGCATGTAGGTTTTTAGTGCTGGTGTGAGCTCCTCGAGATGGGATTAGTGTAGGAGTAAAGTCTTAGCTCTGACTGTCATTGTTTCTTTGGGGACAGGGTAGTTTCCCGCCTATAGCTTTTTGTGTGGTTTCTTTACGGGAATCACAGAGAGTTGGTTGGACTTAGGAGGTCTTGTTTTAGGCCGATGTGCCAGCTTATTCTCATTTTTGAGGTTTGTGTTGCGGACACTTCACCTCTACTTTGGTCTGTACATAATGCCTACGGGCGTTACCTTTCTACTACTTTCCGTCACTAGAGGTTACTCGTGACGAGGTTGCTACTTACAGCGGGGGCTGTAATATATATTGTATATTAGTTCCGTTGTCTTTCGCATTTGCGTTTTATTTATTTCGGTCTTGTTTATATTATAGACGAAAAAAAAAATATACACGTTTTTCCGCATTAAGTTTATTTTTGGTTACTAAAGTGACACCACCGAAATCGGGGTGTTACACAATTCATGGCTCATATTGCGTTCTGTTAGGTTCCATCATTCATCCATGCATGATGCATGTCACGATCCAACTACAGTTCATGTTTCTCTTGTTGTCTAGGATCAAGCATATTGGTACTTTGATTGATGGCACCTTTCTATATGGGGTTTCTCTCTATCGATCGGAAAGTTGTGACAATGATTAGCCCATGTCACATGGAGAGAGTACTTCTATTTGGAAACTCTTCAAAATAATCTAAATCCAACCAATTCTATTAAAGTTAGGTTGATTCATGTCAACAACAGATTCATATATAAAATATAAATGATTGTTTTTTCAAAGGCTTAATTGATAATTGAAATAAAAGTACAAATTGATGATGCAAATTATTTACATCCCAAAGTACAAATTGTCTATCACAACCTTCCTTTGCCCCTGTAGACATGTTTCACTTTTTGGCACTGAATCTCCACCCTGAGAAGGTCAATTGAAATCAGAATGTTGATTAGTTTCTATCCCTTGCACGATTGTTATTTACCCACCCTACTGAACATTAATCACTTTCTATGACAATAATTCTGGGATTTAATTGGACACAGAACAAAAGAGCACGATGGATAGCAGAAGTTTCAGCTTCATACTCAATCCTGCTTGGGCCTGGATAGCCCCGCGGCCCTTTGATAGCAGATGAATGAGTTTGAACAAAGAAAATAATCGACCAAAATATTTTTTTTATAGTTTTTATATGCATGAACATCATCTTTTTAATTATGTATAAAATATAAATTTCATGTTACTATACAAGTGACAAAGGTTCTTTCCTCAAATTCAATTTTAAACGTTGATATTATTTGCATTAATTTTTTTACAATTATAACTATATAACTTTATATAACTTATTAGTTTTTAACCTAAAATATGTTAGTAACAAAAAAAAAATCTAAAATATGTAAGAAAGATAAACAGTACCTAATGATATTTGATAACTGAGATGATAAAGTCAAAACAATTCTTCAAAATAAAAATAAAAGTAGATATATATATTTTAAACTAAAAATAGATATAAATACCAAAAGATAAGTTATCAGATTGGTTCGGGGTCGAAAAAGATAAATTCGAGATTATAATTGATTTGGTTAAAATTTAATGTAAAAAAAAGTGAATCAATTTAATTGGTTTAATTTGGATTATAAGTTACATTACAATTTAGTGAATTTACAACCCAACCCTAGATAAAAATTTCTTCAGAAAAAAAAATAGACACAATTTCCTGGAATCAGTATTTGAGAATCTGTGTCTCTCTCGTCTGTCTCTGAAATTTTCCTCGTACCCGTTAGGTGCCGTCAGCGATCTCCATCTGCGACTTTCACCGCCAGTCGCCGGAGTTGTCCACGGCGCCGGAGTCCGCGACCCTCCTTTCTCTCGATCCCACATTCCTTTTCGAAGGTAGCTGTTAATTTCGATTTTTCTTCTATGACTGCGTACTCCATATTTGGTTAGAGAATGTATAGATAGATGGGTTGAACTGTTGAAGGGAGTGCTTGTTTGATCAACTCTATATTGCTAAAATCTTATTTTGACCACTAGTTTTCTTGAGCTTAGAGTTGATTTACTTTGCTTTTTCCATACTTAAATCCATGCTTCATTCAAGGATGTTAGTAGTTAGTTGCAATTTCAGCTACTGTGAAGGATGGTAAACATAAGTTTATAAATTTAGCTATTTGCTAACAGAACCTGTCATTCATAGTAGTAATGTGTTATATTTCAATTCAACACCCTTATGATATGATATCTATCTATAAATTTTCCTTTTTTTTAATTCTTATTGTTTCACTATTATGCAGGCATTGCCACAATCTACAAAATGCTTTCTGGGGTGAAGTTCATTCCTCGTGACCAGGTTTGTGTAGTTACCATACTTTTTTATCATAGTGCTAGTGTTGTTATTTCGCATTGCTAGGTCTGATTATGTTTTGTTTTGTACTTGCGTTGCTCTGTGTGTACTAGATACAAGATGAGGACTTGAATTCTGCTCCCAAAGAAAAGAAAAAAATGGATAGTAGGAGGAAAAAGCATGAGAGGAAAGGAAAGGGATCAAGGGACAGCTCTTCTTCTGATGATGAAGAGCTTGATAGGGTAAAGAAAGGCTCGAGAAGGAAGAAGTGGTATTCATCGGAGGAAAATTCTGAAAGTGAAAGTGACCAAGATGACAAGAGACGAAAGAGGAAAGGGAAAAAGAAGAGGGATGATGATGATTCGTCGGATTATTCTGGTAAGAGATCAACAAGGAAATCAAGATCCAAGAGTGGTAAAAAAGAATATGCATCTGAGGAAGATTTGTCTTCTTCTGATAGTGGTGATAGAAAAGGGAAGCGCCAAAAGTCAGATAGAAAGGATGGGAGTAAAATGAACAAGAACAAAGGTGATGAGCAGGAAATTACAAGGAAAGAGATGGGTTTGGATTGGATGCTTAGGTCTGAAAGTAAGAGGCCTGCGGTTTCAGAAACAGAGGAGCCGTTGTTAGAGGAAGTTCCAGTCGAGGAGGTATGTCACACTAATTCAGTATCAAAATTCCCTCCCCCTCTCAGTCGTTAATATGCCTTTGTGATCTCCTGTCAGGTTCAATATTTATATTCATTTTCAAAGGAAATCTCATTGTTTTCTGTTTTTTATTGCTTTGCTATGAACCCTCTATCAATCAAATTGTGTTCTCATTTTCATGGCGTTGCTTACTAGAAATGAAAGGATGACTAACGAGGGAAAGATAAAATATTTAGGAATAAAATGATAGAAGAAATAAAAATCTTAAAGAAACTACCCTTCTTATATTGTCATCATTCACCCTAAAAAAATGAAAATTGAAAGATGAGTGAAAGATGGAAGAATAAAAGAAAAAAATTATTAAATATCTTCTCAGAAACTGAAAAAAGAGTATGGGATAGTTTGGTTCGGTAAGCTAGTGCCCTTTGAGGCTTTAGCCTTCTTCTACATGAGAATCAGTCTATAATCATGTATGTCTAATTTTTTCATATAAGAAAATCTTTTAATATTTATCATCTATGTTTATGTGTTTTCCTTTGAATGATGAATGAGGAAACAATATTTTACTTTTCTAGTTGACTCCAACAGGGGGAAGTGTATGCCTATTTCTGGCCTATCTTAAATGTTTTCATTTCATTTGCAGCTGGTCTTCATCTTTTAATCTTGTGGTCAATGTAATTTATTAAGAGGACAAAATACTTTGTTTTCTTTTTCAGCCTGAGAAGGTGAATCCTAAGGAATTGAATCCATATCTGAAGGACGGTGGAAGTGGTTTTCCAGAAGAAAGTGAAGAGGGAAAAATTGGTGCAGGTCAACTTCTATCTTCTTCCCTTGTCGGGGATGGAGGAGCAAGTTGGAGACTTAAAGCCTTAAAGCGAGCCCAAGAGCAAGCAGCCCGAGAAGGACGGAACTTTCAAGAGGTTTTATGCCATTCTTTTCAGATACTCTTTGTTTCTATTTTTCATACATTTTCTTCCCCACTCTTGTAAAAAAATTGCTATTCTGTTAGGACAGTAGGGTATTTGCTTGAAAGAATAAAGGGAAGACAAACAAAATAATCACTTTGACAGTTAAGACCAGTTAGATAACTATAGAGGGGATGTAATGGTAGAGTGATCGTTCTGGACTGTTAGAAAGCATATGTTACATTGTAGAACAGACCCTTGGTAGGAGAATCCTCTCCTTTTCAGTTCAGATATCATTTTCCAATGACAGATTAATTCTTGTTCTTCCTATCTATGATTCTATACTTCAATTCCAGTTCAATACTTTAACGGCTCGTAAACTGTGTGGTTATTCACAGGTTGTGGAAGAAAGGTGGGGTTCTCTTGGTGAATTGACTGTATCTGTTGCGTCACGCTCAGCTGCCCCAGCTCGTGCTCATCTACGCGCTATTAAAATAAGACAAAAAGGGACAAGTAAAGAAAACTTACCAGATTCTGAAAAGCCTACTCAAGGGGATTCTAAAAGGGTAACTTCGAGAACAGCTACATAGTCATTGCATTTCTTTCTTGTTTCTTAGTCTATTTTTCGATAAATTTTTATAGTTTTTAATCTCACTGTTCTGGAATTCTGAAGTAAGTCTCTTACACTTCACTGAATTTTGCGTATAAACACTAGCAGGACTACATAAAAAATGTTTCTGTTCGGCGCGATGAAATGAGAGAACCGAAAGTTCGAGACTCTTTATCATGGGGAAAGCGCAAAGGCCAACATGTAGCGGAGGGTGCTGAGGTCATATCTGCTGCAGCATCCAGCTTAAATAAATTTGCTAATGATGGGAGCTTTCTACGTGATATTTCTGGCAAGAGCAGTAATTCTGATGGCTCTGTCTTGGGAAGTGTTGAGACAAAAAAGGTTCCATCAGAAGCAAACACTCCAGGGGAAAGAAGTGCAGTAGCTAAGAATGAGATGAGTGCAAACCAGTTGGCAGCTAAGGCTATGCAACTTCGCTTGAAAGGAAAGAATGAAGAAGCTGACAAACTAATGGTAAGACCATATAATGAGAGAATAGCCCTCTCGTATAGACTGTGTTTGCCTCTTATGATTTTTGCAGTTTAAATTGATGCATCTTTTTTTTGTCTTATCCATTTTGTGCTTCCCTTCAGAGTTGAATTTGGCATTGTGTTCAATTAGTATATTTTTTCTTACCAGACATGATAAAATAGAGACAGCCATCAGTGTTTGGCACTTGTTTTTTATGATTTCTTTTTTGTTCGTTTTGCTATATCACTCGCCCTGGAATTATGTTTTGCTGCATTCTTATTGGAGTTATGTTTTATCTTTATCTTTTCTATTACTTTTTCTTGGAAGGGAGATTTTTAAGATGGTAGGAGACTGGGGAATTAAGAGGAGCTTTGCAATACTAACTTCTTTCTTTGCTTTCTGCTTTTAATTTATATTGCTTTAGTAGGAAGTGGGGTTAGTATAGTCTATTGAGTTTATATATAGTCTACCAAAGCTTATCCTTCTAGATTTGTAATTATTCTGATTCCATTTTCTGGATTTTGTTCTTGTTTTGGTGGCAGCAAGAAGCAAAGGTTTTGAACACTACCCAAGCCAATCAAGATCATACGATTAGATCAAAAACCGATGGAAGTTCTAGCAGGTATTTTACCGTCTTGGAATTCTGTGTATACTTTTTTCCCTTGGTCCTGTTCATTACTTGATTTATTCATTTATGATGTCAAAAATAGGTGAATTTTCTTATATAGAACCAAAACATAGTGTCGCTAAATTATGTTGTCTTTGATTTTGTTTGCATTTCTTTATTCTTGTGTGTTTGTTCATAAACATGTTTGATTTGCTGCATCAGTGTTATTGGTTTCTAGAGCTTTATGTATTCTGTAATATTTTATTATTTCGTATGGTTTCAACGTTCACACTTTACTTTATTCAAGGTATGCTATACAGAAGATATCTGCTCAACAGAAGAAAGGAGAGGATGACGCTGATATGCATCTTGCCCGCAAGATCATGCAGAACAAGCAGTTTAAAGTTTCTACACAGCCTGACGACGAATACGATTTTGAAGATGGTCCAACCAAAAAGAATAGAAAGAAGCAAGGAGGCGATGACCGAAATACTATCCCGAAAAGGATGAATGAGAGTCGGTTCTTGACCCAGCAAGAGCGCTGCCTCTTTTGCTTAGAGAATCCAAATCGGCCTATGCATCTCACTGTGTCTATTGCCAATTTTACCTACCTTATGTTGCCACAGAGGCAGCCTGTGGTGCCTGGTCATTGCTGCATTTTACCCATCCATGTGAGTTTGATTTCTGCTACTGTTAGTTTTCCTTTCAAAGGTGCACCTAGTTGACAGCAGCCCTAGCATGTCGTATATTGAATACAATCCCTCTAATACAAGTGATTTAAGTTATTTAATAGATTATTTTTTTATCATAGGATTCACACCTGAAGATTTTCCTCTATGACTATGACTAGAACATTTGCTTAATGGATGGTGTGAGTCCAACCATCCAGCGGCATATTGAGATCATAATAGAAATGACTAATAAGGATTGATTTGTATTTGATGCCTTCTTAATTTTAGGATGTTAACTTGATAAGATGTAGTGTTATTGCATGTGTGGAAGTAACATTAAGTTGTATAAATGTCATGTGAATTGAAAGTGGATCAACAGTTTTTTGAACCTGTTGGTTTGTGCAATAAGGAACTTTGTTATTATTATTCTTACAGTTTTTTTCTTCTGTAACTTTGTCTCATCCTTTATATGACAGCATGAATCAGCTACAAGAACCGTGGATGATAATGTGTGGGTGGAAATTCGAAACTTCAAGAAATGTTTGATTATGATGTTTGCAAAGCAAGAGAAGGAGGTAGTTTTTCTTGAAACTGTGATGGGATTGGCACAACAGCGCCGCCATTGTATGGTTGAATGTATTCCTTTACCACAAGACATTGCTAAAGAGGCTCCTTTATACTTTAAAAAGGTGAGGTGCCAAACTTTGCTTCTTTGTTATTTTGTGTTGTACTTCATTGCTATTTGATTGCTTCTCTGTCCAGTATCAATGCTTTTCATTTGTGCATCTTTGAAATGAATTATAAATCTATTAGGTTGAACATAGTTGTGTCTCTATGTTGATTTCTAAAAGCTAGCATGAAAATATTCTTTTACTGTTTCTTTCTTAGTTTCTTGAGTCATTGCTGAACTATCATAGCAATCTATGTAGACATCGCTGATGCCTTGTTGAGGCTTGAATTGTGTATCCAGATGGTATAAGGGGCCAAACTTTGCAAAAATCCTGATCTGAATAGTCTTTTGATGAGTGCCATATGGTTAAAAAGCATACTAGCAGAACCTGAATAGGTTTTCTAAATGATATTTCTAGTATCAGTGTATCACCCAATTTATCTAGTTTTCATTTGAGATTATTGGTATTCCAAATCCAATGCCTTTGGTAATAGATCCATTGTATCTTGTGCTTTGTTATTATTGATGGTACTTTTCATTCTATCCATTTTTTATTTATATCAATGTATTTCATTTTTTCCGTATGTGTAATTGAAATTATGAACTCACTGTCCTTAAATTGACTTCATCACAGGCAATTGATGAAGCTGAAGATGAGTGGAGCCAGCACAATGCCAAGAAGCTTATTGACACAAGCCAAAAGGGATTGCGCAATTCAATTCCGAAGAACTTTCCTTATTTTCATGTTGAGTTTGGTCTGAACAAAGGTTTTGTCCACGTTATCGATGATGAAACACAGTTCAATGGCAGCTTAGGGTTCAATGTGCTAAGAGGCATGCTACAGTTGGCGGATGAAGACATGTATAGGCGCCGAAGGTACGAAGCAGTGGAGGTTCAAAAGCAAGCAGTCGCTAGCTTTGCCAAAGAGTGGGAACCATTTGACTGGACTAAACAGCTTCGTGAATGAAACATCTTAACAGCACATTGTATAGATTAGGCCACTTTGGCTTTTTATGAGTTACTTAATAGCCTATGATAATCGTGCAGCGTCACGTACTAAACCAACGTTTTGTATTGTAACTTGTAAGCCCCAACCCAAAGAAAAGGAAAATATTTATTCATTCTCATGTATCCGTTCAGTGCACTGATCATGCATATTCTTTTCATTCATTGCAAGAGATAGTTAAAAAAGTTATATGAAAATTTATTTCAGTATGATTAAGACTTGAAAAAATGTATATTAGTTTACGAATCAAATTGTACTTATTTGTTTAATGCTAGATTTCTATCTAATAAGAATATAATATTACTCATTATATAATGTCAAATTTATAAGTTTGAAAAAGCCTTTGAAAAATGCTTGCATTCCCTCCATTTTATCAAACAAAAATGTTTGCATTGTCGAAGCCAGCGTTCTTCACAAATCACAAGCAAATATAATGCTTTTTAGTCCTTGTTATATCTTTGATCAAGTTAAAAATAAAAATATAAAAAGAATAGCTGATTCATTAACATCATTTATTTTATCAGGTTTCACCAATTTTGATCAAAGCTTAGATCAAAGTTTTCTTTGCTAATTTTCACCGAATCTGAGAGTAACCAATTTTTAAGTCAAATTAACTGGTCAATTGACATTTTCATGATTCAACCGGTTAGATTGACTGATAAGGTCTGGTTTTTATTAGCTATACATCTTCAATTCATTTCTGAATACATATTGAAATATTTATATATACATACACGTTTAAAAACTCAATTTCATGAAAAAACACACTTGTAAATTATTTACTTAACATCGCACCGGTTATTCCACTACTATCACGAAAAGAATAAAATTCAAAACAAGCTGATTCTACGTGGAGATATAGCTTACAAGTTATCATGCATAAGTGATAAATCTTCAATTTGAAAATAGAATAAAATTGAATCTGTATCTGTGCCACCCAAATCAGTTGTATTTGTTGTAGCAGATAGTCATTCAAATCAAACTATGCACGACTAAGTAAATGATACTTAAATCACACATTTAAAGAGCTTCACTCAAGAACTATCACGCTATAAAATGATCCAAACACCGAAGAGTAATATTAAGCCTTTCCTCCGGGAGGAGCAATATAATTACCACTATCTTAACGGTGGATTGTTTCTAAAAAGGTCATATAGCTATCTCCTGTATAAATGACTTCATGCAAAAGATAAAAATCCCCACACAGGAGGCCAAGATCCATGTCAAGATGAGCTAAACTGTGGTTCTGGTTCGTCTCCAGCTTCACCAGCAACACAAGCAACTAATTGACATCCGGTTTCTTCAAGTTCAAACAATTATCAGATGCTTGACTAAACAATTCCTGAACCTGATGTAATTCCTTCTCTGACATCAAGAACACACAACATGTTAGGCAGTCTCATGACCTAAATCAAGAAGCAGTGTAAAAACTCAACCTCCTATAATCCAAATATGCATAAACTTGTTTATTGTTTTAAATTACTGCATTTTCAGCACAAAGAAGTTAATGCATATTACTTTACATGTTACTTTGAGAGACTTAGTTTGAATAAGAATTTAAAGCCAATCCTAGATACCTGCATATCAGTACCAAATCACTAGAGTAGTAAAGCCTGCAAGTTGCTTTATACATGAACAAACCACTTCGGTATTTTGAATTCATTTTTCTCCAGTTTAAGTGTTAAACACAATGCTGCTATTTGCTATATGTAAAAATCATGCACCAAGACATCTTTTTCCACTATTTTACATGAATTTAAACTTTCATTTAAGAGAAACCAATATAAACATGGAAAACTAGAGATAAACCTGCAGCTTCCAATTGCTTCTGAAGTTCTTGGCCTATTGCATCATTCTCAGCCTGGAAGGTAAAATCCAGAAACAATGTATAGACATTATACTGCTTGTTACAGTTGGATAATCAGTAACTAACTGCCCCAAATAGTATTAAAAAAAAAACTAACTATCCCAAAATCAATCACATATAAAGAAAGAATCAGCGAGCTGTGATTTCCATACTTGTAGTTCGGCAATCCTCTTGAGCTGTGCTTCTTCACCTCCCTCAGCTATTGGAAGCGCTGCAACCAGTGCATCAAACTGCAGAAGAAGCAAGGACATATTTCAATGGACCATACATGAGTGGTCTACTAAACATACAGAAGACGATACATAATGACTAATGAGGTACAACGGGAAAAAATTAAGAAATAAATAGGCTAGACTTGATTGGCTAATTTGGTACTTAGCATATGTCCAATATCAGTTAAAATTTTCAAAACGAGAACTGTTCAAGGTATCCTCTTAGAGAACCATGCAACTGGATACCGCGCCTTATTTCTTGGCCTATCCTTAAAGGACAATCAAATTACTTTATTATGCAAGTAATATACATATTCTTTCTGCAAGAAACCATATCATCACCTATCCAACCTTAGTATTCTTTAAAATATATGACCCTACATTTCCTTAATCAAAACTTCTGAGAAACTTTTTAAACATATTTCAAACATTCCTTTAAACTTCAAACTAAAATGCTATATACCTGCTTAGCAGCCTTCACCAAGCCAGTACTCATCAACTTTGGCTGTTCTGAAAAAGTTGCCCCATCCTCTGTAGGTTGTGCAGGTGGTTCAGGGTAATTTGGTGAGATCCGATTAGGAGGAGCATCCCTTTGCAATGTCCCAATGGTATTAAAAGCTAAATTCGCAATCAAATTAACTTGCTCTTGTAACTGAGAGATTATATCCATTATCAAAACACCTTTCTGGAGGAAACTTGGACTTGATGAAGTTCAACTACAAAATAACAAACAACTTTAAGGTTACCTATATCTTTATATGTATGAATGCATGTACAAAATAAAGCACATATTCAAAAACCAACAGCATTTTGGAGCTACTAGGTTGTCAAACACGCGATTTTACATAATCTCAAAGTCTACTCGACTCGTAGTCCTACTCCTACTCGTAAACTTGTAAGAGTTTACCAAAATGCAAAATAATAGGCATAGAAAAATAATTTTATAGCTTGAATAGTTGCAGAGTGTCTCCATTCCATCCAATTCCATACAACTTGGGGGTATGAAAACTAATGGTAAATAGTGGAATAGATGGAATGGATTCCATCACTCTCCTTCCCATTTCATCCTCATTTAACATAGCAAAACAATGGAACATAAAAACATTCAATCTTATTCCATTCCCTACCATCAATCCAAACATGGCCTAAAGAAAACTTGTCAATCATGGTGTACAAAGACGGTATACTAGTACATTTGAAGATACATTAACGAAATCAGTGGCGGATCCAGGACCCCGGGGTCAGGGGGTTCAAATTTTTCAAATGAGCACATCGATAAAAATATAATTAAAAACAACTGTAATATGTTTATTTATTTTTTTGGAAACATAAGCTTTATTGAAATAGAAAGGGAACCAAGAGCAAAAAGAGAGCCCAAGGAACCAGTACAAAACACAGCACCTAAGATCCACACAAGAGTAGGATCACAAGGCCAGAAAAAGTAAAATTAACATTAAAAACACAAAGGTACTAAGCTACAGGGGGCAGAAACAAAAAAAGAGATCAGGGGACAAAACAATCACACTAAACCAGCATACAGTCCACTCCAATTCGTAAGAGACTGAGAATGAATGGTCCCAGGTTACCACCAGCAGGGAGCAAAGCAAGCAGGCAAAACAACAGCACATTTTCATGACCACATTAAGATGTAAAAAGCACCAGTGCAGAATACACAGAATTGAGGCACGAAGCAGCAGGAAACATGCAGCGAATAATAGAGACCAAGAGTAAATTCAGATCAGTTCAGCTTCTCCCAAAGAGGCTCAGTTCTGTCACACCCTGCCTTTGCTAGTGCATCAGTCAAAAAAAATATACCATTGCTCACTTGATTATTCATATTCATCAAGATTGAAGCAGCTCAATCTGGACTATGTTGTCAGTATTGAAATAAGTATGCATCAGACAATAAGTATGCATCAGAACTATGTTGTCAGTATTGAAATACACAAATATGATTATAGCCTATGATTATAGCAAAAATTTCAAAATTTATTTGCAAAGAACATAACTTTACTAAAACCCCATTTGCCTCATAAACAGAAATTAGAAGAATTAGAAGATTATAACCTTTAGAAATTAGGGGAAAACATAAATTAGGGTTAGGAAAAAATCAGCCATGCCCATAGAAATTAGAACCGCAGAGGCACAGCCAAAGGCAGGGGCGCACGGCTGGAGAGTGGCACGTGGTGGTGCGGCGGCGGCGGCCGGCGTGGTGGTGGCCGGTGGTGGTGCTTGGAAATCAGAGAATGAGAGCGTGAGTGCTGAGTGCGTGCGTGGTGACTGTGAGAGGAGAGAGAGATCTGACTAGTGACTATAGTGTGAGAGAGAGGAGTTGGGGTCTAGGGTGCAATATTAAATTTTCAGGAGGTTCAAAAAAAAACTATTATAAGGGGGTAGGTTGAATTTTTTTTTTTCAGGGGGTTCAACTGAAACCCCCGGGCCCTATGTGGGTCCGTCCCTGAACGAAATCAAATCAACATTCTGATATGAATTAACGGACCAGACAAAACAGAACAGTTCAGTGCTTCAGTGATAGAAGATTCGAGGTTCAGTTCCGTTAGGAATTAGCAAAACGGAATAGAGATCAGGTCATACAAAATGTAGGATCAAGCTAAAGGTTCCAATTCCAAATTCACAAAACTGAATAGATAAACAAAGGGGTGTGAAGGGGAGAAGAAGTGAACATTCGCAGAAGTTACTCACCATTCACTGTGACAGCAAAGGTGCATGGAGGAGAAGTTTCCGGCAGTGAAAATCGACAGAGAGCGACGGAGGAGAAGCGTCCTTGCAGCGGCGAAGCAGCTCGCGGTCACAGAGAGGTGCGAACCGAAGACAACGGGGATGAATATGAAAAATCCTACTGTACGGTGTCGTTTTGATGCTAGGATTAGGGATTGATTTTGAAATAATAATAAACTTGGTGATTCTACTGAATTCTACCTGAGTTTGAGTCACATAAACAATGAGTTTGTGGCCGAGTTAACATCATTCCTCTATGTAGTATGTAGAATTACAAACTCGATCGAGTCCACGAGTTGAATTTTGAGTTTGACAACCGTAATTCCAAGAAGTTAAGAATTTAATATAACCTAGTGTCGTCAATTGTAACAGTCATTCATGCTCTTTGCCATTTTACCCCTCTTTTTGCTCCGTGTGAAGTTTTTTGCCATGGGAGTGAAGCTTCGTCTTTCCATATTTTAGAATCCGATAGTGAAATGACAGTACCAAGTTTTAAAATATGGCGACCAATCAGGTTCTAAAATCCGACATATATTTTAAAATTATCGATACTACAATCATGAAATTATACTAATGCTACCATATTCTAAAACCTGTAAGGTATAAAATTCACCTCCCATAATTTACGATTTTGTAATGACTCAGTGACATGCATTTATCTTGTGGCTCGAGAGAATGAATTTGTTAACTTGATTTTGCGTATATATGATTTTGTAATTTAATGTTTAAAATATTCACTTTATTCTTTACACCAAGAGCTAGAAATTAAAACCGAGAACTTCTTATTCTTCATCATACATGATTCAAATACTCAATAATGTTAAAATCATCATATCAGAAATCCAAAAATCAAAATGTATGGATTTTTAAATTTCCAATATGTCTATTTTCCAGTTCCAAAAACTTAGATCTACAAAGTGAAAATAATATTAGAAAATCCGACAACTTAATTCAGAAGGCCGGATTTTAAAAACTAGTCTCCGATTTCGCAGACTTTAGTTTACATGTAATACGCAAAATGTAAGACCCAAGTTTTTAAGCTTAGGATAAGTGGAAGAGATTTCCATTTACGATTAGGGTTGATGTATCGTGAAGGGAAACCTGAACAAGAGTTTACCAAATGAAATAAATTTATGAAGGAGAAAGTTCAGGAAAAGTCTAAGGATTTCATCAAAATCGATAAAAGGTATAGCACGATCGATATACGCTTAAACCTAGGTCAGAAACCCTAGTATATAGCTAGTTTTCACTTAAAGTCACGATGGAAATTAATTCCAAAAATCTTCAGAGAAATGTTAGAACTTCTCTTATTCCTTATACGACAATCGTTTCGAGGCGAAACCCTAGGATCTACGAACGTCCGATTCCAATCTTCGGAAGTTTGCCGAAACTAAAACCCTGATAGTTCAAAACCCTAGAATCAACCGACGATGAAGACTTTTTCTATTCGGAGCTTCAAATGAAGATTCTACACGCGTACACCCATTTCTCTTGATGATTTCAATCTTTCTTCAGAAGGAAGTTTTCTATTCCGACATTCGATGCAAAAAGTAACTTATCGGGTAAAATAGTTTTACACCGACTTTGCATTAGTCACCTAAAATACAAGGAAACCTCTTTTGAGTTTTGGTATTATGTCGCCAAAACCTATCTTAGAATTCACGGAGAATGAAGCCGGAAAAATCAGATTCGCGAAACTTTCATTTTCCCGCGTTTTTCCAACCTTTATATATAGCCAAGAAATGAGAAAAAAATCACAAAACTCACCCAAAAACCCACCCAAGGCCGCGAGTTTGCTAAGAGGAGGAGGAGAAGAGATTTTCTTCATTTCTTGCTTGATCGTTGATCCAACAGTTGCTGCTTGAAGGTTTCGAGGTATAGTCGCTAATCCTTACCTCTGATCGTCTTTTCCATAGCTTTTCTCTATGTCTTTCTGTGCTCATAGTTTTGAGGTTTTTGCAAAACTATCTTGATAATTCCATTTTTGATTCTAAACATCTTCCCTACGTTCTCCTGAGTATGTTTATCTAATAATACTGCGCCGATTCTCGAAAAACTACCGTCGAGTTTCAATTCTGCTTAAAATACCCATTTTGGGGTAAAGCTTCGTCCTTTGGGCTGAAAAATATCGCCTTAGCTTAGTGCTAGTAGGATTAGTTGTCATAAACGTCGTTGGTGACGTCCCCATCCAATTTGCTTTTTGAAATTTCAGTTTTGAATTTCTGAGCTAAAAATAATGACCAAAATACCCCTGCGACAGTTTTTGATCCGATAATTTTTCCGAGTCTAGAATACCCTTAGTTACGACTAATGATAACCTAGGAACCAAGTTTGATCGAAGAAAAATCGACCCACCTAATTACCAATAGTGGCCGAGCACCCTAAGGGGGGAGGAGGAAAATTTCTTTTTCAAAAAAAAACTTGTCCTTTCGCGCTAGATTATCGTACCTCGGAGTATATGCTACTTCGTGTAACCTTAGTTAGTATTGATAGCTTAGTTTCCGATAGATTTTGATAGAATTATGTGGTTTTACTTTAAAGGTTCATTTGAAGAGTTTCCCGAGGAACAAGGCTTTGCTTGTGAAGAAGAGTTAGAGGACAATCCTGGAGAATCTACAGGTGAGGGCTACTCACTGAATCTTTAGTTAATGCTTAGGGTCGATGCTTTCGACATTGATTTACTGTTTATGCACTTGTTTGTGTTTGATTGGAAAAATGTTTTCTGAGGCTTCGGCTGACAATGTAGATGATTCATCTACTGACTGTTTTTGAGACTGACTTACATGCTATGTGCTATGTGGGTAATCTAGGATGTGTGGTGCATGCCTTATATGCTAAGTGCTACGTGATTATTCTAGAATGTGTTGATATATGACATGTTTGTTGACTGTGTTGATGTAATTATGTCTTTCGCTGATATCTGTGATTCTGAGTAGTGAGAATAGCGGGCAGGTCATGCCGATTTTATTTTGAGATTTTGGGGAAAGTTTGATAGGACGAATGAGATTCGGGCCTTGTTGTGGTTTTCATGGATCGAGACATTCTCTGGAGTCATTTGGGGATTAGGAGATCCCGAGAACTTATAAGATTTGCGATAAGACTAAAAGGATATTATTTTGTAAAGAAAACTCATAAGACATTAAACAACCTCT
Organism: Lotus japonicus; assembly: GCF_012489685.1. Classification (NCBI taxonomy): domain Eukaryota; kingdom Viridiplantae; phylum Streptophyta; class Magnoliopsida; order Fabales; family Fabaceae; genus Lotus; species Lotus japonicus. The sequence goes on along the minus strand of NC_080042.1, from coordinate 22,954,002 downwards.
AAATCTTCAAATAATGATAATAAACTCGAAAGGAAGCTTAGGATGCAAATCTTAGTTTTGGAAAACGAGAAGTGTCGTCGGATCCAAGTGTTGAGAGAATTGATAAGTTCTGAGTATGTTGATACTCCTTCGCTCTTTGAGCAGTTGTTTAGCCATCCAAGGGATGTGCCGAGAAGCTTCACCGAGGCGTGAGACCTTGTGAATGCGTGATACTTCACTGAGGCGTGAGACCTTGTGAAAAGCATGGATCTTCACTGAGGCGTGAGACCTCGTGAATAGCATGGAACTTCATTGAAGCGTGAGACTTCGTGCAAGTGTGTAAATTCACTGAGGCGTGAGACCTCGTGAGAGCATAAAACTTCACTGAAGCGTGAGACTTCGTGATTGTGTGAGACTCCACTGAAGCGTGAGACTTCGTGGGAGCATTGATGACTCGAAGAGTTATCGTGAGTGGTTGCACTCATTTTACGATTATTGTATTTTGTCGCAGAATCGACTTTTACCTTAGGGTATTCTTTTTAGAGACAATAAGTTAGCTAGAACACGTGGCGACGTGTCGAGTGAGGTCGGAGACGTTGTTTGGCTAATCACATTGCATTCATGCACACATAGGAGGTTAATACACGGCGTGATACCGGACCTCGGTGGATTCCAAAATGGTCATAAGACCCGGATTTCCGCGTAAGAGAGCTATTAGGCGACTCTTAGTAGCAGACCGAAATGGCAGACCTTCGGGTTTACTGCTGATCTGGCTACCTTTGTGTGGTGTAAGAGGCACGCGGGCAGAAATGGTCCCACCGTTGCCGGTGCTAGGATTGATCCGTTGATGTCCATCCGTTTCCGGAATGCATTTGGTTAACTGGGTTAACCGCCATCTGCATTTCATGCAACATGCATACTGACTTAGTTGCTGAGTGTTGTAGTTCTTTTAATTGGCTGCATTTTGCTCAAAACATGATGGGCAACCATATGTTCCAACATCTGGAGCAACATGGTGGAATTACATATGTTGCTTGTTCAGTTGTTAAAGTCAAGCTTGTTGTGAGGTTGCTAACTGTATGGTGATTCAGAAGTTTTTATCCTATGCTGTGCGTTTTATCTTCTGAAGGCGTGTTTGTTTTAATCTTGGCTGAAGTAACAAGATTAATATCGTATGGACCAAGTCTATCTCAAATTCTGTTTTACTTGGTTCTGTTATTTTATTCTGGTAAGATTTGATTCCATGAAGATTCTTTCCAGAAGTGTGTTAGTGGACTCTATGACGTTCAGCCCATTGAAGATCCAAGCCCCAAGTGAACGTCTATATAAAAGGAACTTGTAAACCCTAGCTGTGCACGGATTCAGAGATTCAGATATTGATTTTAGGGTTTTGTTTGTGAGTCCTCTTGTGAGTGTTGTACCAACTTAGTGCTTTAGTTCATCAAAGTACTGAGTTGAATTTGTTTAGTTGAGTTGTAATCTCATCAAACTGTTTTTGATAAACATGTCTTGATCACTGTGGCAGTGATTGTTAGGAGTTAGAGAAAGTTTTCTCATAGCTTAGAGGAGAAGGGCTAAGCTTGATTCACTTGTGTAATAGTGGTGAACATATAAGAGGCTCTATACTAAGGGGGAGTACTTAGGTATAGGAGGGACTTTTATGTGACCTGAGAACTATTATTTGATAGTGAATTGACTCCTGGATTGGTATCCTCCAGACGTAGGTGATGTTCACCGAACTGGGTTAACAACTCCTTGTGTTTTAACTGTTTGTTTATTATTGATACTCTGATTGTGTTTTGTTGTGCTACACATTGTTGCAACATTGTGTATCACATCTGTCCTAGGTGAATACGAATTTCAATTGGTATCAGAGCTAGGTTCCCTGTTCTGGTTGGGTGAGCTCCAGGGAAGACTGATTCGGTTCCAATGGACAACTCAAAGGAAGGTGGTTCTGTGAATAGACCACCTATTCTGGATGGCACCAACTACGACTACTGGAAGGCGCGTATGATTGCGTTTCTTAAATCAATTGACAGCAAGACCTGGAAGGCTATTGTCAAAGGTTGGAAACATCCGGTCAATATACCCAAGGAAGGGTCATCTGTTGGTGAATTGAAACCTGAGGATGAATGGAATAAAGAAGAGGATGAGGAAGCGTTGGGCAACTCTAAAGCGCTGAATGCTATATTCAATGGAGTGGATAAAAATATGTTCCGATTGATCAACACTTGCACTGTGGCAAAGGATGCTTGGGAGATTCTCAAGACTGCTCATGAGGGGACTTCCAGAATTAGAATGTCGAGGCTTCAAATTCTAACAACTCAGTTTGAGAACTTAAAGATGAAGGAAGATGAGACCATCTCTGATTTTCATATGAGACTGCGTGATATGGCAAACTCCTCATTCGCTTTAGGGGAACAAATGTCAGAGGAGAAACTTGTGAGAAAGATTCTCAGATCTCTTCCCAAGAAGTTCGACATGAAAGTAACTGCTATTGAAGAAGCTCAAGACATAAGCAGTATCAAGGTGGATGAGCTTATTGGATCTTTGATGACTTTTGAAATGACTCAGAATGATAGACCTGAGAAAAGAAATAAAAGCATTGCTCTTGTCTCAAGCACAGATTTAGATGATGATATGTCTGACAATGAAACTAATGAAAGCATATCTGAAGCCATTGCTTTTCTGGGAAGAAAATTCAACAAGGTTTTGAAGAGGCTGGATAAACGATCAAGGCCAAATATGCAAGACAAACGACCTGACAACTTCAAGAATCAGCAATTTCAAAGAAAAATGAAAGATGAAGACAAGGCAGGAAATGGCCGAGGAGTTCAATGTCATGAATGTGAGGGTTTTGGCCACATCAGGGCTGAATGTGCCACATACTTAAAGAAACAGAAGAAAGGAATGGTCACCACTTGGTCTGATGATGAATCTGATACTGAAGGTGAAGATGTAACAGCAAACAAAGTAACATCATTCATGGTTAGATGTGATTCAGATGATGGAGACAGTGACAAGGAAATCTCCGATGAGGAACTTGCTGAAGCCTATAAACTTCTCTACACTAAGTGGAAAGAAGCATGTATCTATGGTCAGCAACAAAAGAAGCAAGTCCTTGACCTTCAAGCTGAGAAGAAGAAGCTAACTGAAGAAGTTGCCTTATTGAACTCAAAAATGGAAGGAATGACCAAGTCCATTCGCATGATGAGCAAAAGCACTGATATTCTGGATGAAATTCTTGATGTGGGAAAAAGTGCAGGTGATAAGACTGGGATAGGATTTGATTATCGTGCTGTTAACAAGGCAAGTCAGAACATGACCAAGGAACATGTGCAGATTGGAAGGCAATCAAATGTTAAAATGTGGAACCACAGGCCCCAGCAATCGGTTACACATTCGTATGCTCAAGTCAGGAACTATCAAAATTCAACTTGGAGATGTCATTACTGTGGCAGATTTGGTCACATTAGACCATATTGCTTCAAGCTGTATGGATATCCTATGCTTCAAGGTGTATCACGAGAAGATGAAAAGAAAAGTCCAGACAAAAGAAAGTGGAAGCCTAGGGTTAATGTTACTGCTCTCATTGCTCACACCTCTCTGCGCGCATCATCAAAAGAAGACTGGTACTTTGATAGTGGGTGTTCCAGACACATGACAGGAGTAAAAATTTATCTTGAGAAAGTGAAACCACATGCTAAGAGCTTTGTTACTTTTGGGGATGGAGCCAAAGGAAAGATCAGAGGAATTGGAAAATTGTCTGACACAGGATCTCCAAACCTTGATGATGTCTTGCTAGTTGAAGGGTTAACTGCAAACTTGATCAGCATAAGTCAACTTTGTGACCAAGGCTTGAAGGTGGTGTTCAAACAGTCTGGGTGTGTTGTCAAAAATAAGAACAAGGATGTGCTGATGAGAGGAGCTAGATCAAAGGACAACTGCTACATGTGGACCTCTGAAACAACATCTTTGTCTGCTCGATGTTTGATGTCTAAAGAAGATGAAGTTAGAATCTGGCACCAAAAGTTAGGTCATTTGAATCTTAAGAGTATGAAAAGGATTGTTGCTGAGGAAGTAGTTAGAGGGATACCAAAGTTGAACATCCAAGAAGGAAAGGTTTGTGGTGAATGTCAGATTGGGAAGCAGGTCAAAATGTCTCACCAGAAGTTACAACATCTGACTACATCAAAAGTGCTTGAACTACTGCACATGGATTTGATGGGGCCAATGCAAGTGGAAAGTCTGGGAGGAAAAAGGTACGTTTTTGTCTGTGTAGATGATTTTTCCAGGTTCACTTGGGTAGAATTTCTGAAGGAGAAGTCAGACACCTTTGAAGTGTTCAAAGAACTATGTCTCCAAGTGCAAAGGGAAAAAGGGAGTGGGATTGTCAAAATACGAAGTGATCATGGAAAAGAATTTGAAAATGGTCAATTCTCTGAGTTCTGCTCATCTGAAGGAATCAAACATGAATTCTCTGCTCCTATCACTCCTCAGCAAAATGGAGTGGTTGAAAGGAAGAACAGGACATTGCAAGAATCTGCTAGAGCTATGTTGCATGCAAAAAATCTATCATATCATTTTTGGGCTGAAGCCATCAACACTGCCTGCTACATTCACAATCGTGTCACTATTCGTCAAGGAGACACAGTCACTCAGTATGAACTATGGAAAGGAAAGAAACCTACAGTGAAGTATTTCCATGTTTTTGGGAGCAAGTGCTACATTCTGACTGACAGAGAACATAGGAGAAAACTGGATCCTAAAAGTGAAGTTGGAATATTTCTGGGATATTCTGGAAACAGCAGAGCTTACAGAGTTTATAATATCCGCACGAGAGTCATGATGGAATCCATTAATGTTGTTGTTGATGATACATCCAATGAGAGAACGGAACAAGCACATGATGAAGATGATCTACCGTATGAGTATACTAATGGGGAACCAGATGAGCCAGCAATTCAATTCCAAAATGAACAAGAAGACACTGTCTCTCAACTGCCTTTAGCTACCAAAGAACCCTCTATTAGAATTCAGAAGATACATCCAAAAGAAAATATCATTGGTGATCTGAATGATGGGGTTATTACAAGGTCAAGGGATCTAGTTTCTAATGCATGCTTCATATCAAAAATAGAACCAAAGAATGTCAAAGAAGCTCTGACTGATGAGTTCTGGATTCAATCCATGCAAGAGGAACTGGGACAGTTCAAGAGAAATGAAGTGTGGGAATTGGTTCCAAGACCTGATGATGCAAATGTTGTGGGAACTAAGTGGATATTCAGGAACAAGTCTGATGAGAGTGGTAATGTGACAAGGAACAAATCTCGTCTAGTTGCTCAGGGATACTCTCAAATAGAAGGGGTAGACTTTGATGAAACATTTGCTCCTGTTGCTCGTCTTGAATCTATCAGATTGTTGTTAGGAGTAGCATGTTTGCTAAAATTCAGACTATATCAAATGGACGTCAAGAGTGCATTCTTGAATGGTTACCTGGATGAAGAAGTCTATGTGGAACAACCTAAAGGGTTTGTAGATCCAAGTTTTCCAGATCATGTGTACAGATTGAAAAAGGCTCTGTATGGCTTAAAACAAGCACCTAGAGCCTGGTATGAAAGATTGACAGAGTTTCTGATCAACAATGGTTATGACAAAGGTGGCATTGACAAAACCTTGTTTGTTAAGAAAAATGGCAGTGAACTCATGGTAGCTCAAATTTATGTTGATGACATCGTGTTTGGTGGCATGTCGAACCATATGGTGGAACAATTTGTTGAACAAATGAAATCTGAGTTTGAAATGAGTCTTGTAGGCGAATTAACTTACTTTCTGGGACTTCAGGTAAAACAGATGGAAGATACCTTATTCATCACTCAAAGTAAGTATGCCAAGGGAATTGTTAAGAAGTTTGGTCTTGAGAATGCTGGCCATAAAAGAACTCCTGCTGCAACTCATATCAAGCTTACAAAGGATGGGAAAGGTACTGATGTGGATCCTAGTTTATATAGAAGCATGATTGGAAGTCTTTTGTATCTCACTGCCAGCAGACCAGATATTACTTTTGCAGTTGGAGTCTGTTCTAGGTATCAAGCAGAACCAAAGACTAGTCATCTCATTCAAGTGAAAAGGATCATTAAGTATATCAGTGGTACAAGTGATTATGGCATTTTGTACTCTCGCAACACTAATTCAGTGTTAACAGGTTACTGTGATGCGAATTGGGCTGGAAGTGCTGATGATAGGAAGAGCACATCAGGTGGATGTTTCTTTCTTGGAAGCAATCTAATTTCTTGGTTCAGTAAAAAGCAAAATTGTGTCTCTCTCTCTATGGCAGAAGCTGAATATATAGCTGCTGGAAGCAGTTGCACTCAGTTGATGTGGATGAAACAAATGTTAAAGGAGTATAATGTGCAACAAGATGTTATGACATTGTTTTGTGACAATCTAAGTGCTATCAACATATCCAAAAATCCAATTCAGCACAGCAGAACAAAACATATTGATATTCGTCATCATTTCATCAGGGAGTTGGTTGAAGATGGTACTGTTACTCTGGAACATGTCTCAACTGAGAAGCAGTTAGCAGATATTTTTACCAAAGCTTTGGATGCCACACAGTTTGAAAAATTGAGGCAGTTATTGGGTATCTGTTTATTTGAGGAATTATAGCAATTAAAGGGATTTTTGTGTGCCAACGGCTATTTTGTTATTACTTCTGAGACACGCTTAATCAGGAATTTCCATTGTTTCTTGATAATCTCTCCTGCAACTTCCACTGTGCAACTTCCAATCTCTGAAACTCACTCCAAAACCGTCCATTCTTTTCTTGAAGACCCGTGTTTCCTTCTGTGTGTCTTCTTCACCATGAGTCAAGATTCTAGCAAGAAACTCACTCCTGAGATGAATGCTTACGGAGTAAAGGTAATGGGTCTGAAATCCAAAACCCCAAAATCTTCAAGGGTTTCCAAATCCTCTCCTCATACCAGTGAAATCGCAATTGCTCAAGGTATCTCTCAACCATCATCTGATCCGCACAAGAAGAAAGGGAAAAAGGCACGATCCAAGTCAGATGCGTCCAAAGCGAAGAGGAAGATGGTAACGAGAGGCTCTGAGGCTACTCAGAGAGTGAATTCCGAGGCTGAGATCAATCCAAGTACGGGTGACGATGTTGATGATTCTCGTATCACTGAAGTGTTGGAAACTCCTCTCAAGGAAGTTTTACATGCAAATGTAGATCCAATTGTTCCATCACCAAGCAACAACCAATCAAGCCACGGTGTTGATACTGATTGCAACAAGGATTCTGATCATCTTGAGGAAGAGGTAATGGTTCCCATCTCTACTCCCTCTGTTGATAAAACTATGCATGTCGAGGATGTTCAGGATGTTATTGAAAACTCAGAATCTGATGAGGTGTTGGTCAACACCCTTGGTGCTTCTGCTTCTGTTGCTTCAAAAAGGCAAAAGATGACTGTTGTTCGTAAGTACTCTACGCGTTCCTCTGGCAAGAAGTTAGGTTTGGGTTTGAGTGAGAACAAGAAGAGCAAGAAGGTCATTATTCTTGATGATGATACTCCTGTTGTCCAGAATGTCAAGAGAAAGGTTCACAAAGATAATGCTGCTCCTGTTGTTGATGAGACTCCAACTGAGGAGTTGGATAAGTCAGATACTGGTTCTGCTGCTCGGAAGCGCAAGATTGGGAAACGAATTCCAGAAAATGTGCCTGCTGCTCCTTTGGATAACATTTCTTTTCACTCTGAAGAGAGTGTTGGTAAGTGGAAGTATGTTTATCAGCGCAGGATTGCTCAAGAGAGGGAATTGACTGGTGAGATTCTGCATTGTCAAGAAATTATGAAACTTCTTGAGGCTGCTGGGTTATTGAAAACTGTTACTGAGATAGGTGGCTGCTATGACAAGTTGGTGAGAGAATTTATTGTGAATGTGACTACAAATTGCACTGTTTCTGGGCATCCTGATTTCAGGAAAGTTTTTGTGCGTGGTAAGTGTGTCCATTTTTCACCTGAGATCATTAACCAGTATTTGGGAAGGAGCACTGTTGCCACAGGAAATGAAGAGCTGTCATTGAGTGCTATCACTAAAGAACTCACGGCTGGTCAGACTATGGTATGGCCTGCTAAAGGATTGCTGTCTTCTACTTATTTGAGTGTGAAGTATGCTATCTTGAATCGCATTGGTGCTGCAAATTGGGCTCCTACCACTCATAGCTCAGATGTTTCTTCAGGTTTGGCAAAATTAATTTATCTGGTTGGAACTCAAACTCAGTTTGATTTTGGTGAATATGTCTTTGCTCAAACTATGAAGCATGCTGAAACTTTTGCTGTCAGGCTTCCTATTGGTTTTCCTTGTTTAATTTGTGGGATTATTTTGAGTCAACATCCTCAAATTCTCCGTGATGATGAGGTTCCTAGCCAGAAAGCTAGTCTTCTCACTATTGATTCCAGGCTGCTAGCTGGTGCCCATGTTTCTGATGTTGCTGGTTTGGCTGAGATGACTCAGGGGGAGGGTACTTCCTCTCAGAAGACTCCTGAGACTCCAATTGCTGCGCTTATTGCTGTGTCTAAGATGCTTCAGGACACAATTACTAGTTGTACATTGAGGAAGAAGAATGTGGACACTCTCATTCTGCAGTTGACTAAAGGCAAGAGGCCTCTTGAAGACAATGCTGCTGCTCATGCTCAAGATGATGTTGGTACTTCTGATGATGATACTACTAGTGATTAGTGCCCTTGTTCCTTCATCTCTTCAATATGGTTGTACTATTTTGTTGACTTTTGTTGTTTCTCTGCACCCTTTGACAATTTCTGCTAATAAGGGGGAGAATGGTACTGTTGCTTGTTAGTACTGTTGCTTGAGTGTTTTTGTTCAGACTAAGTTTGATGTTGTTCAGTAGGGTGGTACGTTCATCATATGCTGTGTGCTGTTGTGTGCAAATGGATGAGTTTGTTGTTTTCAGACTAAGTTTGATGTTGTTCAGTAGGGTGGTACGTTCATCATATGCTGTGTGCTGTTGTGTGCAAATGGATGAGTTTGTTGTTTTCAGACTAAGTTTGATGTTGTTCAGTAGGGTGGTACGTTCATCATATGCTGTGTGCTGTTGTGTGCAAATGGATGAGTTTGTTGTTTTTAGCATTGTTTGGCTGTCTGACCATGTTTTAGCAAAAATTTGCCAAAGGGGGAGATTGTAGTTCTTTTGATTGGCTGCATTTTGCTCAAAACATGATGGGCAACCATATGTTCCAACATCTGGAGCAACATGGTGGAATTACATATGTTGCTTGTTCAGTTGTTAAAGTCAAGCTTGTTGTGAGGTTGCTAACTGTATGGTGATTCAGAAGTTTTTATCCTATGCTGTGCGTTTTATCTTCTGAAGGCGTGTTTGTTTTAATCTTGGCTGAAGTAACAAGATTAATATCGTATGGACCAAGTCTATCTCAAATTCTGTTTTACTTGGTTCTGTTATTTTATTCTGGTAAGATTTGATTCCATGAAGATTCTTTCCAGAAGTGTGTTAGTGGACTCTATGACGTTCAGCCCATTGAAGATCCAAGCCCCAAGTGAACGTCTATATAAAAGGAACTTGTAAACCCTAGCTGTGCACGGATTCAGAGATTCAGATATTGATTTTAGGGTTTTGTTTGTGAGTCCTCTTGTGAGTGTTGTACCAACTTAGTGCTTTAGTTCATCAAAGTACTGAGTTGAATTTGTTTAGTTGAGTTGTAATCTCATCAAACTGTTTTTGATAAACATGTCTTGATCACTGTGGCAGTGATTGTTAGGAGTTAGAGAAAGTTTTCTCATAGCTTAGAGGAGAAGGGCTAAGCTTGATTCACTTGTGTAATAGTGGTGAACATATAAGAGGCTCTATACTAAGGGGGAGTACTTAGGTATAGGAGGGACTTTTATGTGACCTGAGAATTATTATTTGATAGTGAATTGACTCATGGATTGGTATCCTCCAGACGTAGGTGATGTTCACCGAACTGGGTTAACAACTCCTTGTGTTTTAACTGTTTGTTTATTATTGATACTCTGATTGTGTTTTGTTGTGCTACACATTGTTGCAACATTGTGTATCACATCTGTCCTAGGTGAATACGAATTTCAAGTGTGATTGATAATTGTTAATTCTATTTGATGCATGCTATTTGTTATTACTGTCGTTACATTCATTGTGGAATATGCAACCCTAGGATGTTGTCCCTAGCTATAAGCCTAAGTGGCTATTCTATTATCTGTATCTATCGGTGCTATTATTTACATAATTCTTTGGAGTTGACCCTCGCGTCTTCTGTGTGTGCTTTGGCGGACTACGCCCTTTGTCAGATGTCCATGGCGGACTAGTTCATGATGGTTCACCCTTCGGGGGGAACTAGGGTTGAGATGTTGGAACAGGAGCGCATCGCGGTTGCGAGAGGAGGACGGATGGTGTACATAGACTTGGTCGTTCTGGATTCAGATTCGGACGACGATCACGCTAGCATGTAGGATTGAGAGTTAGTGTGAGCTCCTCGAGATGGGATTAGTGTAGGAGTAGAGTCTTAGCTCTGACTGTTATGTTTTCCTTTGGGAACAGGGTAGTTTCCCGCCGATAGCTTTTTGTGTGGTTTCTTTACGGGAATCACAGAGAGTTGGTTGGACTTAGGAGGTCTTGTTTTAGGCCGATGGGCCAGCTTATTCTCATTTTTGAGGTTTGTGTTGCGGACACTTAACCTTTACTTTGGTCTGTACATTTTGCCTACGGGCGTTACACTCTTTTACTTTCCGTCACTGGAGGTTACTCGTGACGAGGTTTGCTACTTGCAGCGGGGGCTGTAATTTATATTATATATTAGTTCTGTTGTCTTTCGCATTTGCGTTTTATTTATTTCAGTCTTGTCTATATTATCGACGAAAAAAAATATTTACGTTTCTCCGCATTAACTTTCTTTTTGGTTACTAAAGTGACGCCACCGAAATCGGGGTGTTACACAAAAAGATGTACCGAAAATATGAATTTGAAATTTTGGATTTTATACTACCAGATTCTTATTTTCAACACAAAATAAAAAAAAATTCTTCATTTTAATTTCTTGAAACATTTTTTAGAACATTATGTGAGTTGATGATATATTTTGGAGTCGGGGTGGGTATTTATATTTTGGATCATTCCACGTACCGACTCTCGCGTTATTTTGTTTAGAAATGAGTAACCATATGTAATGGGCCTTTGCCAATGGATCTTCCACTTTTGGCTTTTTAGCCTTAATGAAGCTTGCTTCTTTGAACAAAAAAAATCGCAACCCTACACGGACCAAGCGTGAAAATTATAGGTTGAATAAGTTCAGAGGAATGAGCATTTTGGTGCCTCTTCAACTTTCCATCCACTCTTCCTCGCAAAACAGGAACAATGCAGGCGGATCAAGCAGTTATGGGAAATTACAGAAGGCAGTTTTTTATTTTTATTTTACTTGAAACATGGAGATAATGACATGGCAAATTTCTAAAATTTCATTGGTTGACAATGTAAAGGTCATTTTACAATGTCAGTGTATTTCCATTAAACTCTACTTTTATAAAAAAAAAAGTTCCTAAATAATAATCTTAAGACAATAAAAATAAAATACTACTAATCAATTCCGTTTTTTTTCTTGTTAGACAATGATGATACCATTTAATAGGCTAATGTATAAGATATTTCTTGGTTCGTTTTATTAATTAATTGAGCAATATTTTTTATTTTTTTATGCTACACGACGGGGCTAGCTCCCCGGAACCGAGCAATATTAATCGGGATTAGCTTACACTTCTCACCTAATCAAATTACTTTATGGTAAGTACAATTTCGATAACATGCCTAAATCATAGACACAAACATGTATAATATGTAAAATCAAAAATACACTTATTCAACAAACAGACCTCCATAAATAGCTTAATATTCCCGCCAATTAATCTAAAATGGATCTCCTATTATCATCAACAATAGCCATGTTATGATTTCCATTCCATAAGACAGCCATGAAATTGACTATGGCTTACAACACTCTAAAATAACCAAACACAAGCATTTCATTGTTTTCTCAGGTAAAACTACGGCACAAAAATTTGAACAAACTTCATCCAAACTACCTATCTGTAAGATCAAGTTTTGATCAGTTGTTGCATCTCTATGTTTTGATGATTACAATTAAGGTTTGTGATGATGAACAATTGTGGTACCCTAACGTTTGTCTTCTTAGTTGTGACAAACAGGTTCTGAATCTGATCCAAGACTATCTATTCAGAAGAAGAAGAACCAAGGGATACTAAAAAGAGAGCTCTAAAGCGTACCATGTTCGTTCAGAACAGTGACAAATCCTTCAGAAGTTCTGAAGATACAAGCTCTCAAGAGGATCTGAAGAACCAGAGTCAGAAGTTCTGAAGACCAGATGTTCCAGTGGAACGGTCCAGAAGCAGAAGACTCAAGTTCTGAAGACCGGCAAGAAGTTGGTTCTGAAGACCCAAGCTATTCTAGCTCTGACGTTCAGAAGTTCTGAGGAACTTGTTCAGAAGCAGAAGTTGCAAGGTCAGAAGAATCCTAGCTTCAATCTGACGAGGATCAGAAGCTTCACCAACGTTCATCTGAAGCCTTCAGATCTCAAGTCAACTGGTGAAAGGACAGGTCGCTATCATAGTACAACATCGTACAAGTCTCAGTCTGTCCACCACCTACCTAGTGCAGCCGTGCAGTCTGATTTTACAAGATTGCCACTCCAACGGATAAAACCCTAGCAACGGCTACATCACAAGTCTTGGAGTATATAAAGGCTGAAGAAAGAAGAAAGAGACTAAGAAACTTTGCTGAAATCATTCAACTCATACGAACCACTCTCTTAGCATTATTTCTTCACTGCTCTTAAACATCTGAGTTTACTATTAGCTTTTTAGAAGCACTCATTGTAAACCCGAAACCTTTTACACTACATTGTAAAGTTCATTAAGAGACCAAGGTTGGTCGAATCTTAAGAGGACTGAATCAAGGTTGATTCAGTGTTTGGCTAGTCTTGAGAGGATCGGTAGATCAGCTTCTTAAGAGGATACTAGTGAGAAAATCAGTGTATTGTTAGTCACTTAGCAGGTAGCAAAGTGCAGTTGTAACACTCATTGATTTTAGTGAATTGTCTTCATCAGAAGAAGGAAGAAATCACCTTCACAGGTGGATTGGATTAGCTTGAGCTTTTATCTCAAGTGAACCAGGATAAAATACTTGCGTGCTTTACTTCTTATCCTTCAACACCTAGTTCTTATCTTTGAGTTTTGGAAAAGAAACAAAAAGTTTACCATTTATTCAAAAACTCTATTCAAACTCGCCCCTTTCTAGTGTTTTTCGCACCTTCAATTGGCATCAGAGCTCCGGTTCTGATTTAAACACCTAACAGTGTTCAGTGATCCAGAACCTTGTGTGAAAAACAAACGATGGCCCAAGCCAATACTTTCACTGACAACAACAACAACAATCAACTCAGAGCACCAATCTTTGATGGTGAAAAGTTTGAGTACTGGAAAGATAGAATAGAATGTTATTTCCTTGGCACTGACCCAGATCTCTGGGATATGGTCATTGAAGGCTATACTGATCCAGTAGATGCTTCAGGAGTGAAGATCCCTCGTTCTGAAATGACTGACGCTCAGAAGAAGCGTTTCAAGGATCATCACAAGGCGAAGTCTATGCTATTCAGCTCAATATCATATATTGAGTATGAGAAGATCTCTGACAAAGAAACAGCAAAATCCATCTTTGAATCCTTGGTCATGACGCATGAAGGAAATGAAGAGGTCAAGGAAACCAAGGCTCTTGCTCTCATACAACAATATGAGCAGTTTAAGATGGAATCTGGTGAAACCATTGAGGAGATGTACTCAAGGTTCCAAACTCTAATTGCTGGAATCAGAGTGTTAAACAAGGGCTACTCTACTGGTGATCATGTCAAGAAGATCATCAGAAGTTTGCCTAAGGAGTGGAGAGCTTTTGTCACTGCACTGAAACTCTCCAGGAATCTGAACTCGTTGAAGTTAGAAGAACTCGTGAGTCATCTCAGAAGCCATGAGATTGAACTCAAAGAGGACAAGCCCCAAAAGAAAGACAAGTCTATTGCTCTTAAGTCAAAATCTGACAAAGCAAAAGCCTATCAGGAAGAAGAGGAAGATTCCTCCGAAGAGCTATCAGATGCGTCTGGTGATGAAGAGCTATCTCTTTTCACAAAGAGATTAAGCAAACTCTGGAAGAACAGACATAACAAAGGAAAAGGACCAAAGAAGAGTCCAGGAAGATATGAATCTTCATCTGGCCAGAAGAAATCATCTGGAAAGGAAGTCACTTGCTTCGAGTGCAAGGAATCTGGGCACTACAAGAGTGACTGTCCCAAGCTTAAGAAGGACAAGAAACCAAGAAAAGTCTTCAAGAAGAAAGCTCTCATAGCCTTTGATGCAACTGATTCTGATGAAGCTGAGTCAGAAGAAGATGAAGCTGTGGAGGCTCTGATGGCTACCACCAGCAGAGGTGCTGAAGCTTCAGAAGATGACTCAGACTCTGAAAATGACGATGAGGTATTCTCTAATTTTTCTCCATCTGAGCTAAGAACTGCATTATCTGAAATAATGAAGAAACATGATGTTCTAGTAAGTAAATATAAAGAGCTTAAGAGAAAGTATACTGTTAAAACCAGTCCATCAGAAGTTCATGAGAAGTCAGTCTCTGAACTCACAAAAGAGAATTTTTCTCTTAAAAATGACAACTCTGTTCTTAGTGCTAAAAATGTCATGTTAGAAGATCAACTTGCATCATCTGATGTTAAGCATGATACATTATATGAAAAAGCGTTTCAGAGGTTCCTAGCCAAGGGCATAGACAAAAGTCTTATGGCTTCAATGATCTATGGCATAAGCAGGAATGGGAACAGTGGCCTTGGCTACTCTCAATCAATGAGAGATGAGTCATCTGAGCCCAAACGCGAACCATTGCATAAGCATTTCGTTCCCGCTGGCACTGACATTCCAGAGAAGGTTACACCAAAGGTGGTGAAACCAAAGGGAAAGTTTAAACTTGACATGTCTAAATACTATAATCAAGTTCCTCTGCATTATCCTCCTGTTGCACTCAAAGTTCCAAGAACTTCTGGGAAAACTAACAAGAAAGGACCCAAGATATGGGTACCTAAGGCAAAAATTATTCCTGTTACAGATATCTTATGCAGCTCAGTTAAGACACCTGTCATGGTACCTGGACAGTGGATGCTCGCGACACATGATGGGTACAAGGTCTATATTCCAAGAACTGACACCGCTTAAGTCAGGAGGAGACGTTGGCTTTGGAGGGAACCAGAAGGGAAAAATCATTGGAAAAGGTTCTATAGGAGATGGAAGAATTCCAGTTATCAATGATGTACTTCTGGTGGAAGGATTATTTCACAACTTGCTCTCTATAAGCCAAATTGCTGACAAAGGATACGACATAATCTTCAATCAAACAGGCTGCAAAGCTGTTAGTCAAACAAATGGATCCGTTATGTTCTCTGGAAAAAGGAAAAATGATATTTACAAAATCAAATCTTCTGAACTGCTATCTCAGAAGGTTAAGTGTCTCATGTTAGTGAATGATGAGCAATGGATCTGGCACAGACGCCTAGGGCATGCCAGCCTCAGGAAAATTTCTCAACTTAGCAAGCTAAATCTCGTCAGAGGATTGCCTCGTCTGAAGTATTCATCAGAGGCTCTATATATGTGAAGCTTGTCAGAAGGGAAAATTCACCAAGAAGCCCTTTAAAGCAAAGAATGTGGTATCTACAACAAGACCCCTTGAGCTACTTCACATTGATCTCTTTGGACCAGTGAAAATTGAATCCATTGGAGGAAAGAAGTATGGGTTAGTCATTGTAGATGACTACAGCAGGTGGACATGGGTAAAGTTCCTAAGGCATAAAGATGAAACACACACTATATTTACCAACTTCATCACTCAAGTTCAGAAGGAGTTCTAAACTTCAGTGATTACTGTCAGAAGTGATCATGGTGGAGAATTTGAGAACAAAGCCTTTGAAGAATTGTTCAACTCTCAAGGAATCTCACACAACTTCTCCTGTCCTCGCACTCCTCAACAAAATGGAGTTGTTGAAAGAAAGAATAGAACTCTTCAGGAGATGGCTCGCACCATGATGCAAGAATCAAGTATGGCCAAGCACTTCTGGGCAGAAGCAATCAGCACTACTTGTTACATCCAGAACAGAATCTCCGTCAGACCTATTCTGGAGAAGACTCCTTATGAGCTGTGGAAAGGAAGACAACCTGATATCTCTTACTTCCATCCATTCGGAAGTACTTGCTACATGCTCAACACTAAGGAGCAATTGGGTAAATTTGACTCTAAAGCCTTAAAATGCTATTTTCTTGGTTATTCTGAAAGATCTAAAGGTTTTAGAATTTATAATATTATTCATCAAACTGTTGAGGAGTCTATTCAAATTAGATTTGATGATAAGCTTGGCTCAGAAAAGTCAAAGCTGTTTGAAAGATTTGCAGATTTAAGCACTGATTGTTCAGAGGCAAATCAACCAAAGAACAGCTCAGAGGATGTTGCTCCAGAGGCAGAAGCATCTGAAGCCGCTCCAACAACTTCTGATCAGCTTCATAAGAAGAAAAGAATAGCTGTCTCTCATCCAGAAGAACTGATTATTGGCAACAAAGATGCCCCTGTCAGAACTAGGTCAATGCTCAAACCTTCAGAAGAGACTCTACTGAGTCTGAAGGGACTTGTCTCTCTCATTGAGCCCAAATCAGTTGATGAAGCTCTTGAGGACAAAGGCTGGATTCTGGCAATGCAAGAAGAGCTAGATCAGTTCACCAAGAATGATGTATGGACCCTAATGCCTAAACCCAAATGTTTCCATGTCATAGGAACCAAATGGGTGTTCAGAAACAAGCTGAATGAAAAAGGAGAAGTAACAAGAAGTCACTCTATGGACTGAAACAAGCTCCCAGAGCGTGGTACGAAAGGCTCAGCTCCTTTCTTCTACAGAATGAGTTTGTAAGGGGAATTTTCTAAGTTGATGCAGGCTGAATTCGAAATGAGCATGATGGGAGAACTCAAATACTTCTTGGGAATTCAAATAGATCAACGACCAGGAGTCACCTATATCCATCAGAAGAAGTATACCTTGGAACTTCTGAAGAAGTTCAACATGAGTGACTGCAACATTTCTAAGACTCCAATGCACCCAACATGCATTCTTGAGAAAGAGGAAGTTTCCTCTAAGGTTTGTCAAAAGCTCTATCGTGGAATGATAGGCTCTCTTCTTTACCTAACTGCCTCCAGACCTGATATATTATTTAGTGTGCATCTTTGTGCTAGATTCCAATCAGATCCTAGAGAGACTCACTTAACTGCTGTTAAGAGGATCCTCAAATATCTGAAAGGAACCACTAACCTTGGCTTGATGTATAGAAAAACATCAGAGTATACACTTTCAGGTTTTTGTGATGCTGACTTTGCTGGAGACAGAGTGGAAAGGAAAAGAACCTCTGGAAGCTGTCATTTTCTTGGAGCAAATCTTGTCACTTGGTCAAGCAAGAGACAGAACACAATTGCTCTATCAACTGCTGAAGCAGAATATGTCTCAGCTGCCACATGCTGTACACAAACCATATGGATGAAGAATCATCTGGAGGATTATGGTTTGTCTCTGAAGAAGGTTCCTATTTACTGTGACAACACAGCTGCTATCTCACTCAGCAAGAACTCTATCCTACACTCAAGAGCAAAGCATATAGAGGTAAAGTATCATTATATTCGTGATCATGTTCAGAAGGGCACTCTATCATTAGAGTATGTTGATACTAACCATCAGTGGGCAGATATTTTCACTAAGCCCTTAGCAGAAGATAGGTTTTTATTTATTCTTGAAAACCTGAACATGGACTTCTGTCCAGAGTAAGGTTCTCTTCAGAACTTCAGATCTTGGTACATCTGAAGTCATCAGATGCTACCCCCTTCAGAAGTTACCCGATCAAAAGCACTTAACCCACTGGTTAAACTTCTGTGGTTGGCAACAATACACGTGTCACTTCATTTGTGCCACAGTTCCTTGAGTCGCGTGGTATACCTGCTATAATTATGATGCCTACTCTCCTCTACTATGCTATTTTCAGACTATCTATTTTAGAACCGTTGATCTTGTTTTGACTCTTTTCTTTTCTTCAAATCTCAACGGTTACCAACCAACCCACTATACGCACTCCTCACACACGATCTCATACACATTTACACATACGGTTTTCAAACTCTTCGTGTGCATTGCATTCTCTCTTACTCTTCTCTCCAACATTCCCCTTCTTCTCTGAACCCTAAACCTCTCTACCGGAAAATCATGGGCAAATCGAGGAAATCAAGAGCAAGTGCTACCTCTTCTTCTAAACAAACCACCACAGACCAAGAAACTCAGAGATTTGAAGAAGCTCAGAAGATTCTGGACACACCCAATGTGGTCACCTGTGTCAAGAATGCTGGAGATTTGGTGGTGTGCCACGAAGCAAGAGTGGACTTCGACAATCTGGCTGATCATGGGTTTGATATCAGGGATCAAGTCAATTTGCAAGGATGGTCTGGCTACTTCAATAGGCTCTGTGGACCGATTTACACCAAGCTGGTAATAGAATTCTGGAAAAATGTTGTTTGCAACGACTACTACGTCGTTTCCCATGTGCTGGATAGGAAGATAGTAATTTCAGAAGAATCCATTGCTAAGCTACTGGGTATGGAGTTCCAGCAAGGAAAAAGGGTCAAGAATGTTGATGCTAACATTGCTGGGATGAAGAATAAGGTGAATAAAGAAATTTATGACAATTGATCGCAGACAAGGACCAAGTATGGAATAAAGGATCTGAAGCCTTTAATGAAAATCTGGCAGAAGATCTTCATCTACTGCATTCACCCCAGAACTGGAGGAACTGATTACCTGAATGCAACTCAGAAGGTAATCATGTACTATATATCTATGGGTGAAACTATTTGTCTGCCATTTCTGCTATTCAATTATCTGAAGGAGTGCATTGAGAAATCAAGGACCACAGCCTCTGAGAACAAGAGGTCTATCTCATACATTGCTTATGGAAGGTTGCTGTCTGACATCTTTGTTCAGAACAAACTAGTCAAGACACTGTCAGACCTTGGACTTCATGAGGATTTAACTATGTCAATTGGTGATGCTCTCAATGGAACCAAGTTGAAGAGGATGCAGATTATTGAAAAGGTCCAAGTTGAGCCCTCTGAAGACACATCTGAAGAGGTTCGTCAGAGGAACTATCCTGTTGATGACTTCCCTCTCTGGTCCAAGAAGGACAATCCTGCAAGCATTCTGGAATATGTGAGAATGCTCAAAAGGAATGGAGATCCAATCACTCTTGATGAGTTTGTCAGAACTCTTCCTGAAAGCCCTCCTGAGATGCCAATGAGGAGAGGAAAGAAAGCAACCAGCAAGCCTTCAGATCCCAAGGGAAAAGGGATTCTGATAGAAGAACCCAAAAAGAAGAAGGCTGCATCCAAGTCAGTGGTCATCAGGGAACCAGTTCCAGAATCTTCTCAGGAAGAATCATATGAGGAATCCCCATCTGATGCCTCTGAAAGTTCTGAGAACTCCTTGGAAGAACCTTCAAGTGAGGAGACTGAAGATGATGATGTTCCTCTAGTCAAGAGGAGAAAAATTATTGTTCAGGAAGATGATGAGCAGGATGACCATGAAATCATCCAGAATGTGCTTCAGGTTATCAGGGAATCTTCAGAAGCTGAAGAATCCACGGATTCTGATTAAGTACCCTTGGTGAAGAGAAGGAAACTGCCTCTGAAGGGTCCACTTCAGCAGAAAGAGGCTGCATCTCAGCAGGCATCTTACCCGGCTTCAGAAGCACAAAGGGAAAGAAGATCCAAAAGCACTTCTGATCCTGCAAGGGCTGCACAACTCACCAGAACTACATCCATCAGAAGTCCAAGTAAGGTAATTACTGAAAGCATTAACTCTGATTCTGCTTTAGTAGTTATACCTGAACAACCCCTACCTATATCTACCTCCATGCCTACCTTAACCCAAACAGCACCCACACAACCTGAAACACAAGCTGAAACACAAGCTGCAACTATCCAAACAGCCACCACTACCATCCCTTCCATCCCAATTCACACCGCCTCCACATCTACCACAACTGCACCTGTACCTCCTTTCAATCCCTTTATCCAAGGCATTGTTCAAAGTGAGGCTACTCTCAGAACCTTGGTTCAACACTTCACTCCCAAGCCTTCCTCCATTTCACACACCCTCCTCATAACCCAAACTGGTGAGATCCCTGGTGAGATCCTTGCTGAGGCAGAAAAGGAGGATGATGATGTTCAGATTCTTGAACCGCCCTTCAATGTGAAGCCTCTTCAACAAGTGGCTTCCAATTCTGAGTCCTCCTATGTGTCCTTGTCCAACTATTCAGCAGTCAACTCACGAGATCTGAGTTTTACTTCACCTGAGAAGACCGCTACCTCAAGGCAAAGACAAGTGACAATTGTAAGATCAAGTTTTGATCTAGTAGTACAACTCTATGTTTTGATGATTACAAGTTAACCTTTTGATATGAACAATTGTGGTACTCTAACGTGTTTTTCTGAGTGTGCTATTTACAGGCTCTGACCCTGACTCAATTTCACACAAATCAGAAGCACTGTGTATAAAGGGTAACCCAAGCAACGCTTTCGCATTCACCATGTTCAGTATGAACAGTGGAAAAGCTTCAGAAGATCTGAAGCTATACAAACTCTGATGAGGACTCAGTCGCTAGAAGCTCTGATGATCCAGAAGTTCTGACAACCAAGAAACACTGAAGGTTCAGATGTTCCGATGGTGTAGAAGACTCTGAAGATCCAGAAGCTGAATAGTGGAAACTCTGAAGTCCAGAAGCAAGAAACTCTGAAGGCCATGTTCTTCCCTCTGAGTTCAGAATCAGAAGATACAATGGTCAGAGGATCTGTGCTATCCCTCTGACTCTGATCAACCGGCTTCACAAGTTCCAATACGAAGCATTCCTCTGATCAGAAGTCTCCTAGGTTAAAAGGTCAAGTCGCTATCCAAGTACAAAAGCAAGTGTACCTTCCTGACGACCTACCTAACGTTCTCAGCCACAGCAGAAGCTGGATTTTCCAGAACTGCCCTCCAACGGTAGCATTTCCCATGCAACGCTCAACCCTAATCCTTGGAGTATATATAGAGGCTGAAGATTGAAAGAAGCGGCTAGAAGAAAAAAATATACAAGAAGCAATACACGCGCGCAAGATATATTCTAAGCTTTCTTTCATCTTGTAATTTATTTTAGTTTACACTCAGCTTATTCAGAAGCAAACCCTTGTAAACACCAACCTCAAACAGTTGTTTGATTTTCCTTTAGGAGATCAAGGTTGATCGGATCCTAGAGAAGACTAAGAGAGTGAATCTTAGTGTGAGCTAAGTCAGTGTAATTGTTAGTCACTTGTAGGTTTCAAGTGCAGTTGTAACTCTTACCTGATTAGTGGATTGCCTTCATTCTAAGAAGGAAGAAATCACCTTAACGGGTGGACTGGAGTAGCTTGAGTGATTTATCAAGTGAACCAGGATAAAATCCTTGTGTGCTTTTCTATCTCTATCTTTTGCACTTAGTTCTCGAAAAGATTTGTTAAAATCTTTAAGGTGGTAGTTTTGTACTGAAAACGTTATTCAAACCCCCCCTTTCTACCGTTTTTCATACCTTCAATTGGTATCAGAGCGCAAGTTCTGATTACCACACCTAACAGTGTTCAGTGATCCGGGCCGGTGTGAAAAACAATGGCTGCCACCACCAGTGAAACTCAAAGAGATGGTTACAACGCAAAGCCTCCTATGTTCGATGGTCAAAGGTTCGAATATTGGAAAGATAGACTGGAAAGTTTCTTTCTGGGTTTCGATGCAGATCTCTGGGATATTATTGTGGATGGCTATGAGCGTCCAGTTGATGCAGATGGCAAAAAGATCCCAAGGTCAGAGATGTCTGCAGATCAAAAGAAGCTGTACTCACAACATCATAAAGCAAGAGCAATTCTTCTAAGTGCTATCTCCTATGAGGAGTACCAGAAGATTACAGATCGTGAGTTTGCTAAAGGCATTTTTGATTCTCTGAAGATGTCTCATGAAGGAAACAAGAAAGTCAAAGAATCAAAGGCATTGTCTTTGATCCAAAAGTATGAATCCTTCATCATGGAGCCAAATGAGTCCATTGAAGAAATGTTCTCCAGATTTCAACTGCTTGTAGCTGGCATACGTCCTCTCAACAAGAGCTACACAACAAAAGATCACGTCATAAGGGTCATCAGGTGTCTTCCTGAAAGTTGGATGCCTTTGGTGACTTCAATAGAGCTCACGAGAGATGTTGAGAATATGAGTTTAGAAGAACTCATCAGCATTTTGAAATGCCATGAGCTGAAGCGCTCAGAGATGCATGATCTGAGGAAAAAGTCCATAGCCTTGAAATCCAAATCTGAAAAGGCTAAGGTTGAGAAGTCAAAGGCTCTTCAAGCTGAAGAAGAAGAATCTGAAGAAGCATCAGAAGATTCTGATGAAGATGAGCTGACTCTGATCTCCAAGAGACTCAACCGCATCTGGAAGCACAGGCAGAGCAAGTTCAAAGGCTCTGGAAAGGCAAGAGGAAAGTCTGAATCCTCAGGTCAGAAGAAGTCATCAATCAAGGAAGTCACTTGCTTTGAGTGCAAAGAATCAGGGCACTACAAAAGTGACTGTCCAAAATTGAAGAAGGACAAGAAGCCAAAGAAGCACTTCAAGACCAAGAAGAGTCTGATGGTGACATTCGATGAATCAGAGTCAGAGGATGTTGACTCTGATGGTGAAGTCCAAGGACTCATGGCTATTGTCAAAGACAAAGGAACAGAGTCAAAGGAAGCTGTTGACTCTGACTCAGAATCAGAAGGAGATCCAGACTCTGACGATGAAAATGAGGTATTTGCTTCCTTCTCTACCTCTGAACTGAAACATGCTTTGTCTGATATCATGGATAAGTATAACTCCTTGTTGTCTAAGCATAAGAAGCTGAAAAAGAACTTATCTGCTGGTTCTAAAACTCCTTCTGAACATGAGAAAATCATATCTGATTTGAAAAATGATAACCATGCTTTAGTTAATTCTAACTCTGTGCTTAAGAATCAAATTGCAAAGTTAGAAGAAGTTATTGCCTGCGATGCCTCTGATAGTAAGCATGAATCTAAGTATGAAAAATCTTTTCAAAGATTCCTGGCTAAAAGCGTAGATAGAAGCTTAATGGCTTCAATGATCTATGGTGTAAGCAGAAATGGAATGCATGGCATTGGCTATTCTAAACCAATTAGAAATGAGCCTTCGGTGTCTAAAGCTAAATCCTTGTATGAATGCTTTGTTCCCTCTGGTACCATATTGCCTGATCCTGTACCTGCTGAAGTTGCTAAAAACCCTCTTAAAAAGGGATCTTTCTCTATGACTAAATATCATGCAAATATTCCTTTAAAATATCATGTTGAGACACCCAAGGTGATCAGAACCTTTGGGGTAACTAACAAAAGAGGACCCAGAAAGTGGGTACCTAAGGACAAGATTATCTATGTTGCAGATATCCTTGATAGCTCCACTGAAACACCAATCATGGTATCTGGACAGTGGATGCTCGCGTCACATGACGGGAGAAAAGCGTATGTTCCGAGAGCTGAAACTTAAGCCTGGAGGCGAAGTTGGCTTTGGAGGAAATGAAAAGGGTAAAATTATTGGTACTGGTACTATTTGTGTAGATAGTAGTCCATGCATTGATAATGTTTTATTGGTAGACGGCTTAACACATAACTTATTGTCTATAAGTCAATTAGCTGACAAGGGTTATGATGTTATATTCAATCAAAAGTCCTGCCGGGCTGTAAGTCAGATCGATGGCTCTGTTCTGTTTAACAGCAAGAGGAAGAACAACATTTATAAGATCAGATTATCTGAGTTGGAGGCTCAGAATGTGAAGTGCCTTCTGTCTGTTAATGAAGAGCAGTGGGTATGGCATAGACGGTTAGGGCATGCCAGTATGAGAAAGATTTCTCAGCTGAGCAAGCTAAACCTTGTCAGGGGCTTACCCAATCTGAAGTTCGCTTCAGACGCTCTTTGTGAAGCATGTCAGAAAGGCAAATTCACAAAAGTCCCTTTCAAGGCAAAGAATGTTGTCTCAACCTCAAGGCCGTTAGAACTTCTGCATATCGACCTGTTTGGACCAGTGAAAACTGAGTCTATAGGTGGCAAGAGATATGGGATGGTTATCGTTGATGACTATAGCCGCTGGACATGGGTAAAGTTTCTAACCCGCAAGGATGAGTCTCATGCTGTGTTCTCTACCTTCATTGCTCAAGTGCAAAACGAGAAGGCTTGTAGAATTGTGCGTGTCAGAAGTGACCATGGTGGAGAGTTTGAGAATGACAAGTTTGAGAGTCTGTTTGATTCCTATGGAATTACACATGATTTCTCTTGTCCCAGAACTCCTCAACAAAATGGTGTTGTTGAGAGGAAGAACAGAACTCTTCAGGAGATGGCTAGAACCATGCTCCAAGAAACTGGCATGGCTAAGCACTTTTGGGCAGAGGCAGTAAATACAGCATGTTACATTCAGAACAGAATCTCTGTGAGACCAATTCTGAATAAGACTCCTTATGAATTGTGGAAGAACATAAAACCCAACATTTCTTATTTTCATCCTTTTGGCTGTGTTTGTTATGTTCTCAATACTAAGGATAGATTGCATAAATTTGATGCTAAATCTTCTAAGTGTCTATTACTTGGTTATTCTGATAGATCTAAAGGTTTTAGATTTTATAATACTGATGCTAAGACTATTGAAGAATCTATTCATGTTAGATTTGATGATAAGCTTGACTCTGACCAGTCAAAGCTAGTTGAAAAGTTTGCAGATTTAAGCATTAATGTTTCTGACAAAGGCAAAGCTCCAGAGGAAGTTGAGCCAGAGGAAATGAACCAGAGGAAGAAGCTGGTCCCTCTAACTCAAAAACTCTGAAGAAGAGCAGAATCACTGCAGCTCATCCTAAGGAATTGATTCTGGGCAACAAAGATGAACCAGTCAGAACCAGATCTGCCTTCAGACCCTCTGAAGAGACCTTGCTGAGTCTGAAAGGATTGGTGTCCTTAATTGAACCCAAGTCCATAGATGAAGCTCTTCAGGACAAGGATTGGATTCTGGCCATGGAAGAAGAATTGAATCAATTCTCCAAGAACGATGTTTGGAGCTTAGTGAAGAAGCCTGAGAATGTCCATGTTATTGGAACGAAATGGGTATTCAGAAACAAGCTAAATGAGAAAGGAGATGTAGTCAGAAACAAGGCAAGGCTAGTTGCTCAAGGCTACAGCCAGCAGGAAGGAATAGACTACACTGAAACATTTGCTCCAGTAGCAAGACTGGAGGCAATCAGACTATTGATTTCTTTCTCAGTAAATCACAACATAGTTCTACATCAGATGGACGTAAAGAGTGCCTTCCTAAATGGCTATATCTCAGAGGAAGTCTATGTTCATCAACCCCCAGGTTTTGAAGATGAAAAGAAACCAGACCATGTGTTCAAATTGAAGAAATCACTCTACGGTCTGAAGCAAGCTCCCAGAGCATGGTATGAGAGACTTAGCTCATTCCTTCTGGAGAATGAGTTTGTAAGGGGTAAAGTAGATACAACTCTCTTTTGCAAGACTTATAAAGATGATATCTTAATTGTGCAAATTTATGTTGATGATATTATATTTGGTTCTGCTAATCAATCTCTATGCAAAGAATTTTCTGAGATGATGCAGGCTGAATTTGAGATGAGTATGATGGGAGAATTAAAGTACTTTCTGGGAATACAAGTTGATCAAACACCAGAAGGAACATATATCCATCAGAGCAAGTACACTAAAGAACTTCTGAAGAAGTTCAATATGCTGGAATCTACAGTGGCCAAGACTCCAATGCATCCAACATGCATTCTGGAAAAAGAAGATATAAGTGGTAAAGTATGTCAGAAGCTCTACCGTGGCATGATAGGTTCACTTCTGTACTTAACTGCATCTAGGCCAGACATATTATTTAGTGTTCATTTATGTGCTCGTTTCCAATCAGATCCAAGGGAAACCCACTTAACTGCTGTTAAGAGGATCCTAAGGTATCTGAAAGGCACCACTAACCTTGGCTTGATGTATAAGAAAACATCAGAGTATAAGCTTTCAGGTTATTGTGATGCTGATTATGCTGGAGATAGAACAGAGAGAAAAAGTACTTCTGGAAATTGTCAATTTCTGGGAAGCAATCTAGTCTCATGGGCAAGCAAGAGGCAATCAACCATTGCTCTATCAACTGCAGAGGCAGAATATATCTCAGCAGCAATATGCAGCACTCAGATGCTCTGGATGAAACATCAGCTGGAGGATTATCAGATCCTTGAGAGCAATATCCCAATCTATTGTGATAACACTGCTGCAATTTCGTTGAGCAAGAATCCTATCTTGCATTCAAGGGCAAAGCACATTGAGGTAAAGTATCACTTCATTAGAGATTATGTGCAGAAGGGCGTACTTCTTCTGAAGTTTGTTGATACTGACCATCAATGGGCAGATATCTTTACAAAGCCCTTAGCTGAAGATAGATTTAATTTTATTCTGAAAAATCTAAACATGGACTTTTGTCCAGAGTGAAGATAGATCAGAACCTCTGACTATGATACTTCTTGATCAGAAGATGTCTAGTCCAGAAGGTAACTCAATCAGAGTGTGTGTGCCCACTGGTACTGACTCTGAAGCTGAGACAACAACACGTGCGTCAGAATTTCTGATGCATAGTTCCTTGTGCCCGTGTGACAGTCTGTTGTGATTGCGTGTAGATATGCTTATCTCCTGTGTGTGATTGTGTATTTTACTGTTACTGTCTATCTTTATTTTTCAACCGTTGATCTTAAAGTGCTTTTTGAATCAACAACGGTTATTTGATAAAACCCACTATACACACACGTTCTCTCTCACTTCCGGTTTTCACTCTCGCACTCCCTGCTTTTCAAAACTGCCTCCTTCGTGATTTCTCTCTCGATCTCTCTTCATCCTTCAAACTTCATCTTCTACCTCAAACCTTCAACCTCTTCAAAATGGTGAGACAAACCAGAAGATCTACTGCAGATGCACCTCAGTTCCCTCACATGGTAGTCGGTTTGGCAACGGGTCAACGGGGCTCTGAGAACCCAGCACAAGAACAAGCTCAAGCTCAAGAGGAGATTGTTCCTATTGCAGAACGGGGCTGTGCCGTTCACTGTGTATTTCCTCCTGAGGAACTCCAAGTCCTTGCAGAATGGAGATTCAACCTCGACAACTTGGCTGCAAATGGGTTTGATCTTCGTCCTGAAGTCCAAGCTCAAGGTTGGGGAAACTACTTCAATCGACTTCGAGGACCGGTGTATGAGAAGCTAGTAAAGGAATTCTGGAAGCACGCTGATTGTGATGACACTCAGGTGGTCTCTTACATACTGGGTAGGAAGATCATCATCACGGAGAAGTCATTCGTGAATCTGCTAGGTGCAGAAACTGCTCATGGGTATCGGTTCTCACTGACGGAATCGAAGCTGAAACCCAGAACCAAGGACATCGTCAACAAGGCCCTGTACACCACCTTCAAACCGGGCAAGACGAGCTACAAAGTGATGGACCTTCAACCCAAACTCAGGGTCTGGCACAAGATCCTGCTCAACTGCATCAATCAACGACCAAAGGGCAGTTCTCCAGACTACATCAACTTCAATCAGAAGGCGATGCTGTTCTTCATTCAAGACAAGGAGAAGATCTGCCTTCCCTACTTCCTGTTCTCCTATTTGAAGGAATGCATCCGGAAGTCTCGCACCACCTCCTCCATCAAGTCAGCCATCAAATATATCCCTTTTGGGAGGCTGATCTCAGACTTTCTCATTGAAAGCAACTTGGTGCAAGATTTGATCAATGCTGGTTGCACAGAGGACTTGAGCACAATTGTTAGCGATGTCTTCACTGCCAACTCTCTGAAGAAGATGGGTTTGGTCCAGAAGAAGATTGCTCCTGCTCATGAGGACACATCTTCTGAGATCAGAGGAAGAAGAATGCCTCTGAATGACTACCCTCTGTGGACTCAAGCAGACCATCCTGAAGCCATCAGATGCTATGTTGAAGACCTCAGGGCTCAAGGATTCGAGATTGACCTTGATGATTTCGTCAGCAGACTTCCACCAGCTCCAGAGTTTCCTTCTCCTCCCAAGAAGAAAACCAAGAGGAAGATGGTTCTGGACGAATCCTCCGAGGAATCTGATGTCCCTCTGGTCAAGAAGGCGAAGAGCAAGCCTGATGATGATGATGGTGATGATAGTGAGGATGGTCCTCCAAAGAAGAAGCAGAAGAAAGTCAGAATTGTGGTGAAGCCTACTCGGGTGGAACCAGCTGCTGCAGAGGTCAGAAGGACTGAACCTCCTGCCAGAGTGACTCGATCATCAGCACATACAAGTAAGCCTGCACTTACCTCTGATGATGATTTGAATTTATTTGATGCACTCCCAATTTCTGCCTTACTCCAACACTCTTCAAATCCCCTCACTCCTATTCATGAATCCCAGCCAGCCGCACAAACCACCTCTCCACCACATTCCCCAAGATCTTCATTCTTTCAACCTTCTCCTACTGAAGCACCACTCTGGAATTTGCTTCAGAACCAACCCTCTAGGTCAGAAGATCCAACCTCTCTCCTTACCATTCCATACGACCCATTACCTTCTGAACCCATCATCCCCAACCAACCAGAACCCAAACCAACAGAACCACAACCCAGAACGTCTGATCACTCTGCTCCCAGAGCATCAGCACGTCCTGCTGTCAGAACCACGGATACAGACTCTTCATCAGCCTTCACACCTGTATCCTTCCCCATCAATGTCATTGACTCTCCTCCCTCCAATACCTCTGAATCACTTAGAAAATTCATGGAGGTTAGGAAAGAGAAGGTATCTGCCTTGGAAGAATATTACCTTACCTGTCCAAGCCCTAGGCAATATCCTGGCCCTAGACCTGAACGTCTAGTTGACCCAGATGAACCTATCTTGGCCAATCCTATCCAAGAGGCAGACCCCTTAGTCCAACAGGCTCACCCTGTCCCTGACCAACAAGAGCCAATTCAACCAGACCCTGAACCTGAACAATCAGTATCTAACCAATCCTCGGTTAGATCACCTCACCCTCTGGTTGAAACTTCAGACCCTCACCGTGGAACCTCTGAACCCAATGCTCCCATAATTAACATTGGTTCTCCACAAGGTGCCTCTGAAGCTCATAGCAGCAATCACCCAGCCTCTCCTGCACCCAACCTCTCCATCATTCCTATACTCACCTTCAACCCACATCTCTCTCTGAGTGCATCAATATTTTCAATCATGAAGCCTCCTTGAGGCTCCGCAATGTGCAAGGTCAGACTGACCTCAGTGAGAATGCTGAAAATGTGGCTGATGAGTGGAACAATTTGAGCACTTGGCTGGTGGCTCAGTTTCCCGTTATGCTGCAGCTCCTGCATGCCGAGGGAAGTCAGAGCATTGAGGCTGCAAAGCAAAGGTTTGCTAGGAGGGTGGCTCTTCATGAACTCGAACAGAGAACCAAGCTTCTTGAAGCCATTGAAGAAGCCAAGAGACAGAAAGAACAAGAAGAAGAAGCTGCCCGTCAAGCAGCAGCTCAGGCTGAACAAGCCAGACTTGAGGCAGAACGTCTTGAAGCTGAGGCTGAGGCAGAGCGACTTGCACCAGTTCTGTTTACTCCTGCTGCTTCTGCTTCCATTCCAGAACCTCAAGCTGCTCAGAACGTTCCTTCCAGCTCTACTCCGACACGCTCATCCAGACTCGACATCATGGAACAACGTCTTGACACTCATGAATCCATGCTGATTGAGATGAAGCACATGATGATGGAACTTCTGCGCCGTACTGACAAATCTTAGTCTTTTAGGATCTCTTCTTTTTCTTCCTTTTCCTTTTTTTTTAACGTTGTTTTATTTAAACTCTGCTTATTTACTTACTTTAATTTGTTCATTTGTGACTCTATATGCATATATCTATATATATTTGTGTCACATATGTTTGCAAAACCTGTTTTATTCATAATTGTTCTATGTTTACATCATAATTCTTTCCATCATACATTATTCCCTATATCTAGAATGGAGGATCCTTCCTCATTCTTCTGCATTCTTGGCGCTGCTCCACTCTTTCCTTCTCCAGACGATCCAATGCATACTCTATGTTGCCAAGTTTGATGCTCAGATCATCTTTTTCTAGACTATCTTCTGTCGTCTTAAGTCTCTTTTCCACAGTCTCCTTCTCTTCCAGCAGATTCAGCTCCCGCTGGCAAAGCTCCTGAATCTCTTCCACGAAGCAGAGGAACTCCTTCAGATCTTTCTCCATCTCTGGACCAAGATCTTCTTCAAGCAGTGTCTTCGTCAGCTCTTGTATGGTCTTTGTACCATCGGGATGCCTAATATTGAGGAACATATCTTCCTCAAACGCCTTCCTTCTGAGCTCTTCTAATGCCATTCTGTATGATGCCATTTTTTTTTTTCTGAATATTATTCGAGGTGTGAAGCTTACCTTTCTCTCCAACGTTTTTATAGGCTTCACTTTCTCTCTGAAAGTTAATGCTCTTACAGTTTCTCGAGGTTAAGTACTTGGTAACTGACCCTTCTATTTCCTCACTTGACCGGTGGTCAACGTTCATCCCTTGCATTAACTCTTCTATTTATTATCGCCTCACTCTGATTCTTACATCGTCTTCATTTTCTTTCAACTTAGACCTTCTCTAAGGGGGAAGTACCTTGTACTTCAAGCTAAGTTTTTCACACCCCAAGCTTTTTGCTTATGACAAAAAGGGGGAGTAAACCCAGTTTTTGATGTGTAAGATGTGTTAGTGTGACTTATTTTTCTTTTGGAGATTTTAAGAGTTCCACCTTCATGACCATAGATGTGTCACTGGGCAAATACAAGGAATACATTTCACTTCTTCTGAAGTGATTCTAAGTTGACTCTGATACCCAAGACTCTGATACCTTGTCCATGACTCTGATCACTTATGCGCTCTGATTATTCGTTTTTCATCTATGTCATAAGCTTTTCACTCTGAACTCTTATATGATTTAGCTCAGAATCTAGACTTTACTAACGTTTTCATCAAGCATTAGATTCAGGGGGAGCTAAGCTCAGAATCAAGCAGTGACTTGAATTCAGAATGAGCAAGATAAACTATTCACATCAGGATAAGTCTTATTCTATATCTCTAAACTCTGAGTGAATTCAGTTTAATGTTTAAGAATTGTTCATCAAAAAATCTTAGTTTTGTCATCATCAAAAAGGGGGAGATTGTAAGATCAAGTTTTGATCTAGTAGTACAACTCTATGTTTTGATGATTACAAGTTAACCTTTTGATATGAACAATTGTGGTACTCTAACGTGTTTTTCTGAGTGTGCTATTTACAGGCTCTGACCCTGACTCAATTTCACACAAATCAGAAGCACTGTGTATAAAGGGTAACCCAAGCAACGCTTTCGCATTCACCATGTTCAGTATGAACAGTGGAAAAGCTTCAGAAGATCTGAAGCTATACAAACTCTGATGAGGACTCAGTCGCTAGAAGCTCTGATGATCCAGAAGTTCTGACAACCAAGAAACACTGAAGGTTCAGATGTTCCGATGGTGTAGAAGACTCTGAAGATCCAGAAGCTGAATAGTGGAAACTCTGAAGTCCAGAAGCAAGAAACTCTGAAGGCCATGTTCTTCCCTCTGAGTTCAGAATCAGAAGATACAATGGTCAGAGGATCTGTGCTATCCCTCTGACTCTGATCAACCGGCTTCACAAGTTCCAATACGAAGCATTCCTCTGATCAGAAGTCTCCTAGGTTAAAAGGTCAAGTCGCTATCCAAGTACAAAAGCAAGTGTACCTTCCTGACGACCTACCTAACGTTCTCAGCCACAGCAGAAGCTGGATTTTCCAGAACTGCCCTCCAACGGTAGCATTTCCCATGCAACGCTCAACCCTAATCCTTGGAGTATATATAGAGGCTGAAGATTGAAAGAAGCGGCTAGAAGAAAAAAATATACAAGAAGCAATACACGCGCGCAAGATATATTCTAAGCTTTCTTTCATCTTGTAATTTATTTTAGTTTACACTCAGCTTATTCAGAAGCAAACCCTTGTAAACACCAACCTCAAACAGTTGTTTGATTTTCCTTTAGGAGATCAAGGTTGATCGGATCCTAGAGAAGACTAAGAGAGTGAATCTTAGTGTGAGCTAAGTCAGTGTAATTGTTAGTCACTTGTAGGTTTCAAGTGCAGTTGTAACTCTTACCTGATTAGTGGATTGCCTTCATTCTAAGAAGGAAGAAATCACCTTAACGGGTGGACTGGAGTAGCTTGAGTGATTTATCAAGTGAACCAGGATAAAATCCTTGTGTGCTTTTCTATCTCTATCTTTTGCACTTAGTTCTCGAAAAGATTTGTTAAAATCTTTAAGGTGGTAGTTTTGTACTGAAAACGTTATTCAAACCCCCCCTTTCTACCGTTTTTCATACCTTCAACAATTTCTGAAGCTGAGCACATGGATGAATCAGATCACTCAGGCATAGAGAAGAATCATGAGATTGATTCCATTCATTCTGAACAACCCAGACCTGACAGCTCAAATGCTTCAAGCTCCAATGCAACCAGGACTCCTCAGCCTGTTCTGACCTTGGCAACCTCCTTCAGACCTCAAAATCTCACTCAACTCATTCAGGAGCTCTCTGAAGAGGCAACCAGAAGACTGAAATGGTTATATCATGTGACTGATAACCAATTTGATGCCTCTCTCGTTGATGGTCTATGGTCTGCCTTTGAAAGGTGGTCAGCAGGCAAAGCTCATGAACTTCAGAAGCAGCTTAGCAGAGAGAAACGACTAAGAGTTCATGATGCATCTGAGAGAGCCTATGAGCAGAGGCAGAGGGTACTGCACAGAGTCTGTGCACCCTTGAGAAGGGCTATGGCTGAAAGACAATTTGTTGTCTCTGAATGTACCTCAGAAGATGCTGAGATGATCCCAGCAGAGGTTGCTGAAGATAGTTCTGAAGGCCTAGTGATTCTGGAAGATGCAGATGCTGATGAAGCTGAGAAGCAAGGGCCAACTCAAGTTGATACTGCTATGTCATCAGAGGCTGAAGCTACTACTCATGCTCAAGCTTCAGAAGTGCCTACTTCAGCCTCAGCTCCAGAAGTTACTTCTCTTGCTGCTAGAATTGACCGCATTCAAGATGATCAGCAGAGACTGTTTCAGATGGTTGAGCAGCAAGGCCAGGTTCAGATTGAACAGAGCAGGCAGATTCAGGAATCCTCCCGCAGAATGGAAGACATGATGAAGTTTCTGATCGAGCATCTTCCCTCCTCTTCCAAGCCTTGAATCCCCTCTCATCTATCCTGCATGCATGTATTTGCTTTGAATGCATTTATTCTATGTTGACTGTGTTAATTTATTGTTCTATGATTCAATGCACCGTCTTCTTCGTAACTCACATGCTTTTATGATTTGATAAGTTTTATGCATGTTTTTCTGTTATTTTTTCTCCTTATAATCTCTGCAATCCTTCTTCTCTATCACAACGCAATTCACTTCACAGTCATTCATCTCAATATTCTCTTCCTTCTAGTTCAAGAATGACTTCTGTCGAATTAATTTCTGAACTCAAGACTATGGTATTTGACCAAGTCTTTCAATGGAGCGTTAATCTATCCGTTTGTCAGATTTCTGACGCTCTCAAGAAGCTTGAAGATCTTCTTAAGTGTTGGCTGACATCCCATCAGACTCACTGTCGTCAGAACCTTCAAGAAGTTCTGAATGACCTCCTTCGTCTGACCACTCGCCGGGAGGACGTTGAAGCTCAGCTCCAGGGCATATGTCTGCTTCTGGAATATGAAGAAGATCACAATGAAGCGGATCCAGATGCTGTCCAAGAGAATGCAGCTCTGAAGGAAGAACTGGCTACCCAGCTAGCCTCAATTGATTAGGACATACGTCCTCTGCACCTTCAGCTTCTCTCCATGAAGAATTCTCGAGCCTTCCTATGTATCTAGGATTAGTTTTCTTCATTCCCCTCTATCATCTGTACTCTTTCTCCGTTCAGTATTAATAAACACCTCCTCTTGTTATTGTTATTGTTGTTTGTTTTTCACTCTTTTTGATTATGACAAAAAGGGGGAGTACATAAAAATGGTTTTGATAAAAAAATTTATATATAAAACCAGTGGAGGAGAATAAGTATAATTACTTATAGCACATAGATATTGTCAAGTGTCTCAAATAAGGAATACATTTTGTTCATATTCTGAACTAATCTGCTTCTGACACCTTATTCCAATTATATCTGGACAAAGCTCTATGTTTTTATGTGGTCTACGCAAAGTTCTGAACCATCACTTCTGATGAGTTTACATCCTTATACGCGTATCTTCTGATCACATCATCGAGACTCCGAATCTAGACTATTCATTATTTCATCAAGTCACAGATTCAGGGGGAGTCAGGGGGAGACCCTAGCTCAGAATCAGGTGCAATTCCAGATTCAGAAAGAGCATTACTAACCGTTACACAAGGATAAGTTTAACTTCTGATCTCTTCTCTCTTGTGTATTCAGTTTATTGGTTAAAAATTGTTCATCAAAATACTTGTTTTGTCATCATCAAAAAGGGGGAGATTGTAAGATCAAGTTTTGAACAGTGGTTGCATCTTTATGTTTTGATGATTACAATTAAGGTTTGTGATGATGAACAATTGTGGTACCCTAACGTTTGTCTTCTTAGTTGTGACAAACAGGTTCTGAATCTGATCCCAGACTATCTATTCAGAAGAAGAAGAACCTGTAAGATCAAGTTTTGATCTAGTAGTACAACTCTATGTTTTGATGATTACAAGTTAACCTTTTGATATGAACAATTGTGGTACTCTAACATGTTTTTTCTGAGTGTGCTATTTACAGGCTCTGACCTCAATTCAATCCCACACAAATCAGAAGCACTGTGCATAAAGAGTGACCCAAGCAACGCTTTCGCATTGACCATGTTCAATATGAACAGTGGAAAAGCTTCAGAAGTTCTGAAGCTACACAAACTCTGATGTGGACTCAGTCACTAGAAGTTCTGAAGATCCAGAAAGTCTGACAACCAAGAAACACTGAAGGTTCAGATGTTCTGATGGTGTAGAAGACTCTGAAGATCCAGAAGCTGAATAGTGGAAACTCTGATGTCCAGAAGCAAGATACTCTGAAGACCATGTACTTCCCTCTGAGTTCAGAATCAGAAGATACAACGATCAGAGGATCTGTGCTTTCCCTCTGACTCTGATCAACCGTTCATAAGTTCCAACATGAAGCCTTCCCCTGATCAGAAGTCTCCTAGGTTTAAAGGTCAAGTCACTATCCAAGTACAAAAGCAACTGTACCTTCCTGACGACCTACCTAACAGTCTCAGACACAGCAGAAGCTGGATTTTCCAGAACTGCCCTCCAACGGTAGCATTTCCCATGCAACGTTCAACCCTAATCCTTGGAGTATAAAAAGAGGCTGAAGACTGAAGGAATGGCTAGAAGCATTCATATACGTGCAAGACAAATTCAAATTCTTCTAAGCTTTCTTTCATCTGAAATTCATTGTGTTTACTATTAGCTTTTTAGAAGCAAATCTCTTGTAAACATTCTTTGATTAAACAGTTTGTTTAGTTCCTTTAGGAGATCAAGGTTGATCGGATCCTAGAGAAGACTAAGAGAGTGAATCTTAGTGTGAGCTAAGTCAGTGTAATTGTTAGTCACTTGTAGGTTTCAAGTGCAGTTGTAACTCTTACCTGATTAGTGGATTGCCTTCATTCTAAGAAGGAAGAAATCACCTTAACGGGTGGACTGGAGTAGCTTGAGTGATTTATCAAGTGAACCAGGATAAAATCCTTGTGTGCTTTTCTATCTCTTATCTTTAGCACTTAAGGTCTCGAAAGATTTGTCTAAATCTTTAAGGTGGAAGCTTTATTTTGAAAACGTTATTCAAACCCCCCCTTTCTACCGTTTTTCATACCTTCAATTGGTATCAGAGCGCAAGTTCTGATTACCACACCTAACAGTGTTCAGTGATCCGGGCCGGTGTGAAAAACATGGCTGCCACCACCAGCGAAACTCAAAGAGATGGTTACAATGCAAAGCTTCCCATGTTCGACGGTCAAAGATTCGAATATTGGAAAGATAGACTTGAAAGTTTCTTTCTGGGTTTCGATGCAGATCTCTGGGATATTATTGTGGATGGCTATGAGCGTCCAGTTGATGCAGATGGCAAGAAGATCCCAAGGTCAGAGATGAATGCAGATCAAAAGAAGCTGTACTCTCAACATCACAAAGCAAGAGCAATTCTTCTAAGTGCTATTTCTTATGAGGAGTACCAGAAGATTACAGATCGTGAGTTTGCAAAAGGCATTTTTGAATCTCTGAAGATGTCTCATGAAGGAAACAAGAAAGTCAAAGAATCAAAGGCATTGTCTTTGATCCAAAAATATGAATCCTTCATCATGGAGCCAAATGAGTCCATTGAAGAAATGTTCTCCAGATTTCAGTTGCTTGTGGCTGGCATAAGACCTCTCAACAAGAGCTATACAACAAAAGATCATGTCATAAGGGTTCTCAGGAGTCTTCCTGAAAGCTGGATGCCTTTAGTGACTTCAATAGAGCTCACGAGAGATGTTGAGAATATGAGTTTAGAAGAACTCATCAGCATTTTGAAATGCCATGAGCTGAAGCGCTCTGAGATGCAAGATCTGAGGAAAAAGTCTATAGCCTTGAAATCCAAATCTGAAAAGGCTAAGGCTGAGAAGTCAAAAGCTCTTCAAGCTGAAGAAGAAGAATCTGAAGAAGCATCAGAAGATTCTGATGAAGACGAGCTGACTCTGATCTCCAAGAGACTCAACTGAATCTGGAAGCACAGGCAGAGCAAGTACAAAGGCTCTGGAAAGGCAAAAGGAAAGTCTGAATCCTCAGGTCAGAAGAAGTCCTCACTTAAGGAAGTCACATGCTTTGAGTGCAAAGAATCTGGGCACTACAAAAGTGACTGTCCAAAACTGAAGAAGGACAAGAAGCCAAAGAAGCACTTCAAGACCAAGAAAAGTCTGATGGTGACTTTTGATGAATCAGAGTCAGAGGATGTTGACTCTGATGGTGAATTCCAAGGACTCATGGCCATTGTCAAAGACAAAGGAGCAGAGTCAAAGGAAGCTGTTGACTCTGACTCAGAATCAGAAGGAGATCCTAAGTCAGACGATGAAAATGAGGTATTCGCTTCTTTCTCTACCTCTGAACTGAAACATGCCTTGTCTGATATTATGGATAAGTATAATTCTTTGTTGTCTAAGCATAAGAAGCTGAAGAAGAACTTATCTACTGTTCCTAAAACTCCTTCTGAACATGAGAAAATTATTTCTGATTTGAAAAATGATAATCATGCTTTGATCAATTCTAACTCTGTGCTTAAGAACCAGATTGCTAAGTTAGAAGAAATTGTTGCTTGTGATGCCTCTGATTGTAGAAATGAATCTAAGTATGAAAAGTCTTTTCAAAGATTCCTGGCTAAAAGCGTAGATAGAAGCTTAATGGCTTCACTGATCTATGGCGTAAGCAGAAATGGAATGCATGGCATTGGCTATTCTAAACCAATTAGAAATGAGCCCTCTGTGCCTAAAGCTAAATCTTTGTATGAATGCTTTGTTCCCTCTGGTACCATATTGCCTGATCCTTTACCTGCTAAAGTTGATAAAAACCCTCTTAAAAAGGAATCTTTCTCTATGTCTAAATATCATGCAAATATTCCTTTAAAATATCATGTTGAGACACCCAAGGTGATCAGAACCTCTGGGGTAACTAACAAGAAAGGACCCAGAAAGTGGGTACCTAAGGACAAGATTATCTATGTTGCAGATATCCTTGATAGCTCCACTGTGTAAGGCCCTAAGTTCAACTTGGAACAAATTTTATGGAAGTTTGAATAAAATTGAAGTTTTTGGCTATGTTTGATAACTGGCAGATTAGAACTGTCAACTTGTGTGAATTTTTAGAGGGTCTTATCGATTTCATTTGGGAAAACTTCCTTCATGAGAGTTGTAGCCCTTTAAGTCTAGAAAATTCTCGAAGTGGAATCAGGTCATTCCGACCTCTGTAGCTCGAGATATCAATTGTTTAGTGACGATGGTCCTGGCTGTACAGTACCAGCGGATTTAATTGATTTGTTTCCTTTCAATTCCGAGTTTGATCGTGATATTACTAAAAAGGGCTGAGGGTTTTGATTAGTTTCAGACCTGAGTAAGTTCTTAAGTGATGGGGTCAAGGGTTTTGACTTGGGTCGGGCTTGAAGGAAAACAAACCCTAGCCCAAGAGAGGGAGAGAGGGGACGCGGGCTATGTAGGGTTTTGGGGGAGAAAGGGGTTTCGTTTCACACTATTCTGAAGAAAGAAACCTGGTGCACTTCTGAAACACGTAAAACAGAGGAGAAAGAGTGAGAGAAACTTTCCCCTTGCACCCTAGCCGTCACCGTCCCAAGCCCCACCACCGTCGACGTGTTCGCACAAGAGGGAGAAGGAGTTCGCGAGCGAGAGGCAGAAGAGAATAATAGGAGAGCAGAGGAGGAAGCTCGAAGAGCTCAGCGAGCCGAGAGGGAATTGGCTCAAGATCAGATTCGCATGAGAACAGACTTCAACCGGCACGCACCGCCCAAGTTCCAAGGAGAAGCTGAACCCGAAAAGGCTGATCTATGGGTTCAGGAGATGGAGAAGATCTTTGAGGCACTCCATACCCCGGATGCCGAGAAGGTCAACTTGGCCACTTTTATGCTGAAGGGTGATGCTGAGTATTGGTGGCGTAGTGCTAGACAGCTGATGATGGCCAACCATGAGGTCATCACTTGGGAGTCCTTCAGAAAGGCTTTCATGGATAAGTACTTCCCGGAAACAGCTAGGGAAGAAATGGAGAACAGGTTCCTCAGCTTGAGGCTAGGACCTACCTCTGTGGGAGAGTATGCTGCACGTTTGGAAGCCCTATCCAAACACTTTCGATTCTTCCAGAACCAGGTAGATGAGGCTTACCTATGCAACAGGTTCATGCGAGGGTTGAGGAATGAGATTGAGAAGGCTGTGAGGCCTTTGGGAATAAGGGTCTACCAACAGCTAGTGGAGAAGGCCCGTGAAGTCGAGGCTATGGAAAACAGGCAGAGAGGCCGCCCAGAGAACGGAGGATCAGTACGCCCGGGACAGAATCAACCGGGAAGATTCAATGGACAGAGACCAGTGGGGAAGTTCGATAAGGGCAAGGCGCCAATGAGAAAGCCTTACCAGCGCCCAGCTGCCCAAGTGCCAAATGTTGTGAGGGGAGCAGCCCCTGTTTCAAAGGAAGATGTGACCTGCTACAAGTGCAATGAGAAAGGACACTATGCTAATGAATGTGGCAAGGAGATTGTGTGCTGGAGATGCCGAAAACCAGGACATGTGGAGAGAAATTGCCCGAGTGCTGCTAAAGCTGAGCCAGTGCTGAATACCGCCAGAGGGAGACGACCATCTGCTCCAGGTCGTGTCTTTGCTATTTCTGGCGAACAGGCCGCTGTTACTGATGACCTTATCCAGGGTACGTGTCTTATTGCTGGGACATCACTAATGGTTTTATTTGATTCGGGTGCCACGCACTCATTCATTGCTGAGGACTGTGTGGAGAGGTTAGGGTTACTGACTGCTGACCTACCCTTCGATCTGGTGGTGACAACCCCTGCCGCTGATCGACTAGTTACATGCACGGCATGCTTGCAATGTCCGTTGGTTTACGAGGATCGGAATTTCTTTGCGAACCTCGTCTGTTTAGGGCTCAAAGAACTGGATGTGATCTTGGGAATGGATTGGTTAGCGCAATATCACGTGCTCTTAGATTGTGCTAACAAGGCGGTAGTATTCCCAGATCCCGGTGTTACGGATTACTTAAACTCGTACAACTTGGGGAAGGGTTCACCGGCGTATGTGAACTCTATCGTTGCCGAAGCGAAACATGATGGTGATGTGCGCAATATCTTGGTGGTACAGGAGTATGTCGATGTGTTTCCCGAAGATGTACCCGGTTTGCCACCAGTCAGAGAGACGGAGTTCTCTATTGACATTGTGCCCGGTACTGGACCAATATCGATGGCACCTTATCGTATGGCCCCAGCGGAGTTGGTAGAGTTGGCAAAGCAGTTGGATGATCTCTCCTCAAAGGGATTCATTCGACCTAGCGTATCGCCATGGGGTGCACCTGTGCTATTGGTAAAGAAGAAGGATGGGAAGTCCAGATTGTGTGTGGATTACCGGCAGCTGAATAAGGTGACAGTGAAGAACCGTTATCCGATGCCTCGGATAGACGACTTGATGGATCAACTTAGAGGAGCGGTGATCTTCTCGAAGGTAGACCTTAAGTCGGGATACCATCAGATCCGAGTCAAGGAATCGGACATCCAGAAGACCGCATTCAGGACCCGATACGGGCATTATGAATATCTTGTGATGCCGTTTAGGGTTACTAATGCACCCGCAGTGTTTATGGACTACATGAACAGAGTGTTCAGGCCATTCCTGGACAAGTTCGTGGTCGTGTTCATTGATGATATTTTGATTTACTCGGAGAGTAAGGAAGAACACGAAGAGCATTTGCGTCAAGTGCTAGGAGTATTGCGGGAGAAGGAGCTATATGCTAACG
Source organism: Lotus japonicus (assembly GCF_012489685.1). Lineage (NCBI taxonomy): Eukaryota > Viridiplantae > Streptophyta > Magnoliopsida > Fabales > Fabaceae > Lotus > Lotus japonicus. The sequence goes on along the minus strand of NC_080042.1, from coordinate 22,913,151 downwards.
GCTCGAAGTGTGAATTCTGGATGGAAGAGGTGAAGTTCCTAGGTCATGTCATATCAAGTCAGGGTGTGGCTGTTGACCCTAGCAAGATCGAGACGATTCTGTCATGGGAGCAACCAAAGACAGCATGCGACATCAGAAGTTTTGTCGGGCTTGCAGGCTACTATAGGCGATTCGTCAAAGATTATGCAAAGTTGACTTCGCCGTTGACCCAGTTGACAAAGAAGAATCAACTGTTTGCATGGACGGAGAAGTGTGAGGCTAGTTTCCAGGAGTTGAAGAAGCGGCTGACCACCGCACCCATACTAGCTTTACCTAAGGAAGGAGAACCTTATGACGTGTACTGTGATGCGTCACACAATGGTTTGGGTTGTGTAATGATGCAAGATAAGAAAGCAATTGCCTATGCTTCAAGGCAGTTGAAGACTCATGAGAAGAACTACCCCACACATGACTTGGAGTTGGCTGCCACAGTTTATGCTCTCAAGATTTGGAGACACTATCTCTATGGCAGTATGTTCACGATCTACAGCGATCATAAGAGTTTAAAGTACTTATTTGATCAGAAGGATCTGAACATGAGGCAGCGGAGGTGGATGGAGTTCCTACAGGACTATGAGTTCACTCTACAGTACCATCCGGGGAAAAGCAATGTCGTAGCCGACGCTCTCAGCCGGAAGGCTATACATGTGTCCTCAATGATGGTCAAGGAGTTAGAACTGTTGGAGGCTTTCCGAGATCTGAGCTTGGAGGTTAAGCTCGCACCAGGAAGACTGAGTTTCGGAATGGTGACGGTGTCAAGTGGACTTTTGGAAGAGATCAAGTCTAGACAAGAGACTGATGAAGGGATAGCTGAGTGGCGAGACCGTGTGACTCAGGGAAAGGCACCAGAGTTCTCTATTGGGAACGACAATATTCTGCGATGCAAGGGACGGATATGTGTGCCTAACGATGCAGAGATGAGAAGATTGATCCTGGATGAAGGACACAAGAGTAGACTGAGCATCCATCCCGGAATGAACAAGATGAATCATCACTACAACTACCGTTTCTTCTATGACTTTGCTTGATTAAAATGATTGAAGATTTATATGCTTAGATCTGCCTTTTGTGCTAGAATTGATGGTTATCTTGGTTCTGGAAATTTAAGCATGATATATGATATATGATATGTGGTTCTTGCTGCTGGAATATGGTTTAAAACTCTGGGACTTGAATGGTTGAAAAATTAATTTGAAGGCAAAAGTATCTCTGCCAGTTTCCTGTACTGGACAGCGAGTTTTGGAGCTTAATTACACCTAATTCGGGGTCTCAAATGAAAAAGGGATAAACTGGAAAATTGTAGATTTTCGAATTGGCTTTCTATGCATATAAAGAACATAATTTTTGGTCTAGTAATGAGGTCTGGAGGTCGATCTTAGTGACTGTTGCACCTGCTGTTCTTCCTGTATCGGACAGCAAGCTGTAAGGCCTAATATCACCTAATTCTGGATCTCAAATGGAAAAGTGATAAACTATAAAAGTGTAGAGTTTCGAATTATCTTTCCAGTCATGAATCATGTGAATTTTGTGGCTAAGTATTGCGGTCTGTAGACCAGTTTTAGTACACGCTGCACCTGTTGTCCAAAAACACTAAATTTGAGAAATTGTTGGAAATGTTAGTAACATGTGATTAGGGACCTTTGTGAGATTTTTATATGATGATATCTGTAAACTGAGCCTCTGGAATTTGTAAATAATTTGTGAATTTGGGAGGCCCTGATTATTTCTATGCTTTGCATGAAGTTTAGTTGTGACTTGTTTAGGAGGTCGCTCACCCAGCTGTAATTCCTCCTAGTGTGACTGTTATTTCTTGACGTTGTAATCTGATACGATATTAACTCATAAGACTCTAGGATTGACATTAGAGCCTTAAACACCAAGAGAATGAATTTATAACTCGCTTGCAAGTAAATGTGATAAAACGGTCATAGGTCTAGTGAGACTATGGACCATGAGAACGATGGTACCTTGCACGCGAGGGAGTTATTTGGGTTGACTGCGGTCTCCCGTGAACCTTGTGGGCCGGTGTGGCTTCACGTGATTTGGTTGACTGCGGTCACCGTGAACTTTTGTGGATCATTGCGGCTCCACGTGATTTGGTTGACTGCGGTCACCGTGATAACCGTGCCTCTGCGGAAGCACGAAGATGGCCATGGAAGTTTTGGTGGGTTGTGTGAAGTGAGATTCCGTTAGTAACTGACTCTTTCCCATAAAAGACATATAATGTACTTATATTATATATGTTGTTGTTGATTTTGTCATTATCATTCTTTTGTTGGACCTGACCCTGCTTGTTTGCTATGTGTTTATTTGGGGGGGTAGATGGTCGTGAAGATAATGGCGATGACACATTCTTGGGAGTTGATGCTACGTGACGTGCCAATACCGGAGGACGACTACACTTCAGAGGAAGAGGAAGAGGCTAAGGAATAGGGTTTGGGTTGAGAGTCTTTTGTTTTCTGTTGGGGTTGAGAGTTTCCGAAGTGTTGGTATCGAACAATTTTATTGCTTAAATTCGAATGAACAAGTTTTGACGTAATCTTTATTTTCATTCAGGCCTTTGATTCGTACTCTTTACAGTTGGTTATTTAAAAAGTTTTACGATGTTGGTTACTTCCGCGTGTTTTTGGAAAGGTTATGTTTCAAGAGTTTTCGTAAAATGAAAGGTTTGTCATTAATTGAAGATTAATAAGTGAATCGACGAAAATTCTTTACGAAAATTGGTTAATTAGTTACTGTGTAACACTCGAGAAATCGGGGCGTTACACACTGAAACACCAATCATGGTATCTGGACAGTGGATGCTCGCGTCACATGACGGGAGAAAGGCGTATGTTCCAAGAGCTAAAACTTAAGCCTGGAGGCGAAGTTGGCTTTGGAGGAAATGAAAAGGGTAAAATTGTTGGTACTGGTACTATTTGTGTAGATAGTAGTCCATGCATTGATAATGTGTTATTGGTAGACGGCTTAACACATAACTTATTGTCTATAAGTCAATTAGCTGACAAGGGTTATGATGTTATATTCAATCAAAAGTCCTGTCGGGCTGTAAGTCAGATCGATGGCTCTGTTCTTTTTAACAGCAAGAGGAAGAACAACATTTATAAGATCAGATTATCTGAGTTGGAGGCTCAGAATGTGAAGTGTCTTCTGTCTGTTAATGAAGAGCAGTGGGTATGGCATAGACGGTTAGGGCATGCCAGTATGAGAAAGATTTCTCAGCTGAGCAAGCTAAACCTTGTCAGGGGCTTACCTAATCTGAAGTTCGCTTCAGACGCTCTTTGTGAAGCATGTCAGAAAGGCAAATTCACTAAAGTCCCTTTCAAGGCAAAGAATGTTGTCTCAACCTCAAGGCCGTTGGAACTTCTGCATATCGACCTTTTTGGACCAGTGAAAACTGAGTCTATAGGTGGCAAGAGATATGGGATGGTCATCGTTGACGACTATAGCCGCTGGACATGGGTAAAGTTTCTAACCCGCAAGGATGAGTCTCATGCTGTGTTCTCTACCTTCATAGCTCAAGTGCAAAACGAGAAGGCTTGTAGGATTGTGCGTGTCAGAAGTGACCATGGTGGAGAGTTTGAGAATGACAAGTTTGAGAGTCTGTTTGATTCCTATGGAATTGCACATGATTTCTCTTGTCCCAGAACTCCTCAACAAAATGGTGTTGTTGAGAGGAAGAACAGAACTCTTCAGGAGATGGCTAGAACCATGCTCCAAGAAACTGGCATGGCTAAGCACTTTTGGGCAGAGGCATTAAATACAACATGTTACATTCAGAACAGAATCTCTGTGAGACCAATTCTGAATAAGACTCCCTATGAATTGTGGAAGAACGTAAAACCCAACATTTCTTACTTTCATCCTTTTGGTTGTGTTTGTTATGTTCTTAATACTAAGGATAGATTGCATAAATTTGATGCTAAATCTTCTAAATGTCTATTACTTGGTTATTCTGAGAGATCTAAGGGTTTTAGATTTTATAATACTGATGCTAAGACTATTGAAGAATCTATTCATGTTAGATTTGACGATAAGCTTGACTCTGACCAGTCAAAGCTAGTTGAGAAGTTTGCAGATTTAAGCATTAATGTTTCTGACAAAGGGACTCAGCTCATTCCTTCTGGAGAATGAGTTTGTAAGGGGTAAAGTAGATACAACTCTCTTTTGCAAAACTTATAAAGATGATATCTTAATTGTGCAAATCTATGTTGATGATATAATATTTGGCTCTGCTAATCAATCTCTATGCAAAGAATTTTCTAAGATGATGCAGGCTGAATTTGAGATGAGTATGATGGGAGAATTAAAGTACTTTCTGGGAATACAAGTTAATCAAACACCAGAAGGAACATATATCCATCAGAGCAAGTACACTAAAGAACTTCTGAAGAAGTTCAACATGCTGGAATCTACAGTGGCCAAGACCCCAATGCATCCTACATGCATCTTGGAGAAAGAAGATACTAGTGGTAAAGTATGTCAAAAGCTCTATCGTGGTATGATAGGATCTCTTCTATACTTAACTGCATCTAGGCCTGATATATTATTTAATGTTCATTTATGTGCTCGTTTCCAATCAGATCCAAGGGAAACCCACTTAACTGCTGTTAAGAGGATCCTAAGGTATCTGAAAGGCACCACTAACCTTGGCTTGATGTATAAGAAAACATCAGAGTATAAGCTTTCAGGTTATTGTGATGCTGATTATGCTGGAGATAGAACAGAGAGAAAAAGCACTTCTGGAAATTGTCAACTTCTGGGAAGCAATTTAGTCTCATGAGCAAGCAAGAGGCAATCGACCATTGCACTATCCACTGCAGAGGCAGAATATATCTCAGCAGCAATTTGCAGCACCCAGATGCTCTGGATGAAACATTAGCTGGAGGATTATCAGATCCTTGAGAGCAATATCCCAATCTATTGTGATAACACTGCTGCAATATCATTGAGTAAGAATCCTATCTTGCATTCAAGGGCAAAGCACATTGAGGTAAAGTATCACTTTATTAGAGATTATGTACAGAAGGGCGTACTTCTTCTGAAGTTTGTTGATACTGACCACCAATGGGCAGATATCTTTACAAAGCCCTTAGCAGAGGATAGATTTAATTTTATTCTGAAAAATCTGAACATGGACTTTTGTCCAGAGTGAAGATGGATCAGAACCTCTGACTATGATACTTCTTGATCAGAAGATGTCTAGTCCAGAAGGTAACTCAATCAGAGTGTGTGTACCCATTGGTACTGACTCTGAAGCTGAGACAGTAACACGTGTGTCAGTATCTCTGATGCATAGTTCCTTGTGCCCGTGTGACAGTCTGTCATGATGCGTGTAGATGTGCTTCTCTCCTGTGTGTGATATGTGTATTTACTGTTACTATCTATCTTTAATTTTCAACCGTTGATTTTAAATTGCTTTTTGAATCAACAACGGTTATTTGTCAAAACCCACTATACACACACGATCTCCTTCACTTTCGGTTTTTAATCTCTCTCTCTTGTTTTTTTTCAAAACCGCTTACCCTCGATTTCTCTCTCGCTCTCTCTTCATCTTTCAACCTTCATCTTCTACCCAAAACCTTCAACCGCTTCAACAATGGTGAGACCAACCAGAAGAGAAACTGCAGATGCAACCCAGTTCCCTCATATGGTAGTGGGTCTAGCAACAGGTCAAAGGGGTCCTGAGAATCCGAATCAAGATCAAGGTCAAGCTCAAGAGCAGATTATTCCAATTGCTGAACGGGGCTGTGCTGTTCACTGCGTATATGCTCCTGAGGAACTTCAAGTACTGGCAGAATGGAGATTCGACCTCGACAACCTTGCTACAAATGGGTATGATCTTCGTCCTGAAGTCCAAGCTCAAGGTTGGGAGAATTACTTCAACAGGCTTCGAGGACCGGTGTATGACAAACTGATCAAGGAATTCTGGAAGCACGCCGACTGCGATGATACTCAGGTGGTATCTCATATTCTTGGAAGGAAGATCATAATTACAGAGAAGTCATTCGTAAATCTGCTGGGTGCAGAAACTGCTCGTGGGTATCGATTCCAATTCACTGAATCGAAGCTGAAACCCAAAACGAAGGATGAGACCAACCAGGCCCTGTACACCAACTACAAACCGGGCAAAACTAATTACAAAGTGATGGATCTTCATCCCAAGCTCAGAATCTGGCACAAGATTCTGCTGAACTGCATCAACCAGAGGCCAAAGGGCAGTTCCCCAGATTACATCAACTTCTGCCAAAAGGCAATGCTAGTCTTCATCCAAGACAAGAGGAAACTCTGCCTCCCTTTCTTCTTGTTCTCTTACCTGAAGGAATGCATCAGGAAGTCAAGGACTACTGCCTCCATCAAGTCCGCCATCAAGTATATCCCCTTTGGGAGATTGCTGTCTGATCTCTTCATTGAGAGCGGCCTCATTCAAGATCTAGTCAATGCTGGATGCACAGAGGATCTGACCACCATTGTCAGTGATGTCTTCACTGCAAATTCTCTGAAGAAAATGGGTCTGGTCAAGAAGAAGATTGCTCCTGCCCATGAAGACACATCCTCTGAAATCAGAAAAAGGAGAGTCCCTCTGAATGACTTTCCTGTGTGGACCCAGGCAGACAACCCTGAAGCAATCAGGTGCTTTGTTGAGGATTTGAGGAATCAAGGCTTTGAGATTGATGTTGATGAATTCTACAGAATGCTGCCTCCTGCACCAGAGCTTGATTCTCCTCTCACTAAGAAGAAAGTTCAGAGGAAGATGATCTTAGAAGAATCCTCTGAGGAATCAGAAGTCCCTCTGACCAAGAGGAAGAAGGCTGGTCAATCCAAGAGAAAACATGATGAAACCAGCAAACCAGATGATGATGATGATGGTGATAATGAGGATGGTCCTCCTTCTCCCAAGAAGAAGAAGAAGCAGGTCAGAATAGTGGTGAAGCCTACCCGGGTGGAACCAGCTGCTGAAGTGATCAGAAGGATTGAAACTCCTGCCAGAGTGACAAGATCATCAGCACATTCAAGTAAGTCTGCAGTTGCTTCTGATGATGATTTGAATTTATTTGATGCACTCCCCATCTCAGCCATGCTCAAACAATCTTCAAATCCACTCACTCCCATTCCAGAGTCCCAACCAGCTGCACAAACCACCTCTCCACCACTTTCCCCAAGGTCTTCATTTTTCCAACCTTCTCCAACTGAAGCACCTCTCTGGAATTTGCTCCAGAACCAACCATCTAGGCCAGATGAACCAACCTCACCCATCACCATCCAGTATAACCCATTAACTTCTGAACCCATCATCCCTGAGCAACCAGAGCCCAACCAAACAGAACCTGGACCCAGAACCTCTGATCACTCTGTCCCAAGAGCATCAGAACGTCTGGCTCCCAGAACCACTGATACAGACTCTTCCACAACCTATACACCTGTATCCTTCCCAACTAATGTTGCTGACTCTTCTCCCTCCAATAACTCTGAATCCATTAGAAAATTCATGGAGGTCAGAAAAGAAAAGGTGTCTACCTTAGAAGAGTATTATCTCACTTGTCCAAGCCCTAGGAGATATCCTGGCCCTAGACCTGAACGTCTAGTAGACCCAGATGAACCTATCTTGGCCAATCCTTTACATGAGGCAGACCCCTTGGCTCAACAAGTTCAACCTGCTCCTGACCAACAAGAGCCAGTTCAACCAGAACCCGAACCAGAACAATCTGTGTCTAACCACTCTTCGGTTAGATCACCAAATCCTCTGGTTGACACTTCAGAACCTCACCTTGGAACCTCTGAACATCATGTTCAATCCTTCAACGTTGGCTCTCCACAAGGTGCCTCTGAAGCTCATAGCAGCAATCACCCAGCCTCTCCTGAAACCAACCTCTCTATAATTCCTTACACTCACCTCCGACCCACATCTCTCTCTGTGTGCATCAATATTTTCCATCATGAAGCTTCATTGATGCTACGCAAGGTGCAAGGTCAGACTGACCTAAGCGAGAATGCTGAATATGTGGCTGAAGAGTGGAACAGTCTGAGCACTTGGCTAGTGGCTCAAGTTCCCGTTATGATGCAGCTCCTGAATGCAGAGGGAAGTCAGAGGATCGAGGCTGCAAAGCAAAGGTTTGCTAGACGGGTGGCTCTTCATGAACAAGAACAGAGACAGAAGCTACTTGAAGCTATTGAAGAAGCCAAAAGAAAGAAAGAACAAGCAGAAGAAGCTGCACGTCAAGCGGCAGCTCAAGCTGAACAAGCCAGATTAGAGGCAGAACGACTTAAAGCTGAGGCTGAAGCTCTTAGATGCCAAGCACTTGCACCAGTAGTGTTTACTCCTGCTGCTTCTGCTTCCATTCCAGCTCCTCAAGCTGCTCAGCATGTTCCTTCCAGTTCTACTCAGTCAAGCTCGTCCAGACTCGAAATCGTGGAACAGCGTCTTGATACTCATGAGTCTATGCTAATAGACATGAAGGAAATGATGATGGAACTTCTGCGTCGATCTGCTAAACCCTAGTCTTAGGATCTCTTCGCTCTTCTTCTTACCCTAGTTTTATTTTCTTTAAGTTTTTCTTTATTTTATTATTCTGTTATGTCTCTTCGTTACTTATTTTCTTTGCACATCAAACATATATATATCTGACATTATGTTTGCAAAATTTTCTTTATTCATAATAAACTGCGTTTACATCATACATTTTTTTTTCTTTCCCTAAATTCCTAGAATGGAGGATCCCTCCTCATTCTTCCGCACTCCTGGCGCTGCTCTGCCCTCTCCTTCTCCAGACGATCCAATGCATACTGGATGTTGTTGAGATTGACAATCTGCTCATCCCTCTCCAGAATTTCTTCTGAAGTCTTGAGCTTCTTTTCTATGATTTCCTTCTCTTCCAGCAGCTTTAGTTCAAGCTGGCTGAGTTCTTGCACTTCCTCCACAAAGGCAAGGAATTCCCGCAAGTCTTTCTTCAACTCTGGACGCAGGTCCTCCTCCAGCAGTGTCCGTGTTAGCTCTGAGATGGTTGTTGTACCCTCTGGATGTCTAATATTGAGGAACAAGTCCTCCTCAAAGGCCTTCTTTCTCAGCTCTTCTAGTGCGATCATGTTTGATGCCATTTCTCCTTTTATGGTATTGTTCGAGTTGTGAAGCTTACCTTTTTTCTCCATCGCTTTATATAGACTTCACTTTCTCTCTGAAAGTTAATGCTCCTACAGTTTCTCGAGGTTAAGTTCTTGGTAACTGACCCTTATCTTTACTCTTTTGGCCGGTGGTAAACGTTCCTCTTTTGCATTAACTCTTCTCATAAATTCGCCTAACTCTGATTCTTGCATCGTTTTAATTTTCTTAAGACTTAGACCTTCTCTAAGAGGGAGTACCTTGTACTTCAAGCTAAGTTTTTCACACCCCAAGCTTTTTGCTTATGACAAAAAGGGGGAGTAAACCCAGTTTTTGATGTGTAAGATGTGTTAGTGTGATTTATTTTTCTTTTGGAGAATTTAAGAGTTCCACCTTTATGACCATAGATGTGTCACTGGGCAAATACAAGGAATACATTTCACTTCTTCTGAAGTGATTTTAGTTTGACTCTGATACCCAAGACTCTGATACCTTGTCCGTTGACTCTGATTACTTATGCGCTCTGATTACTCTAATTTATCTATGTCATAAGTCTTTCACTCTGAACTCTTATTTTATTTAGCTCAGAATCTAGACTTTTCTAACGTTTTCATCAAGTATTAGATTCAGGGGGAGCTAAGCTCAGAATCAAGCAGTGACTTGAATTCAGAATGAGCAAGATAAACTATTCACATCAGGATAAGTCTTATTCTTCGTCTCTAAACTCTGAGTGAATTAAGTTTAATGTTTAAGAATTGTTCATCAAAAATCTTAGTTTTGTCATCATCAAAAAGGGGGAGATTGTAAGATCAAGTTTTGATCTAGTAGTACAACTCTATGTTTTGATGATTACAAGTTAACCTTTTGATATGAACAATTGTGGTACTCTAACGTGTTTTTTCTGAGTGTGCTATTTACAGGCTCTGACCTCAATTCAATCCCACACAAATCAGAAGCACTGTGCATAAAGAGTGACCCAAGCAACGCTTTCGCATTGACCATGTTCAATATGAACAGTGGAAAAGCTTCAGAAGTTCTGAAGCTACACAAACTCTGATGTGGACTCAGTCACTAGAAGTTCTGAAGATCCAGAAAGTCTGACAACCAAGAAACACTGAAGGTTCAGATGTTCTGATGGTGTAGAAGACTCTGAAGATCCAGAAGCTGAATAGTGGAAACTCTGATGTCCAGAAGCAAGATACTCTGAAGACCATGTACTTCCCTCTGAGTTCAGAATCAGAAGATACAACGATCAGAGGATCTGTGCTTTCCCTCTGACTCTGATCAACCGGCTTCACAAGTTCCAACATGAAGCCTTCCCCTGATTAGAAGTCTCCTAGGTTTAAAGGTCAAGTCACTATCCAAGTACAAAAGCAACTGTACCTTCCTGACGACCTACCTAACAGTCTCAGACACAGCAGAAGCTGGATTTTCCAGAACTGCCCTCCAACGGTATCATTTCCCATGCAACGTTCAACCCTAATCCTTGGAGTATAAAAAGAGGCTGAAGACTGAAAGAAGTGGCTAGAAGCATTCATATACGCGCAAGACAAATTCAAATTCTTCTAAGCTTTCTTTCATCTGAAATTCATTGTGTTTACTATTAGCTTTTTAGAAGCAAATCTCTTGTAAACATTCTTTGATTAAACAGTTTGTTTAGTTCCTTTAGGAGATCAAGGTTGATCGGATCCTAGAGAAGACTAAGAGAGTGAATCTTAGTGTGAGCTAAGTCAGTGTAATTGTTAGTCACTTGTAGGTTTCAAGTGCAGTTGTAACACTTACCTGATTAGTGGATTGCCTTCATTCTAAGAAGGAAGAAATCACCTTAACGGGTGGACTGGAGTAGCTTGAGTGATTTATCAAGTGAACCAGGATAAAATCCTTGTGTGTTTTTCTATCTCTTATCTTTAGCACTTAAGGTCTCGAAAGATTTGTCTAAATCTTTAAGGTGGAAGCTTTATTTTGAAAACGTTATTCAAACCCCCCCTTTCTACCGTTTTTCATACCTTCAGAACCAAGGGATACTAAAAAGAGAGCTCTAAAGCGTACCATGTTCGTTCAGAACTGTGGCAAATCCTTCAGAAGTTCTAAAGATACAAGCTCTCAAGAGGATCTGAAGAACCAGAGTCAGAAGTTCTGAAGACCAGATGTTCCAGTGGAACGGTCCAGAAGCAGAAGACTCAAGTTCTGAAGACCGGCAAGAAGTTGGTTCTGAAGACCCAAGCTATTCTAGCTCTGACGTTCAGAAGCTTCACCAACGTTCATCTGAAGCCTTCAGATATCAAGTCAACTGGTGAAAGGACAGGTCGCTATCATAGTACAACATCGTACAAGTCTCAGTCTGTCCACCACCTATCTAGTGCAGCCGTGCAGTATGATTTTACAAGATTGCCACTCCAACGGATAAAACCCTAGCAACGGCTACATCACAAGTCTTGAAGTATATAAAGGCTGAAGAAAGAAGAAAGAGACTAAGAAACTTTGCTGAAATCATTCAACTCATACGAACCACTCTCTTAGCATTATTTCTTCACTGCTCTTAAACATCTGAGTTTACTATTAGCTTTTTAGAAGCACTCATTGTAAACCCGAAACCTTTTACACTACATTGTAAAGTTCATTAAGAGACCAAGGTTGGTCGGATCTTAAGAGGACTGAATCAAGGTTGATTCAGTGTTTGGCTAGTCTTGAGAGGATCAGTAGATCAGCTTCTTAAGAGGATACTAGTGAGAAATTAGTGTATTGTTAGTCACTTAGCAGGTAGCAAAGTGCAGTTGTAACACTCATTGATTTTAGTGAATTACCTTCATCAAAAGAAGGAAGAAATCACCTTCACAGGTGGACTGGATTAGCTTGAGCTTTTATCTCAAGTGAACCAGGATAAAATACTTGTGTGCTTTACTTCTTATCCTTCAGCACCTAGTTCTTATCTTTGAGTTTTCGAAAAGAAACAAAAAGTTTACCATTTATTCAAAAACTCTATTCAAACCCCCTGTTCTGGGAATGAACATTGAGGATAAGGATAGTACCTAGAGAGTGGAGAATTGTGCTAGAGAGGGAATGAGAATGAGAGAGGGAATGCTGAATTTCATGTGTTACTTCATAAAATGAGCCAAAAAGTCCCCTACAATTGGCAACTACCTCCTATTTATAGAGTTTGGGTACTACCTATTGGGCCAATTGGGCCTCCGAAGCTGAGGCCCAACTTAAGGCCAGGCCCTCGCCTCGGGGCGGGCTACACACTGGGCGTTGCCCCTCTAGGGGCTCGCCCAGTCCACTAGTCCACAAGACACCAAGCTCGAAGTATGAGAGCTAAGTGTGTCTTTTAAATGCCTTTACATGTATCATATAGTACACTGGCGTAAGCAAAAGGAAACAAGCATTTTTGGTCTTGGCGAACAACCCAAATCGGCAAGTCCACAAGTCCACAAGCGGCGAGAACGACCGCTCCGTACTGGCGATTGGTTGGAGTAGGTGAGCGATCGTTCGCCGGCGAGAAAGGTGGCAAGCATTGATCAGGTGCTGATCTCCCAAGCGTCGGCTGGCAATGTCCCTGGCGAGTGACTAAACTTTTAATGCTGGTATTACTTGTCAGGTGATGGCGTTTGGTTTCTATGGTGGCGAGGCCTTTCGCGCTTCCTCTTATTTCAAAAACTTTTCAAATTCCTAACTGCCCCATGTGCCGCGTCAGTTACATCAGTTTTCCTCTTTCTCCGGAACCGTCACTTCACTTTTTATAACTGTCCCATCGTGCGCAGTAAACCCCATCACACGCGTTCCACTTCCCCAAAAAACCATCATGACTTCCAATCTTCCACATGTGTCCAACACACGTCACCTTTCCAACTTCTCCCCCCAGCCTATAAAAACCCTTCTTCCCTACAATCATCCCTTTCCGAGACCGCTTTTTACCTCCTTTATTGCCTACCAAGCTCCTTCCTCCAACTTCCGCTCCGGTGCCGTTGCCTACCACCCTTTCCGCTACCCACTCTTTACTTCCTTCTCCGGTGAGTCCTCCTTCTCTTATCTCTGCATCATATTTCTACTCATTTTTTCCTTTTTCCCATTTCACTGTCTAAAAATGGCTTCGAACCCTAACTCCCCTAATCACCCCTCTTCCTCTTCTGGAAGCGACCCTGACTCCACCGCAGCCGGCGGCCTCCGTTTAGAGGTCCTGGAGATCCCTCCTTTCCGGCTAAAAACCTTCGCCACTCTGCCTCTTCCAGTCCAAAGAGCCCCCACCCCGAGGCTATAGACCAACCTTCCATTTTCCAGGATAGTGATCCCATCGTGGAATTCGTGCGCACCCTGGGTGGTTTGTCTGACGATGATGAGTTTAACGCCAAACTCAGGATCTAGACCTGCAGTTCCGAGGATCGCCCCTGGCTTCATAAGCTCAACGGCGACGTAAAGAGATCCCACTTTTTCTTTGCGTACGAATACATGTTTGGCGAGCTTGGAGTTAGGCTTCCTTTTTCGCCCTTTGTCCAAACCATCCTCCGCGACATCAACACGGCTCCCTGTCAACTTCACCCCAACGCCTGGGCCTTCATTCGGTGCTTTGAAATTTTATGCGCCGCGGTTGGCACCGCCCCATCTCCTACCAGCTTCTTCTACCTCTACGATGTTGACTCCAAGTCCATCAAAAATAGAGGATGGATCTCCTTAAAGGCCCGAGCCGGCCGGAAGTGCTTGAATCCCTATAAAAGCAACGCGAAATCCTCCTTTGCCCGGAGGTACTTTCGTGTGGCGGTTCACCCCGCCTATCCAGAGGCCTTCACCCTTAGGGACGGGACCGCCCTTTTTCCTCTTTACTGGACGGAGAAGCCCAACGGGATTACTGATCCTTCAGAGGAATCCTTGTCTGCCCACGACAAAGCCTTTCTGAATCTCCTTGCCCCGCTTCCCATCCTTGACTGCTCAACAGTCCTTGAGGGCGCTCGCCTCTCAAGGACTCCTAAATACTTAGGTTATCTATAGCTTACTTTTATCATCAACATTTTCTTTTTCATCTCCTATGTTGTCATTGATCCTCTCTTTTTTATTGTTGCAGAAGATATGAACTTCACCAACGCCGAGCTCCTGAAAGCCCGCGAGAGGAGAATGGCTCGTTTTTCCCCAAAGTTCAACGCTGAGGGCGATGTGAAAAAGCGGGGCGGTGCTGAGAACCAAGCTGAGGGCGCCAAAGCCCCCAAGAGGAGGAAATTGGTCAAAGCCTCCTCTGCCGCCGGCTCCTCCAACCTTGGCGCTCGGCCCACCACTACCGCTGTGTCCAAAGGCAAAAATGTCGCTGAAGCCTCCATCGCCGCGGCCACCGAGTCAACCACCGTCCCAGCTCCCAATTCCGATACCGCAGGTGCAGCTGCCGCTGCCGCCGCCAAGTCCACTGCAGGCGCCACAGCCGCCTCCGCCGGTGCCACAACCACCTCTGTTGACCAGCTACCAGCCACTGACACAACCACCAACATTTCTCAATCCCCTGCTGTTGAGAAACTTGCCGTTGTCAATGCCACAAAAGCTGCCGCGTCTTCTGATACTCCTGCTGGGGAGAAAGAAAAAGAAAATGAAACCCCCAAGTCTCCCCCTCGCCAAGACGCACCTCCTAGCCCGCCCCCAACGAATGATGGGCGCCAAATGCCTTCCCCGCCTCATCGAGAGGAAAGATCCTCTCCTGACGCTGCCACTACCTTGGAAGCAGCCGGGATTGAGCAAGCTCCTGTTCCCGAGGGCGGTTCTTCAAGCTATTACAATATGCTTCCCAACGCCATTGAACCTTCAGAATTCTTACTTACCGGCCTCAACCGTGACGCCATAGAAAAAGAAGTTTTGAGTCGAGGCATTAATGAGACCAAGGAGGAGACTCTTGCTTGTCTCCTACGCGCTGGGTGCATCTTTGCCCACGCGTTTGAAAAGTTCAACGCCGCCGCCGCTGAAGCTGAGAGGTTGAGGGCCGAGAACACCAAGCACCAGGAAGACACCGCCGGCTGGAAGAAGTGCTTTGACAAACTGTTGGAACAAGCGGGAAAAGAAAAAGTCCAGGCCGACAAGCTGATTGGTACGGCGGGAATCAAAATCGGCGAGCTGGAAAACGATCTGGAGCTAATGAGGGAAGAAGCGGATGGTCTTGATGCAAGCCTCCAGGCTTGCAAAAAGGAAAAAGGCCAAGTTGAGAAGGACATGGCCACCAGAAGCGAGACACTGGCCGCTAAGGAGTCGCAGCTCGACGCATTACGCGTTGAACTGGAGTCAGTGAGAAAGGCGCTGGCGGAGCAAGAGAAAAAATCCACTGAATCTTTGGCCTCGGCGAAGGCTGACCTGGAGGCGGTGGTGCGAACTGCCTCTGAAGAGTCTTTGGCCCATGGCGCTGCTCTTGCCGCAAAAGATTCTGACATTACTTCCCACCTTGCAAAGATTAAGGAGCTAGAGGGCGAGCTGGCGATGGAGAAAGCCAAAGCCGCTGAGGCGAGGGAACAAGCCGCTGACATTGCCTATGACAATCGCGAGCGCGGCTTCTACATCGCCAAAGACCAGGCCCAACATTTGTTCCCGAACCTTGACTTTAGCGCTATGGGAGTAATGAAAGAGATCACCACTGAAGGACTGGTTGGTCCCGATGATCCTCCCCTTATCGACCAACACCTCTGGACCGCCACTGAAGAAGAAGAAGAAATAGGAGAAGAAGAGAGAAATAATGATTAATGTAATTTTAATTTTTACTTTACCTTTACCGCCCTCTGTAATGCACTTTCCTGTCATTTCCATATATAAGCAACCTTCCGCCATTGTTTTTATATCGCCTTTTAATACTTTGTAAATTTTGTTGAACGATTGCTTTCGCCGTAACTTTTTTGGTCGCCACATTCTTATTGTTCTGAACGAATTTTTATAGTTTAAACGCCCTGACGCCCCGGAGTAATAAAATACTCAACATCCTGAGTGACTAAGCACTCGCCTTCCACCTTATTCATTCGCCGACCTTATATCTTGCGCTATTTTTCACGCGTCATGTGATTGAATTACGCCTAACGACTTTGTGCATTAATTTTAACTAGGGCTTGTTGCTTGGTATTTCACCGCCAAGACTTTAGACGTTTTCCACAAAGGAATAAACGGCCTCCATTCTTGAGGGCTTCGCCCGGGGCTTTGCCCGCTCGGGGCTTACAATGCTTGGGTCCCAATGGCCATTTGGGGGTCCCAAGTCTTTTGCCTAGTTTATGGTGCTCGTCGTATTCTGGCGAGACTTACCCAGCACGTCGTTTACGGGACCGGCGATCACATCAGCCTTTCCGGGGGGAGATTCCCAGGCGTCAAAGGCCCTTTGTGGAATCGCCGCCACCTTCAGGGTTCCAGCAAGCCCTTTTGGGGATCAAGCTTGTCCCACCTAGTGATCGCCGTAATTCTTTATATCGATCGGCAATTCCGATCGTCAGGGAATCCCTGGAGTTTTTGGACACGAATTTCATGAATTTTCGTTTTATTGATGGAGCTTCTCGCTAAAAAACTCCTTTCGGAGAAAAAGAGTACGCTTTTGTTACAATGGAGAGTTTCGAGGTACATTGAAAACATCTATCTTTGGCGAATACACTGTGCTCACGATCAGCTGTAATAATAACGCAGACTCAAACCGTTGAACGACCTGGGTAGTCGCCTTCCATCAAGCTCCTCCAAGTGATAGGCCCCTGTACCAAGAACTTTGATAATGCGGTAAGGCCCTTCCCAGTTCGGAGTCAGCTTGTTTTCCGGGGCTCCTGACCGCCACTTTAGGACCAGATCGCCAACCTGCATATCTCGAACGCGAACCCTACTATTGTACTTGGCGGCCACGCGCTGCTTCATCGCCGTTTCTCGAATGTGCGCCTCGTCACGTGTTTCAGACAGGAGATCCAACTCCACCGCCATATTGGCTTGATTCTCCCCTTCAAAATCTGGCTGGGTTCGCCATGTGAAATTGTCAATCTCCACCGGCAACATGGCATCCACCCCATAGGTCATTCTAAAGGGGGTTTCTCTTGTAGTGGATTGCACAGTGGTGTTGTACGACCATAGTACCACTGGGAGTTCATCCAGCCAGGCTCCCTTAGCTTCCTCAAGCCGTCGCCTTAGTCCACGCAGAATTACCCTGTTCGCAGATTCTACTTGCCCGTTCGTTTGCGGATGCTCCACAGAGGCGAATCTCATCTATATACCCATTTCCTTGCAAAATTCCCTTGTTTGGTTGCTTGAAAACTGGGCCCCGTTGTCGGATACGATCGCCCTTGGGATCCCGAACCTACAAACGATACGCCTCCAATAAAAGTTGACTATCTTTGCAGAGGTTATTTTGGCCAGGGGCTCGGCTTCAATCCATTTAGTGAAATAGTCCACCGCTACCAATATAAACTTCATTTGCGACCTAGCGGTCGGAAAAGGTCCTACCAAGTCCACACCACACATGGCGAAAGGCCATGGGGCGCTCATCGTTACCAGCTCTTTTGGCGGTGCCTTGGACAAATCAGCAAACACTTGACATTTTTTGCACCGCTTCACAAAGTCCATACAATCTTTCCTGAGGGTGGGCCAGTAGAATCCCGCCCTTAACACCTTGCAAGCCAAAGATCTTCCCCCAATGTGGCTTGCACACACCCCTTCATGCACCTCAGACATTATCGCTTCGTATTTTTCCAGCGGTACGCATTTTAGCAATGGCGTCGAAAAACCACGGCGATACAAGTGTCCATCAATGAGAGTATAGTGGCTCGCCTCTCGCCGTTGTTCCTTCGTGCATTGCTTCACTTCCGCCGGGTCACCCGCCAAGATAGATAATATGGGTCCCATCCACGTCGCCCCTCTGTTCACACCTGAATCACACTTTTGTTGTTGCCGGGCTTCCGCGTACTCGCCAATTTGGCCAACGCGTCGGCCCGCTGGTTTTCTGCCCGAGGAACATACTCTACTACAACTTCTTGAAAAAGTGTCATCAAATATCGCACTCGCTCAAGGTACTTGATCAGATTGGGATCCTTGACCTGGAAAGTTCCCTTCACTTGATTCTCCACCAACTGCGAGTCCGTTCTTATCAACAAACTTCCGATCTTTACTTCACGTGCCAACTTCAATCCGGCGATGAGAGCTTCATATTCTGCTTGGTTGTTTGTTGCCTTGAACTCGAATTTCAGCGATTGCTCCAATACTAGATCTCCTGGTCCTTCCAACGTTACTCCTGCGCCACTGCCACTGTTATTGGAGGATCCATCCACAAAGAGAGTCCACTGAGTGTCCACTTTTTCAAACCGATCTGGAGTCAACTCCACCACAAAATCAGCCAGTGACTGTGCGCCAACTGTGCCTCGCTTATCATATTGTAACCCATATTCAGATAATTCAACCGACCAGGCGACCAATCTGCCTGACAAATCCGGTTTTTGTAACACTTGTCTCAGAGGCAAATCCGTCCGCACCCTCACCGGAAAACTCTGAAAATAAGGTCTTAACCGCCGGGCGGTGACAAGGACCACCAGCGCCGCCTTCTCAATTTTCTGGTATCTGACTTCTGCACCCTGGAGTGTGTGGCTTACAAAATAAACAATTCGATGCTCGCCATCTACTTCCTGCAGTATCACAGAACTCAGAGCACTATCACTTACAGCAAAATACAAGTGCAATGGGTGTCCCTGTATTGGTTTTGACAAGATTGGCGGTGACGACAGGAGTTCCTTGAGGCGAACAAAAGCTTCTTCACACTCCGCCGTCCACTCAAATACAACATTTTTTCGAAGACACTTGAAAAAAGGGAAGGATCTATCGCCAGACTTGGGAATAAATCGAGATAAAGCTGCTATTCGCCCTGTTAAACGTTGGACTTCTTTCACATTAGAGGGGCTTTTCATCTGCTGAATCGCCTTGCATTTGTCTGGGTTTATCTCTATTCCTCTGGATGTGATCATGAATCCTAAAAACTTGCCGCCCTGAACACCAAAAGAGCATTTCTCCGGGTTGAGGCGCATATTGTGCTTCCTTATCTCGCCAAATGCTTCTTCCAGATCCTGATAATGGTCCAAACCATGTACTGATTTAACGATCATATCATCAACATAGACTTCCATGTTTCTTCCCACCTGCCCAGCAAAAACCCTATCCATCAACCTTTGGTAGGTCGCCCCAGCATTCTTCAATCCAAACGGCATGGTGCGATAGCAATAATTGACTCTGGCGGTCATGAAAGCCGTTTTGTCCTCGTCTGCCGGGTGCATGCGGATTTGATGATAACCAGAATAAGCATCCATCAAGCTAAGTAGTTCGTTGCCCGAGGCACCATCAACGAGACCATCAATACTGGGAAGGGGATACGAATCCTTTGGGCATGCCTTGTTTAAGTCTGTGTAATCCACGCACATTCGCCATTTTCCATTCGCCTTTTTCACCATCACGACGTTCGCCAACCATGTCGGATATTTCACCTCTCTGATGAACTCTGCCGCCAGCAACTTGTCAACCTCTTGTTGAACCGCTTTTCCCTTGTCTCCGCCCAAGCGCCGCCTGAGTTGTGAAACTGGCTTGACACTTGGGTTCAATGCTAATCGATGGCAGATGAAGTTTGGATCAATTCCGGGCATGTCCTTGCAGCTCCAAGCAAACAAATCTAAGTTTTCGCCTAGCAACTTTGACAGGCGCGTCTCCTGCTCGTCCGTCAATCTAGTCCCAATCTTCAAAGTGCGATCGCCAAACTTTAGCGCCTTTGTTTCCTCAATTGGCGTGGGCCTGTTCACTCGCCCCTCGCCGCGAGGGTCAAGATTTTCATCCGAAGTTTCAATTTCATAACATCTGTGCCCAACCAACGCACTCTTCTTGCCATACAGGTTGAGGCAATTCCAATTTCTGGTCCACCTTAGCTTGCCAACCTTTCCGTTGCTTAGTGGGTACTTGACCGCCAAGTGGGCTGTTGAAATCACAGCACAGAGGCGATTCAATGTATTTCGCCCAATGATGACATTGTAAGATGCCACCACCTGGAGAACCAGATACCTTACCTTCAAAACCCTGGCACACTCATCTTCCCCGAATATTGTGTCCAGATCAATGAACCCTCGCACCATTACTTGCTCACCCGCAAAACCTACCAAGGTTCCTGCGTATGGGGTCAGATCATTGTCAGTCAGGCCCAACTTGTCAAATGCGTCTCCATAGATAATATCAGCCGAACTACCCTGATCCAGGAGTACCCTTCTAACATTGAAACTATTCATCCTTAATTGCACTATTATCGGGTCATCCTTGTGAGGCTTTATCCCCTCAAAATCTGCCATCGAGATTGTTATGTCAGGGTGCACGAATCCGAAAGCAACTTCATGAACTGAATTAACTGCACGAACATGGCGTTTCCTGTAACACCCCGTTTTTAATTAAAATAATGTTGGTATTTTATTTTAATTAAGATTATATTGTATGGTGGTTTAATAGGTGATATATTAATACTTTAATGAAATAAAATAATTTTTTTGTGATGCTGAGTGTGTTTTATGAAATGGAAGAGAGCTAGGGGGTGAAAGTTAGGATTAAAAATAGAGACAAGGACTAGGAGAGATTTTAGGATTTTTAGTTTAGCCCTTGAGGAATTAGGTTTAGATGGTTTAATAAGGATGGGGAAGCAGCTAAAGAAAAAAAAAAATAAGAAAGAAGAGGACGCGTGAAAGAAGGAGAAAAAAAAAAGAAGAAGGTTGTGCGTGAAGTAGCAGGAAGAGAGGGAGAGCGGATCGGCTTCGGAGAATTCGATCGAGAACGGGGAGCTGCACTCAATCCAAAGGTAAGGGTGGGATTTTGAGTTTCTAATGGAATTATGGTGAATGATATTAGGGATTTGGGAGATGTAGAATTCTTTCTGTTAATGATGTTCTGGAAATCTGATTTGAAATCCATTGATTTTGGGATTTTCTTTTGTGTGATTGAACGGGGTGAGGGCAGAACCATAGTATGCTAGGAGTTTTGGGTTGAGGTTCCCTTTTGATTTTCTTTATGATCACGCACATAAGGACTGTTAGGTAGCATGCTTGTTAGGTTTTGTGTCTTGTTTGATGAGAAACAACTTTAATCACTTATTTTGGAACATAAAACGGACTGGTCATTTTCCTGGTATGAACCGTGACTTTCGAAGCCTTTTAGAGCCTGTTTAGAGTGCTCGAATAATGTTGCGTTGAACTGAGAAAGTGTAGGCCTTTGAAAGAGATTTCTGGAATGATATGGTACATAATTTTTGGTTGAGAGACGAGGTCTGTAAGTTCAGTTTAGTAAACCATGTTTTTCTGCGCTCTGTATCTGCTATCTCTGCCAGTGAACTTCAACGTGATTTTTCACCTTGTTAATGTGCCCAGAAAATTCTTTGATGAACTAGAAAGAGGTAGAGTTTTCTGTTAGCTTTTCAAATTGAGGTCATTTGTAATTTTTGAACAAGTAACGAATCCTGTAGGTTATCTCTACTGAAATATGTTTCTGCTGTGAGCGTAATTCCTGAACTGCTATATGATTTATGCACGGATTTGATGATGCTGTGCTGCTGTCCAAAATTTCCTGGGCTGGACAGTACACTTCGAGACCTGTTTTCGCCCAGTTAGAGTGCTCAAATGAAGATGTGATCAACTAAGAAATTGTAGGACTTTAAGTTAGCTTTCTAGGCATATAAAATACATGATTTTTGGTTCAGTAACGAATTCAGGAGACCGCTTTTAGTGGCTGGTGTTCCTGCTGTTTTTCCAGATTACGGAAATTCTGATTGTTTTGGAAATATAATTAGATTTAGCTTACATGTTGTATGAAAGTTAGTGTCTTTATGTTCCATGTATTAGCTATGAGGATGATGCATGTGGCTGAACACCTTTAGCATGAAATCCATAATTTATTTACCATATGTGATAGCTTCTTCCATGATTGCATGCTTAAGTGAGTTGTTTCATTGATTTGGTGCCAAAATTGCCTAAGATGTCAGGGTAATTGTATAGTTGATAAAAATGCATGTGTGCTGAATTGTGTTGTTTTAAGCGATGTTAGTGATGTAGTGATATAGGCGCAATGCCTCATGTTGAAGTGATGATTATGAGATGTATACGTCCTTTTGAGTCGCATAGCATCTGCATACTCTGTGATGGCCTGTATTGGCGATTTGTGATGAAGGCTTATGCCTTGTGCCTCCAATAATTGGCAATTCGTGATGAGGGCTGAAGCCCTGTTGGTACCACATACATATGCATAGTCATTGTTGTGTTCGAATTGTATCCGAGTCGATGACGTTATTTGTGACTGTTTTAGTAACTGAGCTATATGAATATAAAAAGAAGTGGTGTGGCATTAATCTAGCATATTTATTGCCATTCTTATATTTATGATACTCGATATCTCACCCCTTCTGTTTGAATGTTACCCTTGTTGGTAACGTGCAGGTAATTAGGAGGAGTAGTCTATAGCCTTTATTTCGAGTTGGAGTCCTTGCTCTGATACGTAGCACTCGGGGGGGAAATGGACGCTTGTTTTCCTTCTGTTATAATTTGAATTAAGTTGTTATTTGAGAAGTTGTTTCTGTTTTAAGTTGTGGGCAAGATACTATGTTTTCTTTAAGTTTTAAAGACACTGGATTCGCTGCATAACTATTTGTCAAAGTGAACTAGTTCAAAGACTAATTAACTGTCACAAGAGCATTTAAGTTTATTTATGAGTTCATCTCAAAGTTTATGTGCTATGTATCTGTTACAGGAGCATTATGATAATGTTTTAAGTGATTATGTAATGCCCCATGAGTGTTAGAATTTTTATCACTCTGATATTTGCAATACATATACCGTTTAGAATTGGGGTGTTACATTAGTGGTATCAGAGCCTAGTTGGTCAGTGACCAAGTTTTTAGTATAATATATATTCTAATACTTACTGATACTCGATATGTGTAAGTAGCACTATCGAGCTGTTGTTTGATAAGAGTTGTTGGCTGTTTGGAGATTCAGGAAAATGGTTGCCGGAAGGAATGATGAAGCTATCGCTGAGGCATTGGCAATGTTGGTTGGTGCCGTTGGGCAAGGTCAGCAAGCGAACCTTGGGAACCATAATCAGGATGAATTCCGTGCTTTGGGAAAGTTTCAGAGGAACAATCCGCCAACCTTTGAAGGAGCATACGACCCTGACAAAGCACAGGCATGGCTGAAAGCAATTGAGAAGATCTTTCGAGTCATGAATTGTACTGACGCGCAGAAGGTGCAGTTTGGCACCCATATGCTTGAGAAAGAAGCTGAAGATTGGTGGGACAACACTGTTCAGATGTTTGAAGGTGATGGGATGGAGATTACTTGGGATCTTTTCAAGGGTGCATTTCTGGAGAAGTACTATCCAGAAGATGTGCGTGGAAAGAAGGAAATTGAGTTTCTTGAACTCAAGCAGGGTAATGGAACCGTGGCGGAGTATGCTACAAAGTTTGAGGAATTGATTAAGTTTTGTCCCCACTACAATACTGCCGAAGCTGAGAGATCTAAGTGTAACAAGTTTGTGAATGGTTTGAGACTTGAGATCAAGAAGGTTGTGGGATATCAACAGATTATCCGATTTTCTGACCTGGTTAACAGGAGTAGGATATATGATGAGGATAGCAGGGAAAGTGTTGCTCACTACAAGTCTTTGAAAGAGAAGAAAGAAAAGGGGCAATTCAGAGGGAAACCGTATGGGAATCCTGTTGATAACGGTAAACAAGAAGCTGGTAATGACAAGAAGCCGAGTGGGGGAGGAGCTCCTAATCCGGTTAGGTGCTACAAGTGTGGTGTTGAAGGACATCGTTCTCCTGAATGTCCCAATTCAGAAGCAACATGATTTAAGTGTGGCAAGCTGGGCCACAAATCCTTTGAGTGCCTAGAAGGTAAAACTGTGGCATGCTACAGATGTGGAGAGCAAGGTCACATCAGTACTAATTGTGTCAAACCCAAGAAGGATCCTGCAAGGGGGAAGGTGTTTGCTTTATCTGGTGCTGAGACTACTGCTGAGGATAGACTAATTCGAAGTACGTGCTTTATTAATGGCACATCTTTGATTGCCATTATTATTATGGGTGTGATGCATTCTTTATTTCATTGGAGCTTGAGAGTCAGATGAGAGAGTCCTACCCCGAATTGTTCGTTTAAGGAAATTTTCGAGGGCGAAAATTCTTAAGTGGGGGAGAGTTGTAACACCCCGTTTTTAATTAAAATAATGTTGGTATTTTATTTTAATTAAGATTATATTGTATGGTGGTTTAATAGGTGATATATTAATACTTTAATGAAATAAAATAATTTTTTTGTGATGCTGAGTGTGTTTTATGAAATGGAAGAGAGCTAGGGGGTGAAAGTTAGGATTAAAAATAGAGACAAGGACTAGGAGAGATTTTAGGATTTTTAGTTTAGCCCTTGAGGAATTAGGTTTAGATGGTTTAATAAGGATGGGGAAGCAGCTAAAGAAAAAAAAAAATAAGAAAGAAGAGGACGCGTGAAAGAAGGAGAAAAAAAAAAGAAGGCTGTGCGTGAAGTAGCAGGAAGAGAGGGAGAGCGGATCGGCTTCGGAGAATTCGATCGGGAACGGGGAGCTGCACTCAATCCAAAGGTAAGGGTGGGATTTTGAGTTTCTAATGGAATTATGGTGAATGATATTAGGGATTTGGGAGATGTAGAATTCTTTCTGTTAATGATGTTCTGGAAATCTGATTTGAAATCCATTGATTTTGGGATTTTCTTTTGTGTGATTGAACGGGGTGAGGGCAGAACCATAGTATGCTAGGAGTTTTGGGTTGAGGTTCCCTTTTGATTTTCTTTATGATCACGCACATAAGGACTGTTAGGTAGCATGCTTGTTAGGTTTTGTGTCTTGTTTGATGAGAAACAACTTTAATCACTTATTTTGGAACATAAAACGGACTGGTCATTTTCCTGGTATGAACCGTGACTTTCGAAGCCTTTTAGAGCCTGTTTAGAGTGCTCGAATAATGTTGCGTTGAACTGAGAAAGTGTAGGCCTTTGAAAGAGATTTCTGGAATGATATGGTACATAATTTTTGGTTGAGAGACGAGGTCTGTAAGTTCAGTTTAGTAAACCATGTTTTTCTGCGCTCTGTATCTGCTATCTCTGCCAGTGAACTTCAACGTGATTTTTCACCTTGTTAATGTGCCCAGAAAATTCTTTGATGAACTAGAAAGAGGTAGAGTTTTCTGTTAGCTTTTCAAATTGAGGTCATTTGTAATTTTTGAACAAGTAACGAATCCTGTAGGTTATCTCTACTGAAATATGTTTCTGCTGTGAGCGTAATTCCTGAATTGCTATATGATTTATGCACGGATTTGATGATGCTGTGCTGCTGTCCAAAATTTCCTGGGCTGGACAGTACACTTCGAGACCTGTTTTCGCCCAGTTAGAGTGCTCAAATGAAGATGTGATCAACTAAGAAATTGTAGGACTTTAAGTTAGCTTTCTAGGCATATAAAATACATGATTTTTGGTTCAGTAACGAATTCAGGAGACCGCTTTTAGTGGCTGGTGTTCCTGCTGTTTTTCCAGATTACGGAAATTCTGATTGTTTTGGAAATATAATTAGATTTAGCTTACATGTTGTATGAAAGTTAGTGTCTTTATGTTCCATGTATTAGCTATGAGGATGATGCATGTGGCTGAACACCTTTAGCATGAAATCCATAATTTATTTACCATATGTGATAGCTTCTTCCATGATTGCATGCTTAAGTGAGTTGTTTCATTGATTTGGTGCCAAAATTGCCTAAGATGTCAGGGTAATTGTATAGTTGATAAAAATGCATGTGTGCTGAATTGTGTTGTTTTAAGCGATGTTAGTGATGTAGTGATATAGGCGCAATGCCTCATGTTGAAGTGATGATTATGAGATGTATACGTCCTTTTGAGTCGCATAGCATCTGCATACTCTGTGATGGCCTGTATTGGCGATTTGTGATGAAGGCTTATGCCTTGTGCCTCCAATAATTGGCAATTCGTGATGAGGGCTGAAGCCCTGTTGGTACCACATACATATGCATAGTCATTGTTGTGTTCGAATTGTATCCGAGTCGATGACGTTATTTGTGACTGTTTTAGTAACTGAGCTATATGAATATAAAAAGAAGTGGTGTGGCATTAATCTAGCATATTTATTGCCATTCTTATATTTATGATACTCGATATCTCACCCCTTCTGTTTGAATGTTACCCTTGTTGGTAACGTGCAGGTAATTAGGAGGAGTAGTCTATAGCCTTTATTTCGAGTTGGAGTCCTTGCTCTGATACGTAGCACTCGGGGGGGAAATGGACGCTTGTTTTCCTTCTGTTATAATTTGAATTAAGTTGTTATTTGAGAAGTTGTTTCTGTTTTAAGTTGTGGGCAAGATACTATGTTTTCTTTAAGTTTTAAAGACACTGGATTCGCTGCATAACTATTTGTCAAAGTGAACTAGTTCAAAGACTAATTAACTGTCACAAGAGCATTTAAGTTTATTTATGAGTTCATCTCAAAGTTTATGTGCTATGTATCTATTACAGGAGCATTATGATAATGTTTTAAGTGATTATGTAATGCCCCATGAGTGTTAGAATTTTTATCACTCTGATATTTGCAATACATATACCGTTTAGAATTGGGGTGTTACATTTCCGTGCCGCATGGGTGTCACCACCACCGCCGAATCCTCCGGCGATGGTGTTTAAGGTCCCTACGGGCGGTCTTGAGTGTTGAGCGAACGTGTCATCAGCCCCCTTTGTGGCGATAGCCGCTGATTCTTGCTTTTTCTTTCCCTTAGTGTCCGTTCGCTCCTCCTCTCGCTTATGCGTTTTGTTGTGATCGCGCGCCACTGGCCTTGGCGATTTCCTTGATATCCCGCCTTTATCAACTTATCAATTTCCCGTTGCAAAGTCCAGCAGTCATCCGTGTCGTGCCCGGCGGACCGATGGTATTCACACCACTTCTTGGGATTGGCGTCCCGTGGTTGATATTTTGGGGCCTCTGGCTCATCCACTAGATTTGCACCCCTCGCTTCGCGGAGTATATCCGTTAAATCTGTGTTCATCACCATGTCAGCTTCCTCCCGCTGGCGATGAGACTTAGATTGCCATGGCCGGCGCTGTTCATAATCATCACGCCGTGGATACAACTGCTCCTTGGTCGGCCTCAATACCGCCTTCCCTTTATCTTGTCTTTGCTGCTTGCCATCCCCCTTGTCTTCGCCATTCTTATCCTACACTTCACCGCATCTGATGCCGCAATTATCACCATCTTCGTGTTGAAATACAGAAGATGATCCTTCGGATCAGAATCTCCACTGTAAGAATCCAGAACTAATGTTTTCATATTATCTGGAATTGCCACACTCTCAACGTCCTCCGAGAACGGACGGAACTCAGCTACGGAATCCGCCTCCCTGCTTCCATCATCTTGTTGCTCGCGGCGGTAGAAATCCAACTGAGCTTGTAGATGTTCATTCCGCTGCTGAATGTTGCCAATGCTGCGCATCATATGGCGCCATTGCTCCTGTGTCACCGCCGGTTGTTGCTCCGGAGTAGGTGAATTTTCTGGTGAGCGCTCCAGAGATCCGACCTGCGAAGGCGATGGAGGAGGTGGTGGTGGTGATGGAGGAGGAGAAGGCGGTTGTACTCCCGCTGTTCGTATCGGAGAATCCAGGACAACTCGATGAGGCCGCCGAGGCGGCGAAATCCGCTGTCGCACGGGTGAATGATGCTGCCTCCTGCGTCGCGTCTCCATCTAAACCAGGAATGACGCAAACTCGATCGAAAAACGAACGCCGGTCACAGAATCAGAATAGGAACTGCCTAATCGTAATCAGAGATAGCTTCTTGCACAATCAATCCACGTGAATGGGAATAGAAAGTTTATCGTTCCCCACAGACGACGCCAAATGTTCTGGGAATGAACATTGAGGATAGGGATAGTACCTAGAGAGTGGAGAATTGTGCTAGAGAGGGAATGAGAATGAGAGAGGGAATGCTGAATTTCATGTGTTACTTCATAAAATGAGCCAAAAAGTCCCCTACAATTGGCAACTACCTCCTATTTATAGAGTTTTGGTACTACCTATTGGGCCAATTGGGCCTCCGAAGCTGAGGCCCAACTTAAGGCCAGGCCCTCGCCTCGGGGCGGGCTACACACTGGGCGTTGCCCCTCTAGGGGCTCGCCCAGTCCACCCCCCCCCCTTTCTAGTGTTTTTCGCACCTTCACTATCTCCTTACCATATGCTAAATTCCAAAATGACTGTTTCATAGCTTAAAATCCCAACTACTATAACACCCGGTAGAGAAATCGAAAAGGGTATCACATAAGTGAGTGTAAGAACCACCATGATAACACCAATACCATCATCAATCGATGTAGTCGTCCCCTATTTCCACAATAAGTAACCTGGTTAATGAAACGAACATAATACTAGTGAAGCCGTGGAGGGTCAAATGACTCTAATGAATCTGTCATGCTGATCCATTAAGAAATCCAAAGTAAGGTTCAACCAAATGAATCAAAAGGAAAGACAGATCAAATATCAACTTAGAAATCAAATCAAATGAAGAAGATTGAGATTTAACAAAGATAAATAATCTTGATCAAGATCAATGACAAGAGATCTTAAACTGAGATTAATAAGATGTCCCAAGAAAGATGAACATGTGAACCAGTGCGTTCTTTAAAATATCATACCTGCTCCATTCTACAACATATTGGCAGGCACAAACTGCCATCAGAACAGAACTTGAAGAATAAAAAGTAACAGATCTAGATGTAGGGATCATAAGTTTATAATAGCAGAAAATATTGTAGACCATTCTACCTGCCTCATCCAATTCAAAAAAAACATCAAGTTAAGCTGCCCGGCCTTCCTACGAGTCCAAGTAGAATTTCTGTTATGATAAAACAGCATAATCAAAATACAATAACCATCCCAACCACAACTTGTCTAAGTTAAGGATAAATAACAACAAACTAAAACAACCTCTCATGACCAAAACCCCAAACAAGATGCACCAGTTAAACGACCTCCTAACCAACCATCTGACAGTGTTCTTGTCAGAACATATCCAATATAAGATAAAACCTAAACACTAGAAAAAGAAACTAAATCACCACTCACGTTGATAATTGTAAGAATGGGAAAAATGAGCAAAAAAGTGATTGATCCCTCCCTGACAGCAAAGGAGATTCAATTAAAAACAAATAAGTCACTAAGCAAGAGAGAACAATAATCAGTGATGTGAATGTTTGACTTGATCAGATTAGGTAAAGAAACTCCACTACTTCCCAATCCCCCCATGAGACATGCGCCAAGGTGCCAAAATCTGTATTCCAGAATTAATATCAGTCTTTAAGGTAACAATAAAAACATCAGGAAGCCTCACAACACAGTAAATATAATGTATAACATAAAATTCATGGATAGCATCAAGTTGTCCATCGATGCTCGAAAAATTCATGTGTCTCATATAATGAGGCAAAGATTACAACAACCTTCATGAATGACAATGCAAGTACTATGCTCATCTCTTTCTACCACCACGCTCTCTTAAGGATAGGGTAAGTGTTTCTCCTCCGCTGACATTGTAATGAGCAAGTGACAAATTATCCTTAAGAAAGCCTGGCTTTCCACTCAATTTCTGCTTGTTAGCAGGGAGCTGGATATCCCCAGCAATTTTTTCCTTCAGACTGGCAACAGTTTCAGACAGAGATTGCACGGTTATTTCCAGAACTTGTCCTTTGAGATTTCCTTCATCAACATTAGGAACATATATACTGATGCGAACAGGTCCCTGAGTGAAAGACCACAAAATTGAAATTAGGTTGAAGTGATGAACATAAATAACAGTATAACACTGCTGGTAAATATGATGCAATGTATAACTTAATTTGAAAAATTAAGAGGTAATTGTTAATTAAGTAACTCCATACCGGATGCTGAGCCAGAAATTGATCTTCTGGAATCAGAGAAGAATCATCAAGCTTTTGCCTCTTTGGTTCTGGTTCCTCTAGAAGTGGGGGAAGAGCTTCCTCAGGCGGTGGGGATGGTGGCATTCCTTGAGGCAAGGGTGGTGGATGCATCATAGGCATCATTGATGGTGGATGAGACATAGGAACAAAAGGAGGCCGTGGAACAGGAGTGAACTGAGATCCAGGTGGTGGTGGAGGCATGTGCATTCCTTGGCTATTCATAGAAATTGATGGAGGCATCATCGGATGTGGTTGACCACCCATAACAGACTGCTGTCCAGAATTCATTTGCATTGGAGGAGGGGGAGCTGGGCGGACAGATGGAATCATAGCTGGTGGTCTTGGAGGAGGCATTGGAAGGCCGCCACTGTGCTGATACTGAACGACATTGGGAGGAACACGAGGAAGATTCAATGCTAGTCCAGGTGGTGGCAGAAGAGGACGAATTGAAGGCATGCCGGGCCTTGGAGGGGGTGCAGCAGGACTGTAACATCCCGATTTTCGGGTGCCACGGTAGTAACATGTTAAAGTAAATATGCAATCTTTTCCAAAAGGGATTTATAAATGTGAGTATATTTTTTTTCCTTTTCGAAGTGTTTCTAAAATATGTAATGCTTACTCTCAACCGTAAATAATTTACATCTGGCCTCGATCAAGGCACAGCATAAAATACATGACAAATAAACTAAGATCCAACAACGGACCCACTATGAAGCTATTCTACCCAAAGGCTCTAGCCTTACACCCGACTCTATTCTTCGAGTCTTCTATAGTTCTTCCACGTGGAGTAGCATCTGCTCACATCACCTCCTTTCGTCGTCTGGCAGCAGGACGACCGCCCAAACACAAACATACAACCAAAGCCAAGGCGCGAGGGTCAACTCACAGTATACAATAGATATACAATCAACATGCGACAAAAGGAGGTATATACTTATATAGGTTCTCAGTTCGATATTCTAAGGTATATACTTAGCATGTTATCAAGGCTCTAATCAACAATTCAATAGACAATATCACACAATTCCAGTTAGGGTGCATGTATGCTTGCAATGTGTTTCAAATGATCTGGATAGTTCAATTGGGATGGGCACCATCGAGTCTCACCTACATCGGCCTAGTGTCGACAACTCCGCTCGGGTGTCGCTTACAAACCCATGCATATTCAGATCAGTCCCAACCACCCTAGGTTGTACCACTCCGCCCGCTATGCCGAAGATACACTCTAGGTGTTCTTCGATGAAGGCCTAGTCTTTCGACCGTCCCAACCTTCGTGAAGCCCGACCGAAGTCGTCCCAACATCACCGAGGCCCGATCTTTCGGTCGTCCCAACCTCGAATGTATGCATGATGCAATATGGTTAGCCAAACATCGAATCGTCTTCACAACGCAAGTGTTTAGCTCTAATCTCAATTTCAAAACTCAAGGGTTTAATGTCGACCCTACGACATAAACTCCAACAACAAGAGTACCAATGTACTCGGTGACCTCCTCTCGTCATCGTGGCTCACCCCCGTGGTGTCCACCAATTCTCAAGAACTCATGACAATGTCGACTTCACGACAGAAGCTCCAACGAGCAAGGGTACTAAAAGTACTCGGTGACTTTTGTAAGATCAAGTTTTGATCTAGTAGTACAACTCTATGTTTTGATGATTACAAGTTAACCTTTTGATATGAACAATTGTGGTACTCTAACGTGTTTTTCTGAGTGTGCTATTTACAGGCTCTGACCTTGACTCAATCTCACACAAATCAGAAGCACTGTGTATAAAGGGTAACCCAAGCAACGCTTTCGCATTCACCATGTTTAGTATGAACAGTGGAAAAGCTTCAGAAGATCTGAAGCTATACAAACTCTGATGAGGACTCAGTCGCTAGAAGCTCTGAAGATCCAGAAGTTCTGATAGCCAAGAAACACTGAAGGTTCAGATGTTCTGATGGTGTAGAAGACTCTGAAGATCCAGAAGCTGAATAGTGGAAACTCTGAAGTCCAGAAGCAAGAAACTCTGAAGGCCATGTTCTTCCCTCTGAGTTCAGAATCAGAAGATACAATGGTCAGAGGATCTGTGCTTTCCCTCTGACTCTGATCAACCGGCTTCACAAGTTCCAATATGAAGTATTCCCCTGATCAGAAGTCTCCAAGGTTAAAAGGTCAAGTCGCTATCCAAGTACAAAAGAAAGTGTACCTTCCTGACGACCTACCTAACGTTCTCAGCCACAGCAGAAGCTGGATTTTCCAGAACTGCCCTCCAACGGTAGCATTTCCCATGCAACGCTCAACCCTAATCCTTGGAGTATATATAGAGGCTGAAGATTGAAAGAAGCGGCGAAGAAAAATACGAGAAGCAACACACGCGCAAGATATTCAAAATATTCTAAGCTTTCTTTCATCCTGTAATTTATTTAGTTTACACTCAGCTTATTCAGAAGCAAACCCTTGTAAACACCAACCTCAAACAGTTGTTTGATTTTCCTTTAGGAGATCAAGGTTGATCGGATCCTAGAGAAGACTAAGAGAGTGAATCTTAGTGTGAGCTAAGTCAGTGTAATTGTTAGTCACTTGTAGGTTTCAAGTGCAGTTGTAACTCTTACCTGATTAGTGGATTGCCTTCATTCTAAGAAGGAAGAAATCACCTTAACGGGTGGACTGGAGTAGCTTGAGTGATTTATCAAGTGAACCAGGATAAAATCCTTGTGTGCTTTTCTATCTCTATCTTTTGCACTTAGTTCTCGAAAAGATTAGTTAAAATCTTTAAGGTGGTAGTTTTGTACTGAAAACGTTATTCAAACCCCCCCTTTCTACCGTTTTTCATACCTTCAATTGGTATCAGAGCGCAAGTTCTGATTACCACACCTAACAGTGTTCAGTGATCCGGGCCGGTGTGAAAAACAATGGCTGCCACCACCAGTGAAACTCAAAGAGATGGTTACAACGCAAAGCCTCCTATGTTCGATGGTCAAAGGTTCGAATATTGGAAAGATAGACTGGAAAGTTTCTTTCTGGGTTTCGATGCAGATCTCTGGGATATTATTGTGGATGGCTATGAGCGTCCAGTTGATGCAGATGGCAAGAAGATCCCAAGGTCAGAGATGACTGCAGATCAAAAGAAGCTGTACTCACAACATCACAAAGCAAGAGCAATTCTTCTAAGTGCTATCTCCTATGAGGAGTACCAGAAGATTACAGATCGTGAGTTTGCTAAAGGCATTTTTGATTCTCTGAAGATGTCTCATGAAGGAAACAAGAAAGTCAAAGAATCAAAGGCATTGTCTTTGATCCAAAAGTATGAATCCTTCATCATGGAGCCAAATGAGTCCATTGAAGAAATGTTCTCCAGATTTCAACTGCTTGTAGCTGGCATACGTCCTCTCAACAAGAGCTACACAACAAAAGATCATGTCATAAGGGTCATCAGGTGTCTTCCTGAAAGTTGGATGCCTTTGGTGACTTCAATAGAGCTCACGAGAGACGTTGAGAATATGAGTTTAGAAGAACTCATCAGCATTTTGAAATGCCATGAGCTGAAGCGCTCAGAGATGCAAGATCTCAGGAAAAAGTCCATAGCCTTGAAATCCAAATCTGAAAAGGCTAAGGTTGAGAAGTCAAAGGCTCTTCAAGCTGAAGAAGAAGAATCTGAAGAGGCATCAGAAGATTCTGATGAAGATGAGCTGACTCTGATCTCCAAGAGACTCAACCGCATCTGGAAGCACAGGCAGAGCAAGTTCAAAGGCTCTGGAAAGGCAAGAGGAAAGTCTGAATCCTCAGGTCAGAAGAAGTCATCAATCAAGGAAGTCACTTGCTTTGAGTGCAAAGAATCAGGGCACTACAAAAGTGACTGTCCAAAATTGAAGAAGGACAAGAAGCCAAAGAAGCACTTCAAGACCAAGAAGAGTCTGATGGTGACATTTGATGAATCAGAGTCAGAGGATGTTGACTCTGATGGTGAAGTCCAAGGACTCATGGCAATTGTCAAAGACAAGGAAGCAGAGTCAAAGGAAGCTGTTGACTCTGACTCAGAATCAGAAGGAGATCCTAACTCAGACGATGAAAATGAGGTATTTGCTTCCTTCTCTACCTCTGAACTGAAACATGCTTTGTCTGATATCATGGATAAGTATAACTCCTTGTTGTCTAAGCATAAGAAGCTGAAAAAGAACTTATCTGCTGTTTCTAAAACTCCTTCTGAACATGAGAAAATCATATCTGATTTGAAAAATGATAACCATGCTTTAGTTAATTCTAACTCTGTGCTTAAGAATCAAATTGCTAAGTTAGAAGAAGTTATTGCCTGCGATGCCTCTGATAGTAAGCATGAATCTAAGTATGAAAAATCTTTTCAAAGATTCCTTGCTAAAAGCGTAGATAGAAGCTTAATGGCTTCAATGATCTATGGCGTAAGCAGAAATGGAATGCATGGCATTGGCTATTCTAAACCAATTAGAAATGAGCCTTCTGTGTCTAAAGCTAAATCCTTGTATGAATGCTTTGTTCCCTCTGGTACCATATTGCCTGATCCTGTACCTGCTAAAGTTGCAAAAAACCCTCTTAAAAAGGGATCTTTCTCTATGACTAAATATCATGCAAATATTCCTTTAAAATATTATGTTGAGACACCCAAGGTGATCAGAACCTCTGGGGTAACTAACAAAAGAGGACCCAGAAAGTGGGTACCTAAGGACAAGATTATCTATGTTGCAGATATCCTTGATAGCTCCACTGAAACACCAATCATGGTATCTGGACAGTGGATGCTCGCGTCACATGACGGGAGAAAAGCGTATGTTCCGAGAGCTGAAACTTAAGCCTGGAGGCGAAGTTGGCTTCGGAGGAAATGAAAAGGGTAAAATTATTGGTACTGGTACTATTTGTGTAGATAGTAGTCCATGCATTGATAATGTTTTATTGGTAGACGGCTTAACACATAACTTATTGTCTATAAGTCAATTAGCTGACAAGGGTTATGATGTTATATTCAATCAAAAGTCCTGCCGGGCTGTAAGTCAGATCGATGGCTCTGTTCTGTTTAACAGCAAGAGGAAGAACAACATTTATAAGATCAGATTATCTGAGTTGGAGGCTCAGAATGTGAAGTGCCTTCTGTCTGTTAATGAAGAGCAGTGGGTATGGCATAGACGGTTAGGGCATGCCAGTATGAGAAAGATTTCTCAGCTGAGCAAGCTAAACCTTGTCAGGGGCTTACCCAATCTGAAGTTCGCTTCAGACGCTCTTTGTGAAGCATGTCAGAAAGGCAAGTTCACAAAAGTCCCTTTCAAGGCAAAGAATGTTGTCTCAACCTCAAGGCCGTTAGAACTTCTGCATATCGACCTGTTTGGACCAGTGAAAACTGAGTCTATAGGTGGCAAGAGATATGGGATGGTTATCGTTGATGACTATAGCCGCTGGACATGGGTAAAGTTTCTAACCCGCAAGGATGAGTCTCATGCTGTGTTCTCTACCTTCATTGCTCAAGTGCAAA
The DNA here is from genome assembly GCF_012489685.1 of Lotus japonicus. Lineage (NCBI taxonomy): Eukaryota > Viridiplantae > Streptophyta > Magnoliopsida > Fabales > Fabaceae > Lotus > Lotus japonicus. The sequence continues at coordinate 22,877,575 of NC_080042.1, read as the reverse complement.
ACGAGAAGGCTTGTAGAATTGTGCGTGTCAGAAGTGACCATGGTGGAGAGTTTGAGAATGACAAGTTTGAGAGTCTGTTTGATTACTATGGAATTGCACATGATTTCTCTTGTCCCAGAACTCCTCAACAAAATGGTGTTGTTGAGAGGAAGAACAGAACTCTTCAGGAGATGGCTAGAACCATGCTCCAAGAAACTGGCATGGCTAAGCACTTTTGGGCAGAGGCAGTAAATACAGCATGTTACATTCAGAATAGAATCTCTGTGAGACCAATTCTGAATAAGACTCCTTATGAATTGTGGAAGAACATAAAACCCAACATTTCTTATTTTCATCCTTTTGGCTGTGTTTGTTATGTTCTCAATACTAAGGATAGATTGCATAAATTTGATGCTAAGTCTTCTAAGTGTCTATTACTTGGTTATCCTGATAGATCTAAAGGTTTTAGATTCTATAATACTGATGCTAAGACTATTGAAGAATCTATTCATGTTAGATTTGATGATAAGCTTGACTCTGACCAGTCAAAGCTAGTTGAAAAGTTTGCAGATTTAAGCATTAATGTTTCTGACAAAGGCAAAGCTCCAGAGGAAGTTGAGCCAGAGGAAGATGAACCAGAGGAAGAAGCTGGTCCCTCTAACTCACAAACTCTGAAGAAGAGCAGAATCACTGCAGCTCATCCTAAGGAATTGATTCTGGGCAACAAAGATGAACCAGTCAGAACCAGATCTGCCTTCAGACCCTCTGAAGAGACCTTACTGAGTCTGAAAGGATTGGTGTCCTTAATTGAACCCAAGTCCATAGATGAAGCTCTTCAGGACAAGGATTGGATTCTGGCCATGGAAGAAGAATTGAATCAATTCTCCAAGAACGATGTTTGGAGCTTAGTGAAGAAGCCTGAGAATGTCCATGTTATTGGAACGAAATGGGTATTCAGAAACAAGCTAAATGAGAAAGGAGATGTAGTCAGAAACAAGGCAAGGCTAGTTGCTCAAGGCTACAGCCAGCAGGAAGGAATAGACTACACTGAAACATTTGCTCCAGTAGCTAGACTGGAGGCAATCAGACTATTGATCTCTTTCTCAGTAAATCACAACATAATTCTACATCAGATGGACGTAAAGAGTGCCTTCCTAAATGGTTATATCTCAGAGGAAGTCTATGTTCATCAACCCCCAGGTTTTGAAGATGAAAAGAAACCAGACCATGTGTTCAAATTGAAGAAATCACTCTACGGTCTGAAGCAAGCTCCCAGAGCATGGTATGAGAGACTTAGCTCATTCCTTCTGGAGAATGAGTTTGTAAGGGGTAAAGTAGATACAACTCTCTTTTGCAAGACTTATAAGGATGATATCTTAATTGTGCAAATTTATGTTGATGATATTATATTTGGTTCTGCTAATCAATCTCTATGCAAAGAATTTTCTGAGATGATGCAGGCTGAATTTGAGATGAGTATGATGGGAGAATTAAAGTACTTTCTGGGAATACAAGTTGATCAAACACCAGAAGGAACATATATCCATCAGAGCAAGTACACTAAAGAACTTCTGAAGAAGTTCAATATGCTGGAATCTACAGTGGCCAAGACTCCAATGCATCCAACATGCATTCTGGAAAAAGAAGATATAAGTGGTAAAGTATGTCAGAAGCTCTATCGTGGCATGATAGGTTCACTTCTATACTTAACTGCATCTAGGCCAGACATATTATTTAGTGTTCATTTATGTGCTCGTTTCCAATCAGATCCAAGGGAAACCCACTTAACTGCCGTTAAGAGGATCCTAAGGTATCTGAAAGGCACCACTAACCTTGGCTTGATGTATAAGAAAACATCAGAGTATAAGCTTTCAGGTTATTGTGATGCTGATTATGCTGGAGATAGAACAGAGAGAAAAAGTACTTCTGGAAATTGTCAATTTCTGGGAAGCAATCTAGTCTCATGGGCAAGCAAGAGGCAATCAACCATTGCACTATCAACTGCAGAGGCAGAATATATCTCAGCAGCAATATGCAGCACTCAGATGCTCTGGATGAAACATCAGCTGGAGGATTATCAGATCCTTGAGAGCAATATCCCAATCTATTGTGATAACACTGCTGCAATTTCATTGAGTAAGAATCCTATCTTGCATTCAAGGGCAAAGCACATTGAGGTAAAGTATCATTTTATTAGAGATTATGTACAGAAGGGCGTACTTCTTCTGAAGTTTGTTGATACTGACCATCAATGGGCAGATATCTTTACAAAGCCCTTAGCTGAAGATAGATTTAATTTTATTCTGAAAAATCTAAGCATGGACTTTTGTCCAGAGTGAAGATGGATCAGAACCTCTGACTATGATACTTCTTGATCAGAAGATGTCTAGTCCAGAAGGTAACTCAATCAGAGTGTGTGTGCCCACTGGTACTGACTCTGAAGCTAAGACAACAACACGTGCGTCAGAATTTCTGATGCATAGTTCCTTGTGCCCGTGTGACAGTCTGTTATGATTGCGTGTAGATATGCTTATCTCCTGTGTGTGATTGTGTATTTTACTGTTACTATCTATCTTTAATTTTCAACCGTTGATCTTAAAGTGCTTTTTGAATCAACAACGGTTATTTGATAAAACCCACTATACACACACGTTCTCTCTCACTTCCGGTTTTCACTCTCGCACTCTCTGTTTTTCAAAACCGCCTCCTTCGTGATTTCTCTCTCGATCTCTCCTCATCCTTCAAACTTCATCTTCTACCTCAAACCCTCAACCTCTTCAAAATGGTGAGACAAACCAGAAGATCTACTGCAGATGCACCTCAGTTCCCTCACATGGTAGTCGGTTTGGCAACGGGTCAACAAGGCTCTGAGAACCCAGCACAAGAACAAGCTCAAGCTCAAGAGCAGGTTGTTCCTATTGCAGAACGGGGCTGTGCCGTTCACTGTGTATTTCCTCCTGAGGAACTCCAAGTCCTGGCAGAATGGAGATTCAACCTCGACAACTTGGCTGCTAATGGGTTTGATCTTCGTCCAGAAGTCCAAGCTCAAGGTTGGGGAAACTACTTCAATCGACTTCGAGGACCGGTGTATGAGAAGCTAGTAAAGGAATTCTGGAAGCACGCTGATTGTGATGACACTCAGGTAGTCTCCTACATACTGGGTAGGAAGATCATCATCACGGAGAAGTCATTCGTGAATCTGCTTGGTGCAGAAACTGCTCATGGGTATCGGTTCTCACTAACGGAATCGAAGCTGAAACCCAGAACCAAGGACATAGTCAACAAGGCCCTGTACACCACTTTCAAACCGGGCAAGACGAGCTACAAGGTGATGGACCTTCATCCCAAACTCAGGATCTGGCACAAGATCCTGCTCAACTGCATCAATCAGCGACCAAAGGGAAGTTCTCCAGACTACATCAACTTCAACCAGAAGGCGATGCTGTTCTTCATTCAAGACAAGGAGAAGATCTGCCTTCCCTACTTCCTGTTCTCCTATTTGAAGGAATGCATCCGGAAGTCTCGCACCACCGCCTCCATCAAGTCAGCCATCAAATATATCCCTTTTGGGAGGCTACTCTCAGACTTTCTCATTGAAAGCAACTTGGTGCAAGATTTGATCAATGCTGGTTGCACAGAGGACTTGAGCACAATTGTCAGTGACGTCTTCACTGCCAACTCTTTGAAGAAGATGGGCTTAATCCAGAAGAAGATTGCTCCTGCTCATGAAGACACATCTTCTGAGATCAGAGGAAGAAGAATGCCTCTGAATAACTACCCTCTGTGGACTCAAGCAGACCATCCTGAAGCCATCAGATGCTATGTTGAAGACCTCAGGGCTCAAGGATTCGAGATTGACCTTGATGATTTTGTCAGCAGACTTCCACCAGCTCCAGAGTATTCTTCTCCTCCAAAGAAGAAAACCAAGAGGAAGATGGTTCTGGAAGATTCCTCAGAGGAATCTGATGTCCCTCTGGTCAAGAAACCGAAGAGCAAGCCTGCTGATGATGATGGTGATGATAGTGAGGATGGTCCTCCAAAGAAGAAGCAGAAGAAAGTCAGAATTGTGGTGAAGCCTACTCGGGTGGAACCAGCTGCTGCAGAGGTCAGAAGGACTGAAGCTCCTGCCAGAGTGACTCGATCATCAGCACATACAAGTAAGCCTGCACTTACCTCTGATGATGATTTGAATTTATTTGATGCACTCCCGATTTCTGCCTTACTCCAACACTCTTCAAATCCCCTCACTCCTATTCCTGAAACCCAACCAGCCGCACAAACCACCTCTCCACCACATTCCCCAAGATCTTCCTTCTTTCAACCTTCTCCTACTGAAGCACCTCTCTGGAATTTGCTTCAGAACCAACCCTCTAGGTCAGAAGATCCAACCTCTCTCCTTACCATTCCATACGACCCATTACCTTCTGAACCCATCATCCATGACCAAACCGAGCCCAACCAAACAGAACCACAACCCAGAACGTCTGATCACTCTGCTCCCAGAGCATCAGCACGTCCTGCTGTCAGACCCACGGATACAGACTCTTCATCAGCCTTCACACCTGTATCCTTCCTCATCAATGTGATTGACTCTCCTCCCTCCAACACTTCTGAATCAATTAGAAAATTCATGGAGGTTAGGAAAGAGAAGGTATCTGCCTTGGAAGAATATTACCTTACATGTCCAAGCCCTAGGCAATATCCTGGCCCTAGACCTGAACGTCTAGTTGACCCAGATGAACCTATCTTGGCCAATCCTATCCAAGAGGCAGACCCCTTAGTCCAACAAGCTCACCCTGTCCCTGACCAACAAGAGTCAATTCAACCAGACCCTGAACCTGAACAATCAGTGTCTAACCAATCCTCGGTTAGATCACCTCACCCTCTGGTTGAAACTTCAGACCCTCACCGTGGAACCTCTGAACCCAATGCTCCCATAATTAACATTGGTTCTCCACAAGGTGCCTCTGAAGCTCATAGCAGCAATCACCCAGCCTCTCCTGCACCCAACCTCTCCATCATTCCCTATACTCACCTTCAACCCACATCTCTCTCTGAGTGCATCAATATTTTCAATCATGAAGCCTCCTTGAGGCTCCGCAATGTGCACGGTCAGACTGATCTCAGTGAGAATGCTGACAATGTGGCTGATGAGTGGAACAATTTGAGCACTTGGCTAGTGGCTCAGTTTCCCGTTATGCTGCAGCTCCTGCATGCAGAGGGCAGTCAGAGCATTGAGGCTGCAAAGCAAAGGTTTGCTAGGCGGGTGGCTCTTCACGAACTAGAACAGAGAAACAAGCTTCTTGAAGCCATTGAAGAAGCCAAGAGAAAGAAAGAACAAGACGAAGAAGCTGCACGTCAAGCAGCAGCTCAGGCTGTACAAGCAAGACTTGAGGCAGAGCGTCTTGAAGCTGAGGCTGAGGCAGAGCGACTTGCACCAGTTATGTTTACTCCTGCTGCTTCTGCTTCCATTCCAGAACCTCAAGCTGCTCAGAACGTTCCTTCCAGCTCTACTCAGACAAGCTCATCCAGACTCGACATCATGGAACAACGTCTTGACACTCATGAATCCATGCTGATTGAGATGAAGCAAATGATGATGGAACTTCTGCGCCGTACTGACAAACCTTAGTCTTAGGATCTCTTCTTTTTCTTCTTTCGTTTACTTTGTTTTCCTTTTTGTTAAACTCTGTTTATTCTTTTTAATTACTTATTTTCATTTGTTCGTTTGTGATTCTATATGCATATATCTATATATATTTGTGTCACATATGTTTGCAAAACCTGGTTTATTCATAATTGTTCTATGTTTACATCATACTTCTTTCCATCATACATTATTCCCTATATCTAGAATGGAGGATCCTTCCTCATTCTTCTGCATTCTTGGCGCTGCTCCACTCTTTCCTTCTCCAGACGATCCAGTGTATACTCTATGTTGCCGAGTCTGATGCTCAGCTCCTCTCTCTCTAGACTATCTTCTGTCGTCTTAAGTCTCTTTTCCACAGTCTCCTTCTCTTCCAGCAGATTCAGCTCCCGCTGGCAAAGCCCCTGAATCTCCTCCACGAAGCAGAGGAACTCCTTCAGATCTTTCTCCATCTCTGGACCAAGATCTTCTTCCAGCAGTGTCTTCGTCAGCTCTTGTATGGTCTTTGTACCATCGGGATGCCTAATATTGAGGAACATATCTTCCTCAAAAGCCTTCCTTCTGAGCTCTTCTAATGTCGTTCTGTATGATGCCATTTTTTTCTTACTGAAAATTATTCGAGGTGTGAAGCTTACCTTTCTCTCCAACGTTTTTTTTATAGGCTTCACTTTCTCTCTGAAAGTTAATGCTCCTACAGTTTCTCGAGGTTAAGTTCTTGGTAACTGACCCTTCTATTTACTCACTTGACCGGTGGTAAACGTTCATCCCTTGCATTAACTCTCCTATTTATTTTCGCCTAACTCTGATTCTTACATCATTTTCATTTTCCTTAAACTTAGACCTTCTCTAAGGGGGAGTACCTTGTACTTCAAGCTAAGTTTTTCACACCCCAAGCTTTTTGCTTATGACAAAAAGGGGGAGTAAACCCAGTTTTTGATGTGTAAGATGTGTTAGTGTGACTTATTTTTCTTTTGGAGATTTTAAGAGTTCCACCTTCATGACCATAGATGTGTCACTGGGCAAATACAAGGAATACATTTCACTTCTTCTGAAGTGATTCTAAGTTGACTCTGATACCCAAGACTCTGATACCCTGTCTATGACTCTGATCACTTATGCGCTCTAATTATTAGTTTTTCATCTATGTCATAAGCCTTTTACTCTGAACTCTTATATGTTTTAGCTCAGAATCTAGATTTTACTAACGTTTTCATCAAGTGTTAGATTCAGGGGGAGCTAAGCTCAGAATCAAGCAGTGACTTGAATTCAGAATGAGCAAGATAAACTATTCACATCAGGATAAGTTTTTTTTATATCTCTAAACTCTGAGTGAATTCAGTTTATTGTTTAAGAATTGTTCATCAAAAATCTTAGTTTTGTCATCATCAAAAAGGGGGAGATTGTAAGATCAAGTTTTGATCTAGTAGTACAACTCTATGTTTTGATGATTACAAGTTAACCTTTTGATATGAACAATTGTGGTACTCTAACGTGTTTTTCTGAGTGTGCTATTTACAGGCTCTGACCTTGACTCAATCTCACACAAATCAGAAGCACTGTGTATAAAGGGTAACCCAAGCAACGCTTTCGCATTCACCATGTTCAGTATGAACAGTGGAAAAGCTTCAGAAGATCTGAAGCTATACAAACTCTGATGAGGACTCAGTCGCTAGAAGCTCTGAAGATCCAGAAGTTCTGATAGCCAAGAAACACTGAAGGTTCAGATGTTCTGATGGTGTAGAAGACTCTGAAGATCCAGAAGCTGAATAGTGGAAACTCTGAAGTCCAGAAGCAAGAAACTCTGAAGGCCATGTTCTTCCCTCTGAGTTCAGAATCAGAAGATACAATGGTCAGAGGATCTGTGCTTTCCCTCTGACTCTGATCAACCGGCTTCACAAGTTCCAATATGAAGTATTCCCCTGATCAGAAGTCTCCAAGGTTAAAAGGTCAAGTCGCTATCCAAGTACAAAAGCAAGTGTACCTTCCTGACGACCTACCTAACGTTCTCAGCCACAGCAGAAGCTGGATTTTCCAGAACTGCCCTCCAACGGTAGCATTTCCCATGCAACGCTCAACCCTAATCCTTGGAGTATATATAGAGGCTGAAGATTGAAAGAAGCGGCGAAGAAAAATACGAGAAGCAACACACGCGCAAGATATTCAAAATATTCTAAGCTTTCTTTCATCCTGTAATTTATTTAGTTTACACTCAGCTTATTCAGAAGCAAACCCTTGTAAACACCAACCTCAAACAGTTGTTTGATTTTCCTTTAGGAGATCAAGGTTGATCGGATCCTAGAGAAGACTAAGAGAGTGAATCTTAGTGTGAGCTAAGTCAGTGTAATTGTTAGTCACTTGTAGGTTTCAAGTGCAGTTGTAACTCTTACCTGATTAGTGGATTGCCTTCATTCTAAGAAGGAAGAAATCACCTTAACGGGTGGACTGGAGTAGCTTGAGTGATTTATCAAGTGAACCAGGATAAAATCCTTGTGTGCTTTTCTATCTCTATCTTTTGCACTTAGTTCTCGAAAAGATTAGTTAAAATCTTTAAGGTGGTAGTTTTGTACTGAAAACGTTATTCAAACCCCCCCTTTCTACCGTTTTTCATACCTTCAACTTTCTCTCGTCACCGTGGTTCGCCCTTGTGGCAAACACCACAAAACTCCAAACTCAAGGCTTGTCAACTATTTCCTGTTTTTTACAATCATTTCCAACTCTTAAGTTTCCCTAAAGGTCTCGTTAATTAATAAAAGCAGTTCAAGTTAAGTTAATCAAATTATGAGGTTTATTATTGAAATCCAAGTTCCATAAGTTCCCAAATTCTAACTATTCCGAGTTTCCCAAATCCCCCAAATACAATCCCCGGGAAAAGTCTAAGCATTCAAAAGAAGGGCTAGGTCTCAGACCTCTGTCAGAGTCTGCCTAGGGTTTCATCTCAACCCTAAAGATCAACAAAATCAACGCAAATGTCCTACGCTCCGCAATCGTGTCAACACGCACAATTCGATACCAATTCAACAATATCATGCTCCAATAAGCGAAGAAACAATAATACGGTGCGGGAATCATAAGACAGAAACCAGTAAACGGCCGAAGCCTCTCAGAAAACGGAGTCACACGTCTCATATAAGTTCACTCGGCCGAAGCCTCCAAAAAACATTTCCCAGTTCAAGGCAATAAACAATATCCAAGCAATAATCCCTAACAAGGCAATATTTAATATTCAAAACAATAATCAAGTCGAATTGATCGACGCCTACAAAGCAATAGCTAGTAAGTAAGTTGCCCTCACCTTAGCCAACTCCCTTACTACGTTGCAACTCCAATCCAATCACATATTTGCTTTCCCCGTGTAGACTTGCTTTATTCCATTGTGTAGCTTCGATGCAAGGTGCTTCCGTTCTTCGTACCTTTCATAAGCATACTGAACGAAATCACTAATCGCGCTACTTACTACTTAAGTCTACAGCTACAACCTCAAGCAAAAGACTCAAAGAAAACACAAGTTAAACTGAATCTTCGCAATGGCTATAAACCATTAGGATCAATCACTAAAATTAAGACAAGTCATCATAATGACAACAAAACAATAACAATGCTTCAAAAGCTTTTGACTTAGTAAATCAGCTTTAAAACCAAATACTCATATCTTTGTTAAAATAGAAAGAACAAACTTAATGTCTCAACTCACTCTCACAATCTATTCCTCAAGCCAACGTTGTATCATTATCAATTCTTATCAAATCCACTAACTCTTCTCAAGTAATCCATAAACCATAGTTAACTTCCAAGACAAACAATTCTTCTTACCTAATGATTATGTACTTATTCAAGACTCATAAGCTCCTTCAAAACAATCGAATCATTTCTCTTAAACTTAAACTCGAGATGTCTCGTTAGGCAAAGACCCTAGTCTTTTTGAAACTCCACTTGGTTCTACAAAAATCCCAAACTTATAGATTAGTCCTCAATCTCTAAGAAACGGGTTCTAGTCCTCGACAAATCCCTTAATTACTTCTAAGTCCTCGAACTTCCAAAGATTCAAATCTAGACCTTCTAAAATCAAGTATTTATAGTAAAGCTCATAAACTTCTTGAAATTCAAGATTCAATCCTAAGTCATCTTCCAACATCAAGATTGCAATCACAACTTAATCTATTATAATTAATACCTTTCAAAGTCTAATTCCTCAATCGGAAATCCAAACTTAATTGTTCTATCTCTATCCGTACAAGTTATTCCTAAACGTCCATAAATAAAGAGGTAATATTCGAACACTTATTCACTAACACACCAAAAACTCGTTCGACTTTCAAACTTTTCGCAATCACTTTTTAACGAATAAATGTGCGTAAAGACTCATACGTTCTTGATTTTCATAAACGAATAAACAACGTACGTAAGCAAGTTTCAAAAGAAGTTTTCCTACTCCAAACATCGTAATATAATTTTAAAATAAAAGGTTTTCTCATCTTTTTCCTAAAAGAACTCTTTTCACTTGAAATAACTAATTTTGTCAAACGATTATAAACTGTCCAGCAACTTTATCTAATTTTTAAATACGTCAAATAAACTCCGAAAAATCTAATATTTTTATCCTGGCTTCATCTACAGGTTTTGTAAATCCTCATAAATGTTCAAGTCCAGATTCAAAGTACAAAATTCACGGAAAATCAAATACTACAGCAGTTCGTGAGAAATGGGACAGCTTAACCCGTGCTCACCAAAATGTGTATAAGTTGAGTTAGAGAAATCGAAACGACACGAAACCAGCGGCAAAAGTTTGCTAACAGAAAAAGCTACAACTTTTATGAAGAACACAGTTCTAAAATCTGAACCTAAACACACGATTTTTACAGAACAACGGCTACTACTTTTGAAAACAACAACAGTTTTATGTGAGTTTACACAAAAGCTTTTCAAGCACATTAAGGTCTGAACCCTCATGCCCTCAGAAATCAACGACCATAACACTATCACTCACACCACACACAAATACACTATTCTATATTCCTTCATTAATTTTTACAAGGTACATGGACAGCAAAAGACAAGAGATATATTATTTAGAGGAGCATAAAGTGTTCCAGTCTTTCTCCCACTACCTCAAGTGTCAAGTTGTGAGGCTGAACTTCAATTCTTCCTCTGGTCACGACCTTCTCTTCCTCTAATGACCAGCGAGCTCTGAGCCACAGTGGCAGAGAACAAGGAATAAGGAGATTAGGGGATGAATAAAGAAGATTAGGGTTTGAAAGGGGAAATTTGAAATAGATAAGGATAATCATCGTAATGATGATTGAGCCTTGGATTCAGAAAGAGGAGATCAAGAGCTTCGAGAAATTGACATCCTTTCTCAGAACAAAGCTCGTCGAAGAAGACGCCGGAGGCGGCGGTGGCGGCGGTTTCCGGCGAAGGTGGTCGGAATCCAAAATTTCTTTAGGGGTTTTGAAGCTGATGATGAGGGGAGTTCAGTGGTAGTATTCGTTTCTCCAAAAGCTAAGGGGTTCGCCGGAGATCGAAGCTTGAAGGTGGCGGTTTAGGGTTTTGTTTTTCTCTAGCTCTTCGTTGCTTCTAGACGTGGTGGTGGTGCGGCGGAGCTCGCGAAACAGGGGAGAGGAGCTCGCGGCTTTGGCCTCAAGGTGGTGGTGGTTCATTCATGGTGGCTCCCTTGAGATGAAGAAGAAGGAACGATGATGGTGGTGCGGTTAGTGGCGGCATCCGTGAGTAGAGGGGCGCTCGTGGCGGTGGTGGCTTGGCCATGGGTGGCGGCGTTTTGCTCAGCCATGGAGGGAAGTGTTTGTTGCAGAGATGGAGGAAGAAGAAGTGAAGGAGGAGAAAGGGAGAGAGATGTCGAGTGAGAGGGGAGAATGAGAGAGTGAGAGCGTGAGGGAGTGAATGGGGGAGAGAGAGTATATTGAATTCTGATTGGTGTGGGGTGGGGCCCACGTGGAGAGAGAGTGTGATCAGAAATTTGAATGTGTGGTGAGGATGAGAGGAAAAATAGTTGGGAAGGAAAAGGAATAAAGAATATTTTTTTATGATGCTTGATAGGCTAACATAGGTAAATAACAAAGGTGACCTGTTAGAGCAGGTCATCTCTTCATTAAAGAAAGAAATAAATAAATAGTAGAAATTATTAAGATTAAAAATAAAATAATACACACAAAAATAATTATAATTAAATTCTTACTTTTAAATAACTTTATAAAATCACAATATTGAAATTAATTACTACTTAATTAATTTTCCCGAATCGCGATTAGATTCGAGTTAAGAAAATAATATAAAAATAATAAATATAAACACGCGATTAAATGATTGTAAGGAAAGTATTCCTTAAGGTATTTCCCGCCGTCGTGGCGTGAATAATATTCAATAAAAAATAATTAATAAATAATAGGGGTTACCTTAATTTAAAGAAATTAAGTAAATAAGCGGTCAATTAAATTTCGGGTCTTACAAGGACCAGGAAGGTTCTTGCCTTCATAGTTAGAAGCATCATTTTGATCCTCACTCCCAATACTCTGTGACATGGCTTGGTTTGCAGTACGGCCAATACTTCCAGTGTGACCATCCCATATAACCTGCTTAGGTTGCTCATCATTTTTCTTCTCAATTTCTGCCTTGACAACATTGGAAACCTCTTCCTCCGTTGTACCAAAGATATCAGGACGAGTCCTTGCAAGTCCAACAATGTTTCTTGAGATTTCATCATCTTGAGCCAGAGTTGTTTCTCGAATTTTGGCAAACATCCTTTCCTTTTGTTCTTTGTATTTAGGATCCATGAGAGAAATTCGTATATGTTCTGACATTTCACTAATAGGAATTAGCTCACCAGTGATAGGAGAAACAACAAACTTGGTTGGATCTCTTTCTGCAGGAACTCTGTCCTCTGGTCTCTTCCAGTTCCTCACAATCCTCATTGGTGGTTCAGGGTCTTCAGTAACCCTCATTTCGTTCTTCTTCCCATCATCCTTGTCTTCCAAACTAGCAGCTCTCATGCCCTCTGCAACTAACTGGGCCTCTTCCTCATCCATATCCATTTCCATTTCCTTTTCAGGCTCAACAATATCTTCTTCCATGGCTGACGACACCTTGCTTCTCCTTATCACCTCCTCAAGGGTCATAGGAGTAGGTAACTCTTCATCCTCGTCGTCAGCAAAGTCTATTGTTTCAACCACCACAAAATCATGCCAATCAATCATAGCCATTTGTATCCTTTCCTGCTCGATCTCATCCTCAGCCTTTTGCCTAGCTTGCTCCTGCGAACGCTCCCATTCCAGCCTGTTCACACACCTTTCAAGGACAGTAGTCATGTCAAGGACACTCTTCCTAAGCTTCTCTGTCAAACCCTTTGGAGGCATCAAAACCTTCGAATACGCATCCGCAAGGGAAGTAAAAAATGTAAACATGTTGTGGGTCGGCTTCAAGAAATGGAACGGGAGGTTATTAACTTCCCTACTAGTCAATCCCGTCAAAAAAGATTTCCCATTTCGAGCCACAAACTGCGCCGTAAGCTTTATAATATCCAGCTCTTCCCCTGTTATTCCTTCAGGAAGCCTAACCGTGTATTGCTCAGCCTCAGGCGGGTCAAGCACTTTCCTTACTGGTCTAAACTGGGCAGAAAGATCAGGCTTTTCTCCTGCTGCTTCTACTACACCATAACTATCAGGGGCTGGTGCTGATGGGGTTGATTCAGGAACAACCGAATCTCCAGCCAAGTCACCAGGTTGCTGGGTAGAAGACTGATTCTGAGCACGAAATTCAGCCAAGTGATGTTGATAATAAGCATGATATGGATCCGACGAGTGAAGGAAATTAAACTTGGCATTCCCTGCGTTATTCGCAACAATCCTCTTCTCGAATTCTGGGCCATTTTTAGCCACAAACTGGGAGGTTTTATCAACAATGGTTCTAATGTCTGGAGGGGGATGAATTATTCCAATGGTTCTAGTGTGTGTGGCAACTATTGCTGCTGGTGGCGCCGGTCTCTGCTCCTCATCGGAGGGTCTCTCCTCGATCACCTGAGACTCAGGAAGCGGGCCCGAGATTTCCATCTAGCGGAGGAGCCGAGAGAGGCAGTATAGGCAATGAACCTAACATGGTGACTGTAAATCCCTAAAACCCTGCAACGAAAATGAAAGTGGGAAAAACATAAGTTCTGTAAAGAAACAAGACCTAATTGTTGTAGATGATGATAATATGTATAGACTTCACAAAAGTTCAGATGCAAATTGAGTTGTTAAGAGAACAATAAAATTAGGGTTTAGTAAAGTTTCATTCATAGCTATGGAGTTCAAATCTAGAGAGAAAAATTGAAGAAAAAGAAGAAGAAGATGGAGAATCGAATCTGCGAAGAAGAAGAGACAGTGAGACAAGAACGACGAATCACAGATGAACAAAAGAGAAGTGAACAATGGAAATAATCTTAAGCGAGAAAAATCAGAGACAATGTGAGAGGGATGGGCTCGGGTGGGTAGTTATGGATTGGGCTTCCTCTGGCCCAAATATACTAAGAGCTAACCGCCTTACAACCCATCACAGATATTTTATGCTACTTAAAATTTAAAATCTTTTTACTCGTTGATAGTCATGATACTAATATCCTCAAAACTCGTAGTTCGCATCAAGTTGGTAGGTCTCTATTATTTTTTATACGCACCACTTAAGAATCGAATTTCGGACTAAATGTTTAAGGAGCTCAGCTATGCTAGACGTTGGTGGTATAATATAACTTTTTTGTGTGTGTTAAATTGCTCTCGCAATCTGACTATAATGAAGGCCAAAGGTTTCACGAAGAGTGCGGCTCATAAGTATTGAACTCTCAACCTAAGGATTCGAACAATCACTTTACCACTGTGACTGACACCCGTTTGGTATCCAAAAACCTTTCAAATGTAGCTAGTCAACTTTTAAGGAAATTAATATAAAAAAAATCAATATCATTGTTACTATTATATTGAAAACTTTCGATTTTTTCCTTGTAGCCTGTTTAAAAATTAAAAGGCCTAGACTTGGTTCTCTATAACTATAATGACTTGAAATCTATAGCCTATTGAGAAGGAAACCCCTCAAAGTATTTAAATGTAGCTGCATGTCCAAAACTAGAACCAATTAATCAAAACCCACCCCCACTCAATTGTTTTTGGGAGCTTCTCCTTTAGAATAAACACTCATTTGTCTTTTAAAAAAAGAAACACTCAATTGTTTATTTTAAGGGTTGATGTCTTGACAAATCAACTTATATAGATCTCATGAGTTTTAGCTTTGGAAAATTGAATGAGATAGAATCGCATGTGGATACCACTTGATGAAAAAGAAGGTTAAGGTCTAGAGCCAAATTACAGAATGCAACTCTCATCATCTTAGTGGAGGAGTATAGATCCTCCTCCTTTCCAAAGTTATAGAAAGAGGTTAATAGTATATGATTCGATCAACTTCTCTTTTATCAAAATCAATACTGAAATTCAGAAGTTACTACATAAACTTATCCTTATAATTGGTTATGAATTCAAAATCAATTGTAGAAGAACTTTCAAACATGTACTAAATGCCATCTAAAGGTAAATTGACATATAAATAAAATAGGTCACCTAATAAAGAGTCAATGGATAAATTGCTTAATACAGTAGATAATAACTCTGTTAACCACCTAATATGCTTGAATGTCTTTGTGGTCAAGCAACTAATGGAGTTTTCCTCAGTTTATCAATTTTCAAAGCAAAATGTATAGCTGTAGTCTCCATCCCCGCATCAATTAGAGCTTGCTTCAAGGTACTAAACAAGTTTGCAGGAGGCCGAATACCAACATCCAACATTTGTTGAAAGTACTTACAGGCTGCATCCAACTTATTTGCATGGCACAAGGCACTGATTAACACAAAAAACACATGCATTCCAGGAAGGATTCCCCTGGCTCTCATCTGATCCCAAACCGCCATTTCCATGTCCAATCTCTCCTCATCACAAAACAACCTCAAAATGATGTCATAAGTGCTCACAGTAGGCTCACACCCCATCTCACTACTCATTCTCCGGAAAACCGAGTAAGCTTCTTGGGTTGTTCGAGCCTTTATCAGGTGATGAAGTATTATGTCATATGTTCTAGAATTTGGACCAACCCCACATTGTTTCATCTCATCAACGACCCTATAAGCATCATCCATCCGCATTGACCAACAATAAGCCCCAACAACAGCATTATAGGTAGGTGTTTCTGGAGCAAAACCATTAGCCTTGAATTTCTCATAGAATTCAAGAGCTTCATCCAACCTCTTATCAGAACCCAAACCATTAATCAAAGTGCTAAATATGTGGGGAGATGGCATCATATTCTTTTCCTGCATCTCATGATAGAATCCAACCGCCTCATCATATTTTTTGGCCTTACAATATGCATTGATGAGTATACCATAGGTGACAACATCAGGCTCAAAACACTCACACTTCATCTCCCTACAAACCTCATTGACCCTCAACAAGTTTTGCTGCTGACTCCACCCTTCTAACAAAATGGTATAGGACTTGAGATCAGGGACTAAACCTCTATGCGCATTTTATCAAACAACTCCTATGCTTTCTCAACGCTCTTAGACTTGCACAAAACATCAACTAGCTTGTTGAAATCCGAAACTTCTGGCTTCAATCCATACTTCTCCATCTTCTCAAACGTCTCCACTGCTTCCTTGACCTTCCTAGCTCTTGCGTACCTCCGAGCAATGAAGGCAAAAGTGTCCCTAGTCAACAATTTCCGTTGCTTCATGTCTTCCACCAAATTCCAAATCACCTTGAACTGTCTGATCTTACCCAGTGCCTCGATCAGAGCATGGAAGCTCTCTGTGCTGTGCTTGAACCCTTTCTGCTTCTCAGCCCAATGGAAAAACGAGAGCGCGAGAACACCCGCATTGCTCAGCTTGTTCAAGACCTCAGCCACCAACTCCGGCGACACCTCCACCGAAAGGTCGGCAAGAGCGGCGTCGATGGTGGAATTTGGAGATTTGGATAGGATTTTGCAGATTTTGTCGGCATGTGGTGTGTGAGGAATGAGAGTGTGGATTCTGAGAGACCCAGATAGGTTTTGGGGGAGTTTGATGGTTGGTGAAGTTGAAAGGGGTGTCAACGAAGCAGGGTAAGGTTTTGAGAGTGGAAGATTAGAAGAGAAGAGGTTGAAGAATCTCTTGGGTGATCGTGAGAATGCCATGGGAGAATTGACAAAATGTAGAAACAGAGAGTGAGATAGACAGAGCAACAATGAATAGGGTTTGGTAATGATTATGAATTTATTATCTTTCTTTCAAATAAATTCAGCTCTAAGGTTGTTGCGTGTGAGTCTCGAGAGAATTTGAACTTTGGACTTATGGGGAGGTGAGAGTTAAACCTAAAATATGGGGACTTAGAATTCCCACCCCAAGCTTAGATATGTCACCCCACTTAATAGGGGGCAGGGACGGAACTAGGAAAATTATTGTAGGGGGGCAAAAATTTCAAATAAAGTTTACAATATCTATTACTATATTATTAGGCATAAAACTCAAGTAAAAAATTACAATGATGATTTTTACTGAAAAAATACTAACACAACACTCACCTTAACACTTTTATTGTAACAAACCATTAGTTAACACTCATTTGTATAGGACCCAATTAAGATATGAGTCACTTCTAATTTATTAGGACTCACATAAATAAATGAGAACTATTAAAAAGAACGTTAGCTAGCATTTTTTCATATTATTATTGGTTACAACTCCATAGCCACATGACAAGTTGCTGGGGTGATTTACAAGAGAAACAATATCAATACATTAAAGTTTAAAGTTTTCTTCATATACCATCTGCATTTCCACCATATCAAATATAAAGAGGAAAGAGAAAAATGAGTGATATGATAGATAATGTAAAAAAGTTTACAAAAAAGGGTGAAAATGAGATGAAAATAAAAAATGGAGTGTATATGTATCAAAATTTGTATCAATATGTCTTCTGATGTATAAAAAAAAAACTGGTATCAATATATAAATGCTCAAACAATACAGAATCAAAAGAAAATTAAAAGATAAATACGGTTGTCATAACAAAAATAAAAACAAAAGTAGTGAATGAATATATAAAAGGTTGGTTGTGTGAGGAGGTTAGCTAGACTTGAAATAGAAATAGACTACTATTAAAGCCCAGCTATAGGCCTATCAAGCAGAAAGATAGGCTATGAGAGGACATTTTAGTCAGCTACTTAGCTTGCTGTTTGGAGATGGGGGCGAACAAAATTTTCTCAATACCATCTATTGTAATTTTTTTTGAACTGTAAGGGGCGAATGCCCCAAACCAGCTACACCTGGGTCCGTCCACTACTACAGAAAACACCTTTTGCCACGCCTCAATTGCCATGGTTATAGGCGGAACCGTGGCAAAAGGTCAATTACCACGGTTATAAACGGAACCGTGGCAAAAGGTGACAATATTTTATTATTTTTTTTAGGAACCGTGGTAATATCTTTTTCCTTTCCCTTCTCAAAATTCAAAACCCTAGCTTGGTCTTTTCTCATTCTCGCGTGCAGCTTGCTGCTTCTCGCCGTGCGAAATAAAAAACCGCACCTTCCTAGATCTCTGCTTCTCGCCGTGTTGCTTCGTCTTCTCCGTCGCTTCCATCACTCAAGCTTGGGTTCTGCTTTTTCTTCACCGAGGTCGTCCGCTCCAGCGCAACTGCATCCCACGGCGCGCCGCACCTTCCGCTGCCATTATCGAGGTTTGTTTAGGGTGGTTTTTTTGTTGCCCAGTAGATTATTTGAGTAAAGAATGAAACTTTCTGTCATTAGATCTTCTCCGTCTTCCTGAGTTCCTTTCAATTTCTTTGGCCTTTTTGTTTCTCTGTTCTTTCTTCTCGTTGGATCTGTGAGAGAAATCGTTGAGGAAATCGAAGTGGTGTTGTTCTTCCTCTTGATTTCGTTTTTTCTTTCAAAGGCCGTGAAAGACAATCAATTTGGCTTGTTTTTGTTTGTATTTAGTTCTATGTGAATGGCTCTGATTACAGGTACTGATTTGATTAGGGTTCTGTTTTCTAAAAGATCAATTTTGCCCCATTCTTAGATGCTCAGTGATTAGTTATGCTTGATACGTTTTCTGAAATGAGTTTGAAGGTCACATTTACACAACACCTTGTTTTTTTCAGCCAGTCATTTTTGGCTGTTTGGCATTATATCACCTGTTAATCTTTTATTTAGATTTATAACATGTGTACTGGAATCTCTATTCAATATGGAACTTAGCATCTGTTCTGCACTCCATTGTTTTATAACATTGCTCAAGGTGTTTTATAATCAACATCACTTCTATGATTTCCTACAAGTTCACTTTTGGCAGAAGATGGCACAGTCTTTTACTAGAGAGCCTGAGCCTAGATTGTTTGCTAAATTGCTAGCTAATGTTGTTGTTAACCCGTTATTTCCCAATTACTGAACTTTCCGCAGATGTTACAGTATTTTAACTTCATTTTACTCTCACTATATTGTTTAGGCATTCTTGGTCAGGGATAATATATTTGATCTGTTAAAACTTAAAATAGACATTTTCTGATTTTCAATGTTGTGGTTACTGGTTATGAACTTATGGTACCTTGCTTCTGGTTTCTCATGTACTTTAGTTAAAGTTCACATTGCTTCTCTCTTAACAAACCCTCCTCTCCAAATGAGTTCACTGTGCAGAAAGCTCTAGAGGGTAGAGCTGGATTGTACTGATAGTCAATCAGATGTATGTATGAGAGATGTATCGACATTAACACTGCCTCTATTAATCAACCTCACATCTTATTCAATGTTTAGGGTTTAACAATGGTTTTTGGATGCTGTTTTTGACATTTAGTTGCATATTGGAGGCACAAAAATTGGCGTTGAAATTTTGACTTGTGGAAGCATCACTATGGCTCTTTGGATGCCCGCATGTTCCATATCATATTTGCTTTTTGCAGCTGCAAACGCTGGCGTCTAAGTGCTCCATACCGTTGATGGACATCCACTCTCCTGTTAATGCTGTGGATGACAACATCATAAGTAAACTTGAAAGTATTTTTGAATAGTCATTGCATATACAAGATGCTGAGAAGTCAGAACATATTTCCAAGGGGGTGATATTGATAAATGTAATGAGGGCGACGGGAGCTTATGTGAAGGTTTTGAACATGAAGAAACCAAAATAAAGACAAGCTCTTCTGATGAGGCTGCTACATTGATAGAATCACTCTCTGCTGAGGAAATGTTGCTGCTACTGTTGCAACAAAGGTGGATCCAGCTTAGAGGCCACCAGCAAAAATGTCAAGACCTTCAGTTCAGTTCTCACAGCTAGAAGCAAGGTAGTTAATTGTTCCTTTCTTTTTTCTTCTTTGATTATCTTCAATTTTGGAATTTGATTTGGGATTTTGTGTGGTCATTTAAATTTAGTTTGGATCGAGTACAATGACTTTAATTTCAAATGATCCATATGAAGTGTGATAATAGTTTTGTTGTTGTTGTTGTTCATGTGTGGTCTACCAATAAAATTTGTCTACCTCAGGCTGCTGCTGGACTCGCTTATAAGCTGAAGGATTTGGTAATGAGCATTGATTCAACTGACATGGACAATGAATTTTCTGCAATTGAGTACATTGATGATATCTATAACTTTTACAAACTCACTGAAGTAATGCTACTTTGTGTTCTTTCTTTATATCACTATCTTCTTTTTTCACTGCACTTATTTCTCTAATGTATGCTTACAAACAAATCTGCAATTAGGTGATGGCCTGGACTTTGTGTTTTTATGTAGCAGCAGATGGTTATATATCTGTGCTAATTACTGGTGACTGCTGTGCTTGTGTCTTCTGACCCAAGAGCAACAAATATGTTTGCTTTCCACTTTAGCCTACAAGTTTTGACTTGGTTGTACATTTTGCTGCTAGTGCTGCTTCATCCGAATTGGTTGAAGGGTTTCTCTATACAGAAAAAGCCTTTCATTTAAAGAGATATAAATTGTCTCTAACAAGGTGACACTCACTGCCTTCGCACTGCTATGGAAAGTAAGTGGGATCTGTTTGGAATATGACTAAGAGTTTATGTTAAATTGATTTCTGTGACAAGGTGACACTCACTGTCTTTCATTCACCCTATGCAGGGAATATTCATGAAGTGCATTTCTTGGAATATTCATGAAGTGCTGTGCTAGGCTCAACTGAACAGCGATGAGGTCTGCATTGCTATTGCTTGGACGCTGTGGAACCTAAGGAATATGATCATCTTCAAGGAAGGGCATTTGGATGGGGAACGAGTTGTGGAGATAGCACAGTTAAGGGCATGGAACTGGCTAAGAGCGAAGAAGAAGGATTTCAAATTTTCCACATATGAATGGGTAGTCAATCCAAGGTACTGCATTGGAAGCTTGTAAATGTTATCTGATGCTACTCTCCTAGAGTTCTTTCTCACGTTGCTTACTGCTTTCAAGTCTGTGGGCCTCCAGAGAGTTCAATCCTTGGTGGTATATTGCTTACGAGTAGTACTGCTTCTTCTAGGATAGGTAGATGTTGTATATATATTATGCCTGGGTGCTTGAGTACAGAGTTTAGTTTTGAGCAGGTTTTGTAGGAACATGTTTCTGGTTAATCTGCTCTGTTTTTTTTCCTTTTGGACCCTTGTAATCATTTGGGTTGAGGTACCCCTAGTACCTCCTTAAATGAATATTTTGCTTACCCAAAAAAAATAATATTGATTTTGTTGTTTTAGTGTAGAAAGTTAAATTTGTTTCAGCACTATTATTGCAACGATTCTTCACTTGACCATGGCAATAGAAGATACTTATTGCCACGGTTCCCACTTGACCGTGGCAATAGATACAACATATTGCCATGGTTCCCCACTTGACCGTGGCAATAGAGGCCACATATTGCCACGGTTTCCCTTTTCGCACCGTGGCAACAGGCGAAGCAATTACCACGGGTTGCCCTTGAACCGTGGCAATTGCTCAATTGCCACGCACGCTATCGCCACGGTTAAACCGTGGCGAAAGGGCGTGCGGAACCGTGGCAAAAAGCCTTTTCTGTAGTAGTGGTCCCTGATAGGGGGGCAATACTTAAATGCCCCTTCGTGTTTTTCTCCGGGATATACAATGTCGGACCGCTCCGAAAGTTAATTTCTCGGACCGTTTCATTATTAGAACAGAACATGGGGTTCACCCCCTTCACTTTCATTTTGAAACTCTCAAATTAAACTTTCGAACTGATTCGATACTTAAAATCTCGAACTGATTTGAAACTTAAAATATCGAACTAAGGGAATCAGAATCTCTGACTAAACTCTCATTTGAAACTCTCAAATTAAACTCTTGAACTAATTCGATACTTACACTCTCAAACTGATTCGAAACTTAAAATCTCAAACTAAGGGCACTTCTAGCATTTTTTTAAAATGGTTGGGGTGTCAAGTCCTGTGGTTGGGGTGCGAATTCTAAATCCCAAAATATGTGGTCAGTTGTGTCAATTTAAATTAGCAGTAAGTCATTTTTTAATTATCTCAAACTCAATAAGTATAGAACTATAACTACTTACTTGAACTAACAATTCATAATCTGTCATAAATGTTCATTTTATCACAATTTCAACCAATTATTTTTTCATTGACCATTTCTTGTACATCATCCTTTGAAGTGTATCATTTTAATTTAGAAGTGCCAAATTCATGGTTCTCCTACTATCTTGTTTGGCTTATCTGTTGGAGACTCATCCAAACTTTTCAAAGTGGCTTTAATCCCTCCATTTATGACATTTTAACCTCTTCAATCCATCTCTGAGTTTGTTAACATATGGCACTTGGAAGAGTGCACTGAAGGTAAAGGATAAGAGAATGGAAAATGACAATCACGTCCGTAAAAGAATAAAGTTTCTGCTTGAATCGTCTAAAATCTCTATGGTCATACAGAACATACAACATGATGAAAATGGAACCAGGAGGAATATCCTCCTAGCCTCTACTATTAAAGGTATTGGAGGATCAACCATAAATATTAAGCCTCCAAAACTATACAGCCCCAAAGCTCATACATTATTCCCTTCTCCACTCCAACTCAGAAGTTTTGCTATGCAGTATGCACACTCACCTGCAAACACTGCTAGCTATGACAGGAGACCCTCCTTCCCAGATTGATATTAAACTTTGGTGGCCAAAGAATTTGTTCTTCAGTAAATGGTAACTTCTACTGATTGATGAATCACAGTACAAAAAACTACACAGCTTCCTAAACTGTTTCTATTGATGTGTCTGTTCACTGGCACTGATTGGTCTGTGAGCCCAAGTCATCAAGGAGGCTTGAAACAGACCCCTCAAGCTTCTTAGCCTGAGGACACTACGCCAAAAAATGCCTTTAACAGCGGTTAAATTGGCCCTTTTACAGCGGTTTTCAGCGGGTCCTAACTGCTGTAGATCTCGCCGCTGTAAAAGACGTTACAGCGGTTCGAACCGCTGTAAAAGATCCCTTATTTACAGCGGTTTTTATAGGTAACCGTTGTAATTACTACTCTTTAACAACGGTTTTCTACCCTCAACCGCTGTAATTATTTCGTCTATTACAGCGGTTTACTGAGGAACCGCTATAATAGGTCTTTTTGTTTTTTCCAATATGCCATTACCTACCATGCTAGTTCAGCCATAAAATCAACAATTTCTAAAGCATATCAACCACGTCCACTTCATCTCTAAATCATGAAATTACAAACTATTTTGTATTTTATTGTAAAGTACAAAAAAAAAATATGGAATACACAAAAGTAACTAACTATGATGATTTGGCAAGTGAGAGGAGGATAGGCTAAAAACCCATAAGCAAGCAAGGTCAACTTAAATATCCATACCTTAAGCACTGCAACACCCCCAAAAATCTTGGCTAATCTTTCTTGTAATTTTTCCTTGTCATAATCTAAAGTGACCTAATCTGTTTATCAAATTCATCACAATATTGAGAAAATTAATACACCTTCCCCCAAAATGTCATCTCACAGTAATCTTAATCCGGTACCATCTACAAATATTCAAATCAGAAATTAAATTTGGGGAAGAAATTTTATCATTTTCAAGTGCACGTGCCTTGTGATAAAGATGATGAGAGCCTAAAGATAATCATTATCAATTATAGTCTTATTGTGCCAGTAACATATAAGAGATAGCATTGAATTAGCTCCAAGGTCCAATAGCAGAACTGAGATTTACATGTTTTCCAACATGAGCATTTAATCCAAAGATAACCTTAGCCCTGAAATATACATATAATTAATGTTAAACTTATTAAAAACGCATTTGGCAAATCAACAAGATGAATGTGACTAGTCCTAAAATACAAGCACAAACACACACACACATGGAAGGTTAAACTCAAAAGAGAGAACTTATTTTTTACCTTGCTTTATTGAAAAAGTCGTTCACCTCATCTCACCAATGCATGGATAAGCATCTATCATTAGTAACAAATATTAGTTCTAAAGTTTTTATCTGAGAAAGGCGCCAAATATCAACGGAATTTTTTTTCTTAACTATCTTCGTCATTGCCAAATTTTGCACAGAATAAGTATGTAGCCAAACTAAAGAAAGATCAAAATTAAACAAGGTCAAAATTCTATAAATCATGTCCTTGTTTCCTAGAGAAAATTTCCTAAAGGGTGATAGGTAATGACTCAAACATGGTTTATTAGGAGCTCAATTGAGTTACAGTCGATAAATTGAAAGTCGGACTAGAATAAGGCATATTAAGTTTGTGATTTAAGTTATCCAGTATCTGAAACACGAAATTTATGTAAGAGCCAACTAGAATTAAATTCTGACTTATTTTAACCAGTCAACGGGTGAGGAATGCAGAGCCCTTAAAAGACCAAGAAAAAGAAGAATTGTATAGTATAATGGTTCCTCACAAAATGATTATAAAGGTGCATTCAAAATTACCTTATGACGAAGAAGAAACTTGCTTGAGGAGAGGAACAATGAACGATATTAAACTCTGACAACAGGGTGACGAACTACTGCACGAAGCGACACAAAACAAGAGCGGCAGCGGCGCAACAGGGACGGTGGCGGCACGACGGGGTGCACTAGTAAGACTATGTTGATCCACAAAAACAAGAGGGATGAGAACTCAAAGTTAACAACGAAACACATTGACAAGTTCAGATATAATAGAAACAGAAATACAAAGTTCAAATTATCTGCAACATAGGATCATTGACATGAATATGGCTAACAGAACAAGAAAAACTTGCAGTACAAACCTAAAAACTATGCAGGGAAGAACCACAGTGTAAAATTCCTCCAATTTAAGGGTTGT
Organism: Lotus japonicus; assembly: GCF_012489685.1. Taxonomy (NCBI): domain Eukaryota; kingdom Viridiplantae; phylum Streptophyta; class Magnoliopsida; order Fabales; family Fabaceae; genus Lotus; species Lotus japonicus. Next base: position 22,852,626 of record NC_080042.1, on the reverse strand, counting down.
TTGTTATAACTTTTTGAATTAAAAAGTGATATGCCAAAGTATAAACTATTCACCAGAGGGGAACGGAAAAAGTTTGGATCACTTGCCCGAATGATTAGTCAGAACTAATGAGCTATGGATGGAGTTTTTAGCAAAACTGCAAAAACACCAACGCGTCACACCTAAATATAGAAATCTTGAGATTGTGTCTTCAATGTGAAAGTAACTACAGAAACCCTATCACAACAATTGAAAAGATGAACGAACCTATCACTCCGAAGGGTGAGCTTTAAACGAGAGCTTCTAAAACATTAATGGAGAAACATTCAGTAATTAGCATCCAGATAAGAGAACACCAAGTTACAAACCAAATAAATTTAAACAGGCTTAATCAGAAACAAAGTAAAAGAACCCTAAACAAACAAACCTAAACTTCTGCCTCCATCATAGGCGCAGCCATGACCTGCCAGAAGCTACTCATAGAACTGTAGAAGTATATGCAGACGTGTAAGGCTACTCATAGAACTGTAGAAGTATATGCAGACATGTATTAATCTCTCAGATAATCTATTCCATTTTCCAAATTAGGTTCAGTGTGAGACTGATATCATAAATTAAGAATAGAAAATGATAAATGATTGGGTTCAATTTCGTAAACTGAATACCACCACCACTCAAACATGAGATTCAAACAAACTAACGAACTAAACAGGGGAAATTATATAACAGGCAGAAACAGAAGAACACTGATCTACAAAGTCTACCAACAAAATATGCATTATATCACGAAAAAATTGCAGATCCTAAAATGCAGATCTAGAAGAGGAAACAGAAATTCAACTAATCTCAAGCACGAGAGAGAGAGAGAGGTACCCAAAAGGGGCGTCGCATCGAGAGAAGGCGCGGATAGGAAAATGAGACTCGGGAATATGTGGGAGTGTACCACCGCAGCACTAGGGTTTTGTTATAGCAGCGACGTGAAACAAGAGCGGCAGAGACGGTGGCGGCACGACGGGCGCGGCAAGCTTTGAGAGATGAAGCACAGCGGTTGAGAGACGGAGGTAGCAGATAGAGCGGTAGAGTTATAAAATTAAGGGTTTTACAAGATATATTTGGGTAAAGTTAGTGTGTTCTACAATTTTACGAAAATAATTAAAATATATATTTTCAGAGTGAATATTTACAGCGGTTCGTAGTAAAACGCTGTAAATTATGAAACTTCACTATTTAAAACGGTTAAATAAACCAATCGCTGTTACTAGTCAAAGCTTTTACAGCGGTTAATAAATCAACCGCTGTAAAAGCCTATGATCCGCTCCGTGTTTTTCGTTTTTACAGCGGCTGCAACCGAAACCGTTGTAATAGGGGCGCTGTAAAAGCCCTTTTCTGGTGTAGTGGGACCAGGCTTCAGGATATTGACATCACCCCACTGGGAGCATGGATCCACCCACCAGCTCCTCCTCCCGGTGCACCATGCCCCGGGGGCAGCTTGATGGCGACCGCGACGGAGGATCTTTTCATCAATCATGTCCAGCACAGGGTTATCAACTTGGAACTGTCTTGCAAAAGCGGCTCCACTTTCCACCATCTGATCATAAACAGAGGCGTTCAGGAAGAGCGGTTCCATCTTTGGAGGATTGTCCCATATCATGTATCGTAAGTCGCCATTTACTGTTGTGTTCTTGAATTCTGGTGCATTGCAAATGACTGAGTGAAAGTACCCTTCCTGGGATAACTTCACATTTGTAAAATACATCAGCAGTGTTCGAGGCAAATTATCCCAACCAAAAATGCAGAACTCCAGAAAGGGTCTGCTCAAGATGACCCATGGTGAACCTGCAGACAAGGAAAGCATTCAACATAATTAACCTGAGGCAACAGTGTTACGCAAACATAGCATGAGAGAAACAATAATGATACTTAGACATCCAAACAGTTAGACACCTCACATACACCTCATTTTTCTCTATCTCTCCTTATCACATAAATCATATATCATATTCATTACTTCTCTTCATTTCTCACACTGGACACTAGGCGAATGCCCACGAATCATTTTTGCCTGATAGAACAGATTTACCTGTGAAGAGTTTGAATGCATCAGGTGTTGCCCTCTTCTCTGTAGCTTGAAAAATTTGGCTTCTCCTAGCTAAATATAGCCCTGGATCAACTACAATAGGTTGGAACCTATCACTCCTGCATGGGCAGATGAGTACATAAATAAATGATCTAGGACTAATTGAATATGGCCACAAAGTAGCAGCTAGAGCTAGTGGTAGTTTTCATACTCTTTCCATCCAAGTCACCAGTATGATCAATGAAATTTAGGTCCCTCCTTGCTGAAGAGAAAACATGGGACAGATCTGATAAAGAAAACAGAGCACGGATCAGTAACTTAGACAAGTCAGGAAAAGAGACAATTGTCAAACTGAGATACACGAATATAAATGAGAAATGGCTCATCTATGAACTCACAATAAGCACAATTCAGTGAATAAAGGTCATTACTCAGAACAATATGAGCATTTATGCAACTACCTTTATTTTTAGTATTCAACAGTAGCAACTACCTCGAAAATAACAGTCTTTTATAGTTTTCTTAAAAAGAAAACTAAAAATAACAATACATGTCAGGTGTCATGCTTTTAGTGTAGAAAATAGGTCCTACAGAAGGTTTGAAAAATTTTCCCCTCTAGTCACCATATCAGTCAGACTGCCAATTTAAAAAAAAAAAACAGTCAGACTAACAAATGCCAATTCACCAACAGAAACTTTATTCGACCTTTAGATTCCACTTCACAAGGACGCTAAAATTCTCTCTATTTGGAAGCCCATAGCTTCAGCAAATATGAACAGTCACAGAAAATCCCATGCAATCAGAAGAATATTGTGGTCCATTATCAGATTTTGGCAATCATAAGCACTTAAGATATTCATTCATCTCAGGAATAAATAGCACAGGTTAGAACCACTCTCTTCTATGTGGAAATTAATGTTGGAAAATTAATGATATTCCAAAAGTTCCAAGTCCCACAATTTCCACATGTGCATCGTCCACTTCCTTCAAACCTTGGAATTTCCAAATCTTGTTGACTGTGCATTCAACCTTGAAACTACAAAGCTTTAATTTTTACTCCCTTCAAACCTTGGAATTTCCAAAGCTTGTTGACTGTGCATTCAACCTTGAAACTACAAAGCTTTAAATTTTTATCACCCAAAATTAATGTGCAACTTACCTTGAAATTAACGGTTTTTTGGCTATATATAGAGGACAAATTTTACATTGTTGATCACTCTCATCTCCTCTCTTCTTTCCCTACCTTTGTCCAGTTCTTGAGCAATCACAATATTATTATTATTTCTCGCCAGTTCTGTTACCCGACTACCCGGATGAAGCTGTTTAATCCTGGGGAGGTGTTCTGGATATTCCGGGATAAAACCTTCAAGGACAGCGAATTGATTTTCGCGACTCAGCTTATTTTCTTGCAGGTTCAGTTCGTGACTCCGTTGTTGCTTCAAAGTCACTGCTCCGCGTCAAATATCCAACAATCTTGAAGGTTTTATTACCATGACGAACGCTGACAGTGACCAGAATGGAAGTCTTAACGCTGGAAAGGGTGCTATGCCTCTCTCCGTTCTTGGCTCGGTTCCGATTCCTGCCTACGCCAAACCGTTTCCTGACATCTCCAAAATTGAGGTGTTTGGAGGCCAAAATTTCCGCAGGTGGCAAGAAAGGATCTCCTCAACTCTTGACATGCACGGTGTTGCAGATGCCCTCACAAATCTTGAACCAGATTCTTCTGCTACTGAGAAACAGAAATACAATTGGGCTCATGCTAACAAGGTATGTCGTCATACTATTATCAATACATTATCTAATGATCTCTTTGATGTGTACTGCTCCTACAAGAAAGCAAAGGAAATATGAGAGTCAATGATTCAAAAGTACACCGCTGAAAGTGTTGGAAGGCGCAACTTCATCATTGACAATCACTGCAACTGGAAGATGACCGAAGACAAAGACATGAGATCCCAAATCAATGAGTACCACAAACTCATTGAAGACCTGAAAAGTGAGAACATCAAATTACCTAATGAGTATGCTGCTGGAGCACTGGTTAACAAATTGCCAGACTCCTGGAATGATTACAAACGACAGTTGAAGCATAGAGAGAAACAGATGCCCCTTGATGACCTCATAGCACACATCCTAATTGAAGACACCAGTAGAAGGGAGATAAGGCAAGCAAGATCAAAGGCCTTGACTTCGCGAGCAAACATGGTACAGAATAAATCTGTCCACAACAGGTACGCTAATAAGAAACCTGGTCAATGTATCCCTAAAACTTCTAACATTCCCTTTAAAAGGAACACAAGAGACACAAACAAGATGAGTTGTTTTGTCTGTGGAAAGCCGGGTCATTTTGCAAATCAATGCAGACGCCGCCAACAAAATGGAAATAATGGTAATAGTAGTAATCCTCCTAAATCAGATTCAAATCAGGTTAAAGGAGATGATGTTGTTGGGGTGGTTTCACTAGTCAATGTGGTTTCCGATGTGAAGATCTGGTTGGTAGACTCTGGTGCTACCAAACACATCTGTGGTGACAGAGATGCATTTTCCTCCTACTCTCCTGTACAGGAAGGAGAAGAACTGGTTTATATGGGCGACTCCCGGACCTCTAGAGTCCATGGAAAAGGGACTCTTCGTCTCAAAATCACATCTGGAAAGACCCTTGCTTTACTGAATGTGCTTCATGTTCCTAAGATCAGATCAAATCTGATCTCTGTTGGTCGCCTGATGAAGGCTGGAGTAAAGATTTCTTTTGAATCAGATAAGATTGTTATGACCAAGGATAATGTATTCATAGGGAAGGGATATTATGACCAAGGTCTCTTTGTACTCAATATTTCTGGAATAATAAATGATGGATCTTCTTCTGCTTACTTGATTGACTCTGTTGATGTATGGCATGCTAGACTAGGTCATGTGAATTTTTCTTATCTTCAGAAAATGTATAACTTAGGCTTAATTGATGGCTCATATAAACCCTGTGATAAATGTGAAATTTGTGTTGAAACGAAATTGACTAAGAAATCTTGTCCTTCTGTTTTTGAACGTGAAACTGAACTTCTTGGATGTATTCATACTGATTTAGGTGATTTGAAACATACTGAAACCAGAGGTGGTAAGAGATATTATATTACCTTCATAGATGATTTTTCTAGATATATCAAAGTTTATCTTATTAGAAATAAAGATGATGCCTTTGATATGTTTCTTTCTTATAAAGCTGAAGTAGAGAATCAATTGGATAGAAAGATTAAGAGAGTTAGATCTGATAGAGGAGGTGAGTATACCATCTTTAATGATTTCTGCAAAAAAGGTATTATACATGAAGTAACTCCTCCTTATTCTCCTGAATCAAATGGTGTAGCTGAATTGTTAGCTCTTCTGCACCTGATAATTTGTGGGGTGAAGCTTTATTGACTGCATGTTTTCTTCAGAATAGGATTCCTCACAAGAAAACTGGTAAGACACCCTATGAACTGTGGAAAGGCTATAAACCCAATCTGAAATATTTAAAAGTGTGGGGGTGTCTTGCTAAGGTTATGTTTCCTGATCCAAAGAAAAGGAAAATTGGTTCTAAGACTTCTGATTGCATGTTTATTGGCTATGCTGAACATAGTGCTGCTTATAGATTTCTTGTTTTAAAGAGTGATGTGCATGATTGTGATACTATCTTAGAAACCAAGAATGCTGAATTCTTTGAACATGAGTTTCCTTTGAAATCTAAATATGCCTCTTATTCTCATTCTGAATTGTTTAATTTTGATGATTCTGTTCATGTACCTTTTCAAATTGCTAACAATGACTCTGCAGATAATGAGCATGAACATGAAGAGGAAGATTTTAGAAGGAGTAAGAGACAAAGGAAACCAACTTCCTTTGAAAATGATTTTTATATTTATTTATCTGATAATGATCCTTTAACCTTTTCTGATGCTATTTCATCTTCTGATTCACGGTTTTGGAAAGAAGCTATCAAAATTGAACTTGATTCTATCACGAAAAATAATACTTGGGTTTTAGTTGATTTGCCTAAAGGAGCAAAACCAATTGGATGCAAATGGATCTTTAAAAGAAAATACCATCCTGATGGCTCCATTGATAAATATAAAGCTAGATTGGTTGCAAAAGGTTTTACTCAAAAAAAAAATATTGATTATTTTGATACTTTTGCTCCTGTTGCTAGAATTTCTTCTATTCGTGTTTTAATTGCATTAGCTTCTATCTACAAACTTGTGATCCATCAAATGGACGTGAAGACAACATTTTTGAATGGTGATCTAGAAGAAGAAATTTACATGACACAACCTGAAGGATGTGAAGTCAAGGGTCAAGAAAATAAGGTTTGCAAACTCATTAAATCCTTGTATGGATTAAAGCAGGCTCCCAAACAATGGCATGAGAAGTTTGACCAGACTTTACTTGGTAATGGTTTTTATTAATTTGATGTTGATAAATGTGTTTATGCTAAAACTGTGGATGGTGAATGTGTCATCATTTCTTTGTATGTAGACGATATGCTTATTTTTGGTACTGGCATTAATATTGTAATTGAGACAAAAAATTTCCTCTCATCGAAATTTGATATGAAGGATATGGGAGAAGCAAGTGTTATATTGGGTGTGAAAATCATAAGGAAGGGAGATAGTATCACACTATCCCAAGAACACTATGTGGAAAAACTTCTTAAGAAGTTTGGTTATTATGATTTTAAATCTGTGAGTACCCCTTATGATTCCAACACCCAACTCAAGAAAAATAAAGGAGACCCTGTTTCTCAATCTGAATATGCTCAAATTATTGGGAGCTTGCTACATCTGATGAACTTTTCTCGGCCAAATATAGCATATGCTGTTAGCAGATTGAGCAGGTATACACATAGCCCCAATAAGGATCATTGGGAAGCACTTGCTAGAGTAATGAAATACTTGAGAGGTACCATGAATCTTGGTATCAAATATAGTGGATTTCCCGCTGTACTTGAAGGATACAGTGATGCCAATTGGATCTCGGATTCAGACGAGACAAAATCCACTAGTGGTTATATATTTACACTTGGTGGTGGTGCGGTTGCGTGGAAATCAGCTAAGCAATCTATTATTGCTAGATCCACTATGGAATCAGAGTTTATAGCTCTAGAATCAGATGGTAGTGAAGCTGAGTGGCTGAAAAATTTATTAGCTAATATTCCTTTGGGAATGAAACCCACACCATCAGTGTCGATGCATTGTGATAACCAATCTGCAACTGCAATTGCTAAGAACAAAACGTATAATGGTAAAAATCGACATGTTCGATTGAGACACAATGTGGTAAAGCAGCTGCTGAAAGATGGAGTAATCTCCATAGATTATGTAAAATCAGAGGTAAATTTGGCCGACCCTCTGACTAAACCATTGGGTAGAAAAATGGTATTTGATACATCGAGGGGAATGGGACTTGAGCCAATTGGAATCAGTGAATAATGGTAACCCAACCTTTGTGATTGGAGATCCCATGAAGAAGGTTCATATGGGAAAAACAAGTTATTCATATTGATCTGACAGCACTAAATATTTTATTGTGTGGTCCATTCCTAGGATGTAAGTGTTGTGCTGCATTAAGAGAGGATAAGCTCTTAAGCTTTTAATAATTTCCATAGCCCTTATGGGTGGTATATGAAATGCGACATATACTTGATGGAATCACCTATATGAGTGTCAAGTGGGGCCGCTTGTATGAGAATTGCCTCATGCGCATGGCCGATTAAGCGCACCACAGCTATAACAGTGAGAAAATGTGGGGGTGTGACGATTAGTAAGGCCTCTAACACACACTAAAGTGTCTTGGTTCATAGAGCTTGCTCCACCAATTCACTTGTGTGTTAAGTCTTATTGGTCTAGGTCTGGTTCATAGCCGGAAAGGCACCAGATTCGAAAAGTTGCACTCTCGGTGATTGCTCAGGAAACCTCTCCTTAACCCTACCTTGAAACTTTTGAAATATGTGGGGGATTGTTGGAAAATTAATGATATTCCAAAAGTTCCAAGTCCCACAATTTCCACATGTGCACCGTCCACTTCCTTCAAACCTTGGAATTTCCAAATCTTGTTGACTATGCATTCAACCTTGAAACTACAAAGCTTTAATTTTTACTCCCTTCAAACCTTGGAATTTCCAAAGCTTGTTGACTATGCATTCAACCTTGAAACTACAAAGCTTTAATTTTTTATCACCCAAAATTAATGTGCAACTTACCTTGAAATTAACGATTTTTTGGCTATATATAGAGGACAAATTTTACATTGTTGATCACTCTCATCTCCTCTCTTCTTTCCCTACCTTTGTCCAGTTCTCGAGCAATCACAATATTATTATTATTTCTCGCCAGTTCTGTTACCCGACTACCCGGAGGAAGCTGTTTAATCCTGGGGAGGTGTTCTGGATATTCCGGGATAAAACCTTCAAGGACAGCGAATTGATTTTCGCGACTCAGCTTATTTTCTTGCAGGTTCAGTTCGTGACTCTGTTGCTGTTTCAAAGTCACTGCTCCGCGTCAAATATCCAACAATTAATATGCAACGCCAAAGCAGTTTGTCGAACATGCACAGGCAAAAATAGAAAGAAGAAGAGAGGGGTAAAGTAGAGAGAAAGAAGACTGAATAAGAAACCTTCACCCTAGTTCTTTGTATGTTTACAATGTAGTATTGGTGTATTTATACAAAGAACTACAAACTAACAAGCTAACTAATAAGCTATTAGCTAACAGACTCTGAAACAGAAGTTAACTAACTAAAGCAACTCTAACTGCTTTTATTTTCAACATACCCTTCTACAAGATCCCCATTTGAACCCCTCCTTCCTCCTTAAATACCCTTCTATGGTTCTACCATTTCAACCTCCATACTCCTCTCTCCTAATTTGTGACTCCTCTTTCAACTGTATACCTCTTTTCCATTAAACCTAAAACTTCAGGTCTTAAAATTAAAAATAATAATAATAATAAATTAACAATGATGAAAACTCACAAAAGTATCATATTAAGAATAAAAGAAATAGTGCAAGGGCCACAAAAGAAAAACATATATAAATACTTAAGCTAAGATACATAGATTTAAGCTTATCATCTAAGATATTCAATGAAAAGACATTGTTTTCCCATAATCTGGGATAAATGAAGGGAGAATACTGGCACCTTAGATCAAGCTCATTGATTTGAATGTTAAATCTAATCTCAAACTTCCTAAAACAAGCCAACTTGACAATATAAAGGTAAACAAAAGGAACAAAAGATGAAAATATAAACAAATTTCCAAAAAAATTGACAGAAACTTTCCCATGAGTACCAAGGCACCACACATGCGAGTCTCGTCCTTCATCGGAATTGTAATTCTGCGATTCTGAAATTAGTGGAAGCTGCGAGTTTCAGAGGTTCCTTCCCTACACGCTGTGAATCTCGATTTTGATCAAGAAACCGAAACCCTCACGATGGCAAGTAACAATCTGCAGGGAGTAAATCTCCCAATTCTAACTGATAAGAATTGGGATCGATGGAATTCTCAGATGAAAGTTCTATTTGGGTTTCAAGATGTTCTTGATGTTATAGAGAATGGGTTTCAACCACTGACCCAAGACATGACTGAAGAACAGAAGACTCTTCATAACGATATGAAGAAGAAGGATTGTAAAGCGATGTTTCCCATTCATCAATGCGTGGATGATACGCATTTTGAGAAAATAGCAAATGCATCTTCAGCAAAGGAGATGTGGGACATTATACAGAAAGTTCATAGTGGTAGTGACAAGGTAAAGAAGGTAAAGGTGCAAACTCTTCGAAGACAGTATGAAGGTCTTCAGATGGAGGAGAATGAAAAGGTTGGTGAATACTTCACCAAGATCCTAACCACTGTCAATTTAATGAAGGGTTGTGGAGAAAAGATCACTGATGTGATGGTGATAGAGAAAATCATGAGGTCCTTGGCTCCCAAATTTGACTACATCATAGTGGCAATTGAAGAATCTAAAGATGTGGACAACATGAAGATAGAAGAGTTGCAGAGTTCATTGGAAGCACATGAGATGCGCCTTGCTGATCGTAATTCTGTGAAAGTTGCAGACAAGCTTTGAAGGTTGTTCTGGACAATCATGATGACAAAAAGAAGAAGTGGATAGGCAAAGGAAAGTCTGGCAACAAGTCAAAGTGGTCTCAAGATAATTCTGACAAGCCAGAATCGTCCAAAAGGAGAGGTGAATCTGCAAAGAATGGTGGCAATCAGAGGAAGACTGATAAGAAGAATGTTGACTGCTACAAGTGTCACAAGATGGGACACTACTCCTATGAGTGTCGCAATGGTAAACCAAAACAACAGAAGAATGCAGACAAGGAAGCTTATGCAACAAGTGAAGATTCTGATGAAGATCCTATAATGCTAATGGTCACAACAATGAATTCAACAGTGAGTGTTGAAACTGATGAGATATGGTACCTAGACTCAGGTTGTTCCAATCACATGACCAGCCACAATGAATGGTTGGTAGATCTGGACAAGACGAGGACTGGCAGAGTAAAATTTGCTGAAAACAAGACACTTCAGATAAAAGGGAAAGGAGATGTAGTCATTCCAAGAAAGAATGGTAAGACTGCAGTTATCAAAGATGTTTTCTATGTTCCAGAGTTAAAGTGCAATTTGATGAGTATTGGTCAGCTAGTGGAGAAAGGTTATAACTTTGACACGAAAAATAGGAAGCTTCATCTGTATGATCCTGAGGAAAGACTAGTTCTGAATGCAAATCTCACAAAGAACAAAACCTTTCAGGTCAATATGAAAGCTGCTGAAATCAAATGTTTTGCTGCACAAGAACCTGAAGAAGAATGTTGGACTTGGCACTCCAGGTATGGTCACTTAAACTTTAAAAGTTTGCATCAGTTAGGTGTCAAATGCATGGTGTCCGGTTTGCCTGTTACCGCATTACCTGAGAAAGTTTGTGAGGTTTGTATGGCTAGGAAAAAAACCAGAAATTATTTTCAGTCACAACTAGGAATGAGAGCTAAAGACATTCTAGAAGTTGTGCATTCTAATCTGTGTGGGCCACTTGAGGTTCCTTCATTAGGAGGAAACAAGTATTTCATGAGTTTTGTTGATGAGTACAACAGGATGTTGTGGGTATATATTATCAAGCAGAAAAGTTGAGCATTCTCAACATTTGTGAACTTTAAAGCTGCAGTGGAAAGGCAGAGTGGGAAGCTTCTCAAAACCCTCAGAACTGATGGAGGAGGAGAGTACACTTCCAAGGAGTTCGCTGATTTTTGTTTGAAGAGTGGTGTGCAACATGAAGTGACAACCCCTTATACCCCACAACACAATGGTCTACCAGAGAGAAGAAACAGAACTATCCTCAACATGACAAGGAGCATGCTGAAGGAGAAATTTCTGCCTCAAAGTTTCTGGGGAGAAGCAGTAGTAGTGGCTGCTTATATTCTGAACAAATGTCCAACAAAGAGGCTTCCAGAACAAGTTCCTGAGGAAATTTGGACCGGAAGTAAACCCAAGGTTAGTCATTTGAGGATTTTTGGTTCACTTTGTTATAAGCACGTTCCAGATCAAAGGAGAAGCAAGCTACAAGACAAGAGTGAAGCAATGATCTTAGTTGGATATCATCCAACTGGTGCGTACAAGCTGTATGATCCAACAAGAAAGTAGATGACTTTCAACAGAGATGTCATGGTACTTGAGAAAGAGCACTGGGACTGGAAGGAGAACAGAAGCAGTCTTAGAAGATTTGGACTTGATGTTCTGGGTGAGGATAGTAATTGTGCACCTTTATCAGTTGTCCACCAAACTAATTATGAGGCTTTACCACATGATGATCAGGCTGATTTAGATGGTTATGCAGACCATGTTCCAAGACCTCAAAGGCAGAGGAATAGGCCTGAAAGATATAGTGAGTATCAGACAGCTCCTAACCATGCAGTTAATGATGAAGGCGATCTGGTTCACTTTGCTTTGATGGAGGACGCTGAGCCATTGGGTGTGGATGAAGCTCTTGCGAAACCAGTTTGGTAGGCTACTATGATTGATGAGTTGAAAGCAATTGAGAAAAATCAGACTTGGTCTCTAGTCCATTTACCTCCAAATAAGCATAAAATTGGGGTTAAATGAGTGTTCAAAAAGAAATTGAATCCTGATGGTTCTATTGCTAGGCACAAGGCAAGGCTTGTGGCTAGAGGTTTTCTTCAGAAACCTGGGCTGGATTATTCTGAGGTTTTCGCACCGGTGGCAAGGATAGAAACCATAAGACTAGTGGTTTCCATTGCTAGGGCGAGAAACTGGCCTATTTTTTCAGCTGGATGTGAAATCTGCATTTTTGAATGGACCTTTGGAAGAAGAGGTTTATGTGAGTCAGCCTCCTGGATTTGAGATACAAGGAAAAGAGAACATGGTTTTCAAGCTCAGCAAAGCCTTATATGGCTTGAAGCAGGCCCCACGAGCATGGAATAAGAGAATTGATGGTTTCCTCCTTCAACTCAAATTTCATAGGTGCTCTGTGGAGTATGGTGTGTATGTCAGAAAGAGTCATGGAGACACTAGTTTGCTACTCATCTGTCTATATGTAGATGATTTGTTGATAATTGGGTCAGATCCTAAAGAACTTGATGAGCTGAAGCAGATTCTGAAGTCTGAATTTGAGATGTCAGATTTAGGAAAGCTAAGTTACTTCCTGGGCATGCAATTCGAGTATACTACAGCAGGAATTTTCATGTATCAGCAGAAGTACATCAAAGACATACTGAAGAGATTCAACATGGGGAATTGTCATCCAATAACAACTCCATCTGAAGTGAATATCAAGTTGAGGAGGGATGATGAAGGAGATGTTGATGCATCTTTGTACAAGCAACTTGTTGGTTCACTCAGATTTTTGTGCAACTCAAGGCCTGATATTTCCTATGGTGTGGGACTCATCAGCAAGTTCATGTGTGCACCTAAGAAATCACATTTGGCTGCTGCCAAAAGAATTTTGCGGTATCTGCAGGGTACTACAGATTATGGAATATTGTTTCCAAGGAAGAAGAAGCTTGGAAAGGAGCTGGAACTGGTTAGCTACACAGATTCTAATTATAGTGGCGACTTGGATGACAGGAAAACTACTTCAGGGTACTTGTTTCAGCTGCATGGAGCTCCAATCTCTTGGACCTCAAAGAAGCAACCTGTCATAACTCTTTCCTCATGTGAAGCTGAATACATAGCACGATCCTTTGCTACTTGCCAGGCTGTTTGGCTTGAAGAACTGTTAAGAGAAATGGGTTTTGTGACTAAGAAGCCAGTGGAGCTGATGGTTGACAACATCTCAGCAATTAGTCTTGCTAAAAATCCAATTTCTCATGGAAGAAGTAAGCACATTGAAGTCACATTTCACTTTCTGCGTGAACATGTGAATGGAGGGAAGCTGGAGCTGGTGTACTGCCCCACTGATGAGCAGAAGACAGATATCTTCACCAAGCCTTTGAAGACTGAAAGATTTGTGATCTTAAGGAAAGAGATAGGTGTAGTATCTCTTGGGTATTTGAATTAAGGGGGAGTATTGTGGATATTAATTCAAATATTTAATCTAGCTAATAGATAGTGATATAGTGCTATTAGGTAGAGGCTAGAATAAAAGATAATAACTGATTTGGTTATTATGATAAGAAGTTATCTTTTAGTTATCTTCTAGTAAGTTAGGTCTTTTATATAAGACATGTATTGCTTTCAATTTTAATTAAGTCAATAATATATTTTCCCTCAATCTTTCTCTACTCTTTCACGTTATTCTCTATTTTCTCTAACACACCATACTCCTTGTGCACCCTAGACTACGCCTAGAATTATTAATTAACTTTTTTATTTTAATTTTATGGTGAAGTTTTAAATATATTTAAAAATGAGAAATTTTACAAAATAAATTACAAGAGAAATTCTCGAACACAATATTTTGTGTTGTTTGATTTTTTATATACACGTTCGTGTGTTTCAAGTTTAAACCTAAGGTTAGTAAAATATAGCATGTCTCTTTAAAATTAACAAAAAAACTACATAGCATGACTTAGTATGCACAACAAACGCATGACTAGTTATTTCAGTCTATAAGAAGCACATGAAATATTTAAAATATTGAATAATTTTAAAGTCTCTTTGAATTGCACTTGTCGTACGTTGTCGTCAGCTTGTGTCGTAGGGTGTTGAGTTAAAGTCCCGCAACGAGTGCAACCCTCGTGCTAAATTTCCAACGTTGAGTTTGGAACCCTAACTAGACTGTCGATGATAAGCCGGAGAAAGGTGAGGATGACATTAAGTCAGCATGCCCCTTATGCCTTGGGCGACACACAGTGGCGGCACTACGTTGTGACAGGTGAGGGCTACTGCACCCCCAAATTATAAACTTTTTTGAACTACCGATGTGGGACTTAAGAGTGATGGTAATCGGAAGAGGGGAAGAGGAGCGGAAGGAGAACCAGAGAAAAAGGATCATAAGAAGAAGATGGACGGCTGCGGAGGAGATCTACAATGCAACGAATAAAGGGAATAGAGGGAGCTATTCTCTGTTTTCATAGATGGACTCCAGGAAGTGGTGGGAAGGGATATCATAGAAAGCATTTTCAAGAAGGTGGGTAGAATCAGATACTTTTATGTCCAGAGAAGCTAAAAAGAGGGGCGTAGGTTCAAATTCGCCTTCGTCAGGTTTTAATTCAAGTACAAGGACGCGATGGTGGCAAGGAAAACAAATGGGGAAGTAGAGTGGGCATCGTTCAAAAAGTGGAGATAAGAGGGAAGAAATGGGTGGTGAAGAAGCCTGTAAAATGTAACTTTGGAGCAACGACTATAGTTTTATGTACAAATTTTGAGAGAAAGACAAAAAGTGGTTGTAAAAAACGGTGGTAGGAACTCTGAGGAGTATCCAAAGCATCAAAGTTGTTCAAGATTACTTGCTGAGAATGGCCTGTTGATTGGGTAGTTGGTTATTTGCTCAAAATTTTGGCTTTAGAGTAACTGGCTTATAGGTTTGAGTCTTTTGCTATTTTGGTCCCTCCAAATGTTATGGTCTAGTTCCGCCACTGGCGACACACATGCTACAATGGCGGAACAAAAGATTACAATCCTGCTTCGTGCCTTTAAAATCTGTCGTGCTGTATATCATTATTGTAAAATTAATAGATGAATGTAAACTTGCTTAACATTATTTTAAATTATTATTATATGAATAGGTGAAAGTAATTTTTAATCCATACCCATGAATAAAATATATTAAAAATAAAGCAAAGCCATTAAATTAAAAAAAGTAAAAAACCAACACAAATGACAAAACAATTAAAAAAATTGAATTTTCCTACAGCAAAAATTAGAAAAGTGTAAATACAATAACCCAAACAAAAAAATGTTTTGGAAAACCTTAAAAAAGATAAAAAAAAATTCAAAACAGTTCTCTCTTTCTCCTTTCCAGCCTTTCCCCCTTGGCTTCCTTCTTCTTTGTTCAGCTCACAAACGCCATAGATAGAAAACAGAAAATTCAGATCAAAACCACTTAACGTTAACACAAAGGAGAAAAATGCTAATAACGTGTAATTATCAAGCCAAAACACATTTTATTCCTAATCTCATGTTAATTAAGCCATGAGAACGATGAAGTCATGGTAACCATTTAACCAGAACGATGCCGAGCGTCGCCGTTAAGCTCTATAGCGTGTTCTTCAAGTTTCTCTTGAAGAACCGTTTACAGAACCGGATCCAAGACCCGCCTGAAAAATCCGACCCGTTTGGCGTCACTACCCGACCCGACGAATCCATCGCCGCTCCTAACCCTTCTTTCACCGACGGCGTCGCCACCAAAGACATTCACATTGACCCCTTCACTTCCCTCTCTATCCGAATCTTCCTTCCCGAATCCGCACTCGCCTCGCCCGAACGGCGGAACAGTTACGGCCCTCCGGGGACACCGGCGACGGAGGATCCGAGGAGGAAAAGCGTAAGCGACACCGGCAGCGAGGGGTACCGAGGCTATGCGCCGGCGGTGGATGATCGCCGGAGGAAACTGCCGGTGATGTTGCAGTTTCACGGCGGTGGTTGGGTGAGCGGGAGCAACGACTCGGTGGCGAACGACTTATTCTGCCGACGGATGGCCAAGCTCTGCGATGCGGTGGTTGTTGCGGTCGGGTATCGGTTGGCGCCGGAGAATCGGTACCCGGCGGCGTTTGAGGATGGGTTGAAGGTGCTGCATTGGCTGGCGAAGCAGGCGAATTTGGCGGATTGTAGGAAGTCTTTGGGGGTCAAGAAATCGTTGGATGGTGGTCATAGGCATATTGTTGATTCGTTCGGAGCTTCTGTGGTTGAGCCATGGTTGGCTGCTCATGGTAATCCATCAAGGTTGCAACCTCAACTTGTATAGTTTTTGATATCCCTTTGTGATTGGTGTTTAATTTATACCCTGATCTTGCTTTTGTAGAATGATTAGTTTGTTTGTACATTTTGTAACTTGGATTTAGATGTCACAATCAACCTGGTTGTGACTTGTAACTAAATTGAATGCTGTTTTCTTTTTTCCATTGTTTTAAATGTAGATAGTGACTTAAAAATGTGGACTGCAGTAGCATATTGGTGGAGGGATCTCTGAGTAAGGAGTAAATTTTTAGTACTCATGTAGTTTGATAGTTTTCTTGAACTTTTGGTTCAAAAAATAAAGTTGAGAAAGGAAAATCTAGCCATACATGGTAGGTGTCTTATTTCTAGGGAGTGGAGTATTTTGCAGGAGGACCGAACAGATGGGCAGTGCAGTAGTAGAGTCTTGAATTTGATGGCAGCAAGTTTGAGTTGGGATTTGCAATCTGATGTTGAATGCAATGAAATAGTGGCTGACTTGGTGTGGCCTGATAAACAGCTAGGATTCTGGGTAGTGAGTTATTCTTGGACTCGGTTTACATGATTGCTTAGTCACATTTTAAGGATGTTTCAGATTTGGGGCAAAATTTGTACTCATGCCTTTTTTGACTGATTAGCTAGTTTCTGCATGGAGTGTCAATCATAGGTGCAGCTTCCTGTTCCAAAGCCCAAACATATATGTGTTTGGGGTTTTCAGTTTTTGTTGAGATCATACTGTCTGGCCGTTCCCTGTCTTCTCTATTGAATTATTTGATTTTCCGTGTTAAACAATTGCTTACTCATCTATTTTTGTTTTGCCTCTCTTGCGCAAATCGAAGAACACATTTGCCTATTGCCAAAGTGGGAATTGATTGATGTCTTTGCTACTGTTTATAAAGATCATAAGCTTCATTTTATTTAAAGAGATAATGTCTGAAGATGTGAGTTCTTTCACTTTAGAATCTCTATGTACTCTATTTCTTATAACTTAACATCATAGATGTGCTGAAAATCATAAAGACATTGAGAGAGAGGAGGTCATATGATGATGGCATGCAAAATATTCTTTTGGTGGATGTTACTTGATAACAGACCCAGGTCAACCTGCACTATTCGATGTGGAACTTAGAGGGTTTAGATGATAAAGGAAAAAGACTTGTTGACCTAAGGTGCTTAAACAGTAGTTTATATGTACCTTTTTCTCCCTGGACTCAGGCATTCTTGCTTTTGGGCTGATACTTTCTAAAATATATTAATTGTCAATATTGGATTTCAGATTATTTTTAATTTTCAAATATGCATTTCCTTTTATTTGCTAACTTTTAGTTTTCTTTTCCTGATGTATAAACCATCCCTTTGGCACTTCTGTGAGTTTTGAAATTTTCTTTTGATAAAAGGCTTATTTGAAAAGTACCGAATTATCCACGAATTTTCCTGAGTCTTAGATGATTGCTAGTTTAATCCAATTTATGGACAAGGGGTTAAAAATGCTAATGGACAACATTAGTAACTATCACACCGTTCCTCAAAAATAAAATAACTATCACACCGTACTATATTGAGTTTGCTACATGGGTTAATAAATAAGGTTAATATAATGCTTCACATGTAGGTTCTGCCATTTTCTTATTGGGATTAATTTTACTTGCTGTTGCAGGGGTCAGTTTCTTCTTCTTGGTTGTGGCTAAGAATCTCATATCTCAGTTGATCTTTTCTACTCAACTTTCTCTTACTAAAGAGATTTCTTTGCGTCGTCTTTATACCATGAAACTTGTTTAAGGAGTCAGTTTAATTCTGATTAATTTCGCCATTCCTAATATTCCATATCTGTCTAACTTTTTCTTGAAATGAGCACTTTTCAAATAAATTCTTTTAGAGAATATGCATTTGGAAAATAACTTCCAAGTGATATGGGTGAGTAAGAGGATGCTTGTTTCACATGAGTGTAGTATTGTATGTGCTTCTGCAAAGATTTTTATTTACTTCCTTTGTATTTGGTGGGATATATGTTTTTGAAACAGGTGTTTTTGTAAAGCCAAAAAAAATTGCCATCTTAAGTTGAAGGGTAGAACTTCCATAGATAAGCTGTTGTATTGTCTGTTACCTTGATTTTTTTTCTTTTCATGGTTCCTGTTGGATGTTAGCGTTCATGGAGTTATGTATCGCGACTGTTGGGGACTTGAATCTTATCCTTTTCTTTGATATTGAATCAGGTGTGTTCTTCTTGGTGTGAGTTGTGGAGCAAATATTGCAGATTATGTGGCTCGAAAAGCTGTAGAAGCTGGAAAACTTCTGGACCCTGTCAAGGTGGTAGCACAGGTCCTGATGTATCCATTTTTTTGTTGGAACTGTGCTCACTTGTTCCGAAATAAAATTGGCAAACTCATATTTTTATGACAAGGCTATGTGTGTGCTAGCATGGAAACTATTCCTACCTGAGGAAGAATTTAGCCTGGACCATCCAGCCGCCAATCCCCTAGTTCCAGGCCTCCTTCCTCCTTTAAAGCTAATGCCTCCAACACTGACGGTGGTTGCCGAACTTGATTGGATGAGGGACCGTGCCATTGCTTACTCAGAGGAGCTTAGGAAGGTGAATGTTGATGCACCTGTTCTTGAGTATAAGGACGCAGTCCATGAATTTGCAACACTTGACATGCTTCTCAGAACCCCACAGGTGCAGGTTTGTGCAGAGGATATTGCCATCTGGGTCAAGAAATATATTTCATTTCGAGGTCATGAATTCTCATATTGAACAGGATATATCAGATTGTGCCATGATCAGTGAGAAAATACCCCCCCCCCCCCCCCTCTTTGAAATTAGGTTCAGGTCGCACTCTTCTGCTACCTATTTACTTGGGGATTTGTGATATATTGATTATTTATTCTGCTTGATAAGGTCCTGCCGTTCTGGTTGTTGACAAGTTCAAGATGGAGAGTTGTTTGAGTTTGAGAATGGGGTAGTTGAGCCTGTGAAATGCATTCACTTTCTTGCACACCACATTTGGATGCCCTTGTTCCATTTTTTCCTGTGTATTCTGATGTACTATTTCTCATGAAAAGAGGTAAAATTTAGTGCACTATTCTTTTAGCTATGACTTTGCAGTCTCCAACCGATTCTCTTGTCTATAGTCCGTGGAGTTGTGGGAATTCTTAGTTCTTTGTTTTTCGATAATATTCAGATTAAAAAAAGCAATTCTTTGTTAGATACCATTTAGTGACGATCTAGGATGAAGAGATTGAGTTTATCTCATAACGTGTACCAAAAGTTATGGTCGATGCTTTGCTTAGTTTGTTTTGATGGCCATGATGTTTGTCTCCATTACAGACAATTGTTTCATAATTATCTTTGTTGATTGTTTAGTTCCAGTCGCACTGCTATTATAAATATGCTGCGGTCTTCACAGGAATGCCTCGGCCATTACCACAAATCATGAGGTAATTATCTCTTTTGATTTCTATGGAGGGGAACCAAGTGGAGGTTGAATCCTTATAAAAAACCTATCATGAAGCAAAGATATTGAAACATGGTTTGCAAACATCGCAACATCAAGGCTTTTCAGCTCATCGCATCCACTTCGTGATAGACCGCAACAATTTTAAAACCTTGGATGAGAAATTTACCCTAGTTGATATCATTTTCGTGCCGAGTAGGACTAGTTTGGATTTTTGGTATCAATATTGAAAGCACTTTGAGGGATTGGGAGCCATTTTGACCCAGTGGAGGATGGTTAGTCAGATTAAGTCTGTCTAATTTTCTGGGTGTATTCACATTGGTGGCATCTCTGCTGAGTTTCTTGTACTAGAACGTAACTATGGTTGAAGAGAGTTATGTTACTTTCAAAAAAAGCAACCTTAAGAATTAACTGAGAAAAGAAATGTTTCTTGTTTATTACTTCTTGTACGATGAAGAAAAAAAGCAGGCTTAGTGTAGTGTGTTATGTGTCTATGTTGCTTCATTATCCAGAAAACAAAAAAAAGACATAAAAATAATGGAAAATGTCCATTCATAGTGAGAATGTGTTTTTGTCGAATGAAAGACCAGGTTCTTTGTAATCTCAGTGGTTGGTGGGGTGTGACCGTAGAAAGAGAGAATTTATTGGGTTCAACCCCACATCTGCTCTCAACATCCTCTAATTTTGAAATTCCAAAATTACTTCTCAATCCCACCATCCCTTTAAGTCCCTCTCCTGTGCACTCTTCGCATCCCTTCACCGTCATTCTCCTCACAACTTTCATTACCACTCTCCTAGTCTCCTCACAATTCTCACCACCACTCTCCTCAGCCCTCTTAACACCTCCACTTAACTCGTTATTGGGTATTATTTTCTATCAATTTTGTTTAATTGGTTAAGGACAAGTCTCCTTGTAAAGGATGGTAATGGGTAGGGTACTATAGTACCCATCCCCATACCTGCATTTTCAAAAATTACTCGTACTCGTTCTTATATTCGCGTGGGTAACAACTCTTTTTTTTGGTCAATGGAGAAAGTTTCATTCATTGAAAAGGGCCAAGCCCAGGACAAGGCTACAAGCTCCAAACAAGTTCAGCCTTTTCTACAGAGCCCAAACAATTTTCCAAGCATCACAAGGGCCTGCTAGCTGAAATACACACAATAAACTTACAAGAAAGTTATTGACCAAAAAAAAAAAAAAAAAAAAAAAAAAAAAAAAAAAAAAACTTACAAGAAAGTTCATTACACTTAAGCACATGACTCTTTTATACATCTAAACAAGTTTGTTAAAGGAGATTAAATAAAATAACTTGCAAGCCCACAACCACCAAGCCCATCACCAACGAGCCCAAAACTCAGCCCAATGAAAGAAATCCTGACAAACCCTAGCTTTTGGGAAACAAAGGCGTTGGGAGCGATGACGAAGCCAAAGACGACGGAGGTGGAACGACGTCGGCTCCACCGCTCAACCCAGAACATAATATCCAGCAAACAAAGCGAAGATTTGATATGACAGCTTATATGCCGCTTCTTCAAAACCTTGTCGGCTCTGCCGTCAGCATCTATGCTACAAGGTCATCAACTACAATGGTGCACAACACCTCAGAACAAGCAAAAGACCAGATCTGGGAGGAAGGAGCGACGAGACCATGGAAGTACCGTTGAAGACGATGGTGGCCACGAATGGTGCTTGAAGGTTGGAGGTGGAGGCCGCAGGTGTGAGGAGGCCGCAGAGCATAAACATCAAACAATGAGAACAAATGGGCAAAAGAGAAGACGGTGATAGAGGGGGAGGAGGTTGCGAGATGAGGGTGGTGGCCAGTGGCGGAACTAGAAATTTTAGGAAGCCTAGGCAAATTTTATGATTAAGTCCCTAAACTTTGCATTTCCTTATAAATTTGCCTTTTCTCTAATATTTTTTTGGGCCAAAAAACCTACCTAGTCCAAAGAAATTTGTATTTTTTTTTACTTTGAGCCAGGGCATTGGACCTACCAAGCCCTGTGGTAGATCCGCCACTGGTGGTGGCGGCACAAGGGAGATGGCATGGCAGCGGCACGGTGGGCGGATATAACAGAAGTGACCACAAAAGGGGAAAACTAAACTAAAAAGAAGAGAAAACCCACTTACCTATTGTGGGAGAAAACTACCTATCTAGTGTAGGAGAGGCCTCCATGACGGAGGAGGAAGAACCCCCCAAAGGGGGAGGATCCCCCAATGGGGGTGGTGGCTGGTTGTGGTTTGTCTTCAAACACTAGGAAACAATTATTTACCTTGATTTTTGGTCTTCCCCACCCAACTCATATGTCCCCTATCTCTTACCACTTGAACTATTAATAAAACTTTGTAAATGTTGATATTTTTACTTGTATTTTCAACCATTTATTGAAGAATTTCAATATTTTATGTACGAATTTATATCCATCATATTTTTTTAATAATCGTATTAAGACTATTTATTTTTTCAAACAAAACAATTATTTACCTTGAATATATTTTTTATAATATTGATCACAATAAGCATTGCACAGGTTTATGCAATAGTCAAATATATAAGGATGGATTAAGATTGAAATTTTCTTAATTTTTTTTTACAGCAATTTTTTTTCTTAATTAGCATCTTCTAATAATTGTAAAAGCACCATAGACGCTTGTATACATACATGTTTTTACCGATTCTACCCAAAATAGAAGTTATGATTTGAATTATGTGAGTAATTGAACCTTTCTCTCGAAATCAACGGATGCAGGACCACTTTGTGGTTCAAAACACACCACAAGCTACGTCTATTTCGCCTCATACACCTTCACTCTACTACATCCAATATATATGCTACTTTTCCTTGATCTTGTTAATTTGCTCACAATCATTTACCCATTTGGTATCCTCTTATCTTTGTGTCAGATAAACCACAGTAATAGAAACTCATGGGTGAGAAGATTAAGATTGGCATCAATGGTACTTAAACAATGTCATTTCTTTGTCATATATTTATTTTGAGTTATGTCTGAACTTTGTTAGATGTACATTGAATTGGTTTAGCTGAGTGTGATGTTTTGATTATCTTTTTTTGCTTTGAGATATGTGGAATAATATTTGTGTTGATGCAAGAAAAAAACAAACACGGTTCTCCTATTTTAGTTAACACAATGTGTGTGCTTGTGACAATGAAGGGTTTGGAAGAATTGGACGGTTGGTTGCTAGGGTGGCATTGCAGAGAGATGACGTGGAGCTTGTTGCTGTTAATGATCCTTTCATCACAACTGATTACATGGTACGCGCTAAAAGTATAATATAAAGTCATTCATGTGTGCATTACTTAACAACTTAAGCTTTTGGGATATGGTATCATAGCCTTTATGAACACGTGATCTAAAGTTCGATCCTTGTTAAATCTATTATTCTAATAAAAAAATTCAAATTTTATCACAAGGTAGTTGGGTCTGTGCATTGTCGATGCTTCAAGCCTAAGTGGACTGTTGCGTGGGGGGGTTCTCTGCCTGCGACCTGTGTTGTATCTGAACTTTTTGGGTGGTTCATGTTTAGTTATGCTGATGACTGATTCTGCATTGTAGTAATTGAGATTGGACAATGGGGATGAAATATAGGATTCATTGAGATGCGTATGGATTTCATTCATAACTTTTTAGAGTTGAGTACTATTTGTATTGTTTGTTGAAAGGTGATAATAACAAATCCATGTGACAATTGTTTAAAAAGTTTGTTTATGATTTTGTTGGGTTTGCAAATTGCATTCAGAAAAGTTCAGTTGTTTCAAGTTGGCTCTGCATATCCAGCATATGTTGATACCTTTAGTCCCATGTTACTTTTCCATTAATTATCTTGGAAAAATTTCCTGCAGACTTACATGTTCAAGTATGACACTGTTCATGGACGTTGGAAAAACCATGAAATCAAAGTTAAGGACAGCAAAACCCTTCTTTTTGGTAATAGCCCGGTCACTGTTTTTGGTGCCAGGTATATTCTAATTTCATATGAAGTAATTTGGATGCAGATTCAATATGACTCAAACTAGTCATACCAAGAAGCAGTTTCTCAGACTTACAATTGTTTTCTTATTTTACTAGGAACCCGGAAGAAATTCCTTGGGGTGAGGCTGGAGCTGAATATGTTGTCGAGTCCACTGGAGTCTTCACCGATAAAGACAAGGCAGCTGCCCACTTGAAGGTTTGTCATTCACATCACATGGTGTTGTTACTACAAATGTGATTGCCACTATCTGCATTTTGTATGTCCAGTAAAAGAATGCAGGGTGAAATTTTGTGAATTAGTTTCTTGGCAAGCTTTGTTTTCAATCCCAAATAGTTTCACAATATTAAAATTAAAGTTAATATGGAAAATGTCCATCCTTCCATTATTGATACCAGTTTAATGGACTAAGGGCAGAGTCATGCTAATTGTTTCAAGAGTCTACATGACCAAGTGGTCTAGAGTTTCATCCTTGCTGCCCCTAAATTATTGTAATAAAAAGTTGAATTTCAGCCCAAGTTAGATGAGTCTGTGCCATTTTGATCATTTCTCTTAATTTTGTGGTTATGCATTTGATATTAGGGTGGGGCGAAGAAGGTGATTATCTCTGCTCCTAGCAAGGACGCCCCAATGTTTGTTGTTGGTGTCAATGAGAAGGAGTATAAGTCAGATATTGACATTGTTTCTAATGCTAGCTGCACAACAAACTGTCTTGCTCCTCTAGCAAAGGTAGTTTATCTTATAGTTGTTTTAAATTGGAAAGAAAGATTGTTATTATATATGGAAAAATAAAATGTAAATTAACTGATTCTGTGCAAATATATTCAGGTAATAAATGACAAATTTGGTATTGTTGAAGGTCTCATGAGCACTATTCACTCTATGACCGGTAAGTTTGCAACTTTATGCATTGCATTTAGTTTCATAGAGTTTATAAATATAATCTACTTGTCTTTCTATGTTACACAGCCACTCAAAAGACTGTTGATGGACCATCAAATAAGGACTGGAGAGGTGGAAGAGCTGCTTCTGTGAACATCATTCCTAGTAGTACTGGAGCTGCTAAGGTATCTGACTTCTATAGATTAATTTATATGCACATTCTACTTTCCCACCCTTTATTCATGTGATTTAGAGTTGCGTTATCCCTGGTGAGTGGAGCAAAGCTTCAATACTCCTTTAGTATTGAAGACTCAGTACATCCCTCTCACGAAATGGTTGTTAATTATGTTTTTTTTTTCAATTTTAGAAAACAATTGAAATTAGGAATATCTTCTCATACACTCCCGATGCCTTGCTTTAAGATGGGGAAGTAGGTACTATACGAGTACTGAATTTTTTTTCTATTGAGTGATATCATACTTTGGACAAGAAAGGAAGGCAGTTTGAACCAACATAACGTGAATGCAAGTGACCATATATTTGATCAACTAGTGAAATGTTTTTTTTTTTCTAGTTCAAGATGTTCAGAGATTCCCCCTACCTCCTTCGAGCGTGTTTGGTTATGTGGTTAAGAGCATCATAGTCACTTATGGGGTTGTTGCGCTTTAGATTGTGTTCATACTACCAATCCAAACATGTCAAACAATGCTTATGAGATCCTTTTATCATTTTTTAATTGAGAAGTAATAAAGTTATTGGCACAAGCTATGAAACTTTTGCAAAGCATGTTAATAACTTCGAAAATTAGAAATGTCAACAAAGCTGGTGATAACTTTTCCAATGAAACTGCTGAATTTTATATCTTCTATATTTCACAAAATAAGTTCAATTTTTCCAATTTTTATTATCTATAAATACACATTTTTCATTTTCAAAAGCAATAAATACACATTTTTAGTTCTTTTTGGCAAGTAATTGTGTGTATGTTATACTCAAAATTATGCAGGCTGTTGGTAAGGTGCTGCCAGAACTAAACAATAAGTTGACAGGAATGTCTTTTAGAGTTCCCACAGTAGATGTTTCAGTGGTTGACCTCACAGTCAGAATTGAAAAGGGAGCAAGTTATGATGAAATTAAAGCTGCTATCAAGTAAGAATAAACTTTTTTCTTATATCCTGTTTACTTTTCCAAATTTGGTTTCTACAATGAAGTGCTCATTTTTCTAAATTTTCATTAAAAAGGGAGGAATCTGAAGGAAGTTTGAAGGGGATCCTTGGTTACACAGAGGATGATGTTGTGTCCACCGATTTTGTGGGTGACTGCAGGTGATGATACTCATAATTACTAAAATGGTTTCCTTTCTTCATGCATTGTACACCTATGATAGTCAATTATTTGGTTAGTAAGGGGAATTTAGGAAGGATTGAATTATTAGATGTGCATTGTTTTTTGGGTACCTTCACAAGGTTAGGGTTATGGTACCTTTATTTCTATCAACAAGGTTTAGCTGCGTTTGGAAGAGTTTATGTGTATGTGAGCTTTTCTAATAGAATAAGTGCTTATGCATGTGCTTGGGTCAGCTTATGAAAATAGCTTATAACCTTCTGTAAGCAGTTTTGAGCTTATTGTCGTAAGTTATTCTTATTAGCTTGTGAATAAGTACTTATTTTAAAATATCAGCTACTTTGAGCCTATTTCAATAAGTTCATCAAATTAGCATTCATGCAAGTTGTCTACTAAAACCACCATAAGTGTAGTTAATAACTTAGAAGGAGTACTCACCTTCAAACCCTAGAAAAAACTACTGTTAGGAGAGCTTCTTAGTTGCATTCTTGTCCAAGGGATGACTCTCACGGCAATGTCTGTGGGGATACCATAATAATCAAAGACAAAAGGAGGAAAAAATAGATTGTCTAAAATTCTTTTAAATTTGAAGTTTTAACACCTGAAAGTGAATTAATGAGATGAAGCTTACCATGTGATCCTGATATGCGGGCAGGTCAAGCATTTTCGATGCAAAGGCTGGAATTTCACTGAATAACAATTTTGTGAAACTTGTCTCTTGGTATGACAATGAATGGGGATACAGGTAAAACAAATTTCTTATATTCCTTTCCTTTTACACTTAGTATCTCAAATTTCACTTTCAATGTTGTGTTTTGAACTGCAGTTCACGCGTAGTTGACTTGATCCGACACATGGCTTCAGTCCAATGAGCTGGGAGGAATTTGGTCAAAAACTCAGGACTTGATGCTTCTATCTTACAGATAAGAATTCAGCAAAGTAGATTTTGGAATAATTTTGCCTCTGATAAATGAGCTGCAAGGGGTTTTCTCCAAATCTCATGTCTGAAGCTTCTGTATTTTGAACTAGCATTCAGCTTGTTACTCTACATTTATAAAGTAGTATTTGGACTAATCCTTACTTTTTGGATGTAGTAAAATACAAGTGATGCCCCCCAAGGCACCCCTATTTCAGATTAATTCTGCTATTAGATTTCCTCTTGCCAAGGATATCGCATCAAATATTAAGTTATACAACTTATTTATTGACATTAGATTGTGAGAGATATGTTTCATAGTTATGCTTATACGAATATCCTTATGGTAGTTTTTTTTTGTTAGAATTTTATCAATATGTTCTTAGTTTTAGTGGTTGTGATGATTTTTTGGGGGGCCGTTCTTTGTTATAGCAATTTCTAGTTTAGGATGATAAATAAAAAACAGAGTTCTTATCAATGCATTCATCCTTGTTCTCATACCTTCTCAATCAATCCCTATTCATGATTCATATCTACTCTCTACCATTCTGATCTAAAAATTTTAAGTCGTGGGCGCAAAACATATATATAAATTTATAAATATTGAAAACACTAGGATTATAGCCCGTTGCCGTGCGATGCACGGACGGGCGATT
The DNA here is from genome assembly GCF_012489685.1 of Lotus japonicus. NCBI lineage: Eukaryota > Viridiplantae > Streptophyta > Magnoliopsida > Fabales > Fabaceae > Lotus > Lotus japonicus. Next base: position 22,824,970 of record NC_080042.1, on the reverse strand, counting down.
CTATGAGTTATAATTTTTAATTCAATAATTTATAAAATAAATAGATTTATTTTAATAATTTTGCAGCTATAAAAAGATAGGTGATGTTAAATTATTTTTTAACTTCAGTGTATATTAGATAATACATGAACATTTGATTATTTAAAATGATTATATATTATTAATCTGAAATATAAAACAAACTCGTTTCAAACAAATAACAGAATTTACCTAATTTGTATTTTTTTTTCCTTAGTTATAATAGGATTCATAATTTTTTTATCATAGAATATGGAAAGTAATATTTGTTGTTAAAATTGGTTATATTTTTTTAAACGGAAAGCGATGCACAAAAACCGTATATATTGTTGATAAACATTTGAATTTAGACAAATATATATACTATCAAAAGATAATGGAAAATAATACAAACATATTAAATCTAGCAATTGTATATTCTTTGGAAAACCTCCTTGTACACTATTTTTTGTTACATCTCTTTTAGTAATATCTTCACTACAAATTAAAATCTTCAAACCAGATCTTGACTTCACTCGAGAAATAGCAACATATAATTAACCATGAGAGAACACAAGATTCTGTACATAAACTCCAACTTCAGACAATGTTTGACCTTAACTTTTATTTATAGTCATTGCAAAAGAAAGAAGAAGTGGGAATTGTCTCCGTTGGAACTTTGTTAGATTGCTGCAAACTTCCACATAACATGATTTACTCAATAAAAACAACATATATGATTCTTAAAACAAAGAAATACATAACATATGATATGTGATAAAATTCAAATAAAAACAAACTTAATAAGATAAAATAAAACATATTAAAGTAAAATATAATACTTGAACTCTGTGCGAGAAATATACAAACATAAAATTATATTGATAAGGTAGAAGTGATTCATGTGGATAGTGTTGCTCACAACATATTACAAAATAAATCTCCTTGTAGCACACATCTTCTAACTGGATAATAAACATATTAAACCCACAAATAAGTCAGACTGAACATAATGGATCGGCCCATAGTACCAAAAGTTGGCCTCATAACATAATCATATAGAGTCTGAATATACTAAGCTGCCCCATTATACAAAGAAAGGCATAGTCTTATACTATATAGCACTCAGTCATGAACTACATCATCATCATCAACCTTTAACTTCTGGAGTTCTTCAACAACATCCTCAGTCTTATCATCATGTTCCACAGCAACTTTAACAGACTCCTCATGATCAAGTGCTTCATCTTTCACAGCAACGTCATCAGACTCCTCATGATCAATACTCATAGCTCCAAGACGAACAATTGTTACTGAATAATCAATAGTCAATTCAGTTTTCTTCCTCACCTGATAATCATCAGAATTGAACTTAAGCTGATTATCATGGTTGCCATTATGAACCTCACCATTTAATTTCCTTTTAACTTGCTTCGAAACAACAGTGGTCTTGCTACTTTCGCCATCTCCAGCACCACCTTCAGATTGGTTTCCATCATTACCTATGACCTATACAATAACACCCATTGCAATCAAAAGAGAAATACATGATTTCCTGAAATTTATTATCATTAACTAAAACTTTCTGCACAAATTACCATTTGTCAAATAACATATATAATATAATATAATCTAACATCTACAATAATCTAATATCACAAATGTCATAATGTATCATAAGTTATGGTGTTTATTTCAAATCAGGACCAAAATATTTATTAAAACAATGAATTTTACAACATAATCTAAACAATAATTTACAGCATTCAAACCTCCATTGGATTGGCAATTGTTTCTTCAGTGTGAAATGCAGAAATGATCTCAAGATCAGAACAGATCCTGAGAACCTGATAGCAAGGAAGTCCATTCAACGTTAAGCCAACTATTTTGGAGACCTTGAACAAAAGTTCCTTTCCAACAACTTTCTCTTCAACTTCAGATGGATAATAAGCATCAAACTCACGCTTTATGACATGACATATCACAGCAAAAATAAAATTACTGTTAGATACAATTCTGAAATCAAAATGTTTATCTATCATGACAATAGACAATAAATTAAACACACCTCTAAATCAGAAAACACACGTTCAGGTGTGAGTTTCAGCAACTCCTCACCTCTGAGTGATTTAACACAAATACAACACTCTCATGACCATCAAAGACCTCAACATTTACCCGATACCTATCAAAGACATCAACCAATAAATTAATACAATTTTTCTTCTAAAATCAAAGATAAGAAATAGCTATATCTAATAACTACTAACTAATGACTAAATACCTAACATGAATTACTCACCTGCGAATCATGGTGTAGAAAAACCGCTGGCAGGTGACACACTCATACACACCAGTCCGAACAATCAATTCTCCATGACATATACAAGATGGATATGTCCATGCTTCATTTTTCAGCGCAGCAACAATCCCGCCATGGACAATATAAATAGCCTCCTGTGAAAACTGTAATATTTAACTTATTATCACTTTAATTTGGAATAAGCATAAACATACATGAATGACTATAAATTTACCTCATCAGATTCACTGAGTTGAGAAATAGTTTTCTTTGGGTGCAAATTCAGCATGTCTTGTCTCATATTAACTTCAGGAACACGAGGTCGAAGGAACTGAACTGGCTCATCAGTCCGAATGCCTCCCGCATAAAGCCTACACATAGCCATAAAACAATCAAAAGCCTGTAACATTTTTGCAGCATTAACATCCTAAGAAATCAAAGAGTTTAAATAACCTGTTAGTAAATGAAGAAACAACCTCAAAGCCTGGATTGACGAATAGCTTAGATGTGTGAGGAAGAGTACGCATAAATAGAAGACCTAAAAACATAAAAAATTAAATAGATTTATTAGTAATATCAAAGACATACATTCACAATTTGGAAATATATAAATTGGCAAATTTGAAATGAGATTAATAAAAAAAAGGATTTAAAACAGGTTTAACAAATGAGGAAATTACCATTAACATTTCTAACTTGAATAAACTGAAGAATCAACACAGGCCTCTTAGTCCAATTAGAACAGAGATTGAGCATCAGCAACTCAGCAAGTTCTCCATATAAGAAACAGCGCATAATACCCATAATTTATACACATACAAAGGAATTTAAACAATGTAGAACAACAAAACAAAATTCAGAAAACTAAAACTCCAGCAAATAGAAATAAAGATCAGAGTATGAAAGTACACATAATCTCCAAGTTCCACAATCATCATTTTGGTTGTCTTTCCTTCCGTGACAAAACGCCAAACAGCTGATACAGATGATACCACCCCAATGAAATCTAAAAATAATCAAACATGGTTCAGTAGTGTTCATAAAAAATATAGACAAAGAGAGCTAGGGATAATAAGTAACAAAATATTAGAAAGACAAACAACGCTAAGGAGACTAAGTTATAAAAATAATAGAAAGACAAACAATGGTAAATAGACTAAGTTATAAAAATGATAAATCATTTCTGCTATGTCATCATAAAAACATAAAAACAATAAAAGAACCACAAGTTTAGATACATATACCTGATAAGTGTGAAAAGATTCCCCTGCATCTTTCTATGTATCCCGTATCGTAGAAACTCCAACCCTCGCGAGGGATGGATGTATCTCCAGACAGAGTGAGGATGGTATGTGTATTAAATACAAGTCGATAGCCATGACTTGTGCAGCGAAGCTCACGAGTATTAGGAATCACCTTAAACTTCGATATCTTGTAAACAAACCCAGTAAATATTTCTCCCCTGAGCCTATGATCTTTACACACGGAAGCTTGAATCTTAGAACCCTATATAAGTAAAACAAATGCTAAATTATTCTGCTCAATAAAAGGAAATGCAGATAAATCAGCCAAATACATAAGCATATATGTAAGCATAAGCCAGAAATTGAAGACATCATAAATCATAAATTATACAGTAAAGGAAAAGAAGAAAACCTCCTTGTCCAGCAAAATCACTTCTGTGCAGGATTGAACAGTTGGAAGATATCGAGCACGAGTGTTCCACATTGAAATAATGCGAACCTTCAAATTCCAAGACGTTTTGTCAAGATTAATATCCATAACATTATAAAACTCGACCACATCCACCAAATTGTTCACCATATTGCTATTCCTATTGTTATCCATACTTCAAGAGAGAAGTAACTAACTCAAGGGAAAATATGAACCAAGAAACAATGAGAAACAGTCTTTGCTGGTCACACAATCCAAACTTGCATATTGCACATTGCATAGTTGTATTTTTAGTAGGAAATAATTAATTTTTTAATGCTTTAGTGTCAAGGACAACACATGCTGTCATAGTTCAACAATGGAGTAAGTAGAGTCAGAATGGATATGATGTATATCCAAAAAAACTTCACTGAGATTAAGAAAAAAGGTTCCAACGACTTTGGGAATTAGAATTTAAAATTGAATGGACAGAAACAGTAGAGAATGAACAGAATCAGTGAAATTTTCAGAGCAAAAAGTACATTAAAATTGCAGATTGCAGACAATCAATGAAATCAATGAAGTAAGTACAGACAGAATGGATGTGATATTTCCAATAAAGATTGACTCAAACTAACAAAAAGATTTCAGTGTCAGACTTTAGGATTTAGACTTTGTATATCAAAAAAAACTTCACTGAGATTAATAACAGAGATTTCAATGTCAGACTTGGACTGACAAGATGTTATTTCAGTGACTCATCATACACATTCAAGTCTTATAGCAATCTTGCGTTTCCATCCCAATAACAATTGCAATAGTGGTGCATTCAAGATCTATTAAGCATAAAAAGTATCAAGCTTTTCTCAAAAGATAATGTTAACCTTGTATATTTTATAGAAAAACAAATTTTATATGTGGTAAAGCAGGGATGATACAAGTGGGCATCATTATGCATACCAAGTAACATGGTTAAATATTTGGCACATTTTTTATATTCTAATCCAATCATATCTGCATTCAGAAATAGCAGAATATGAAAATTAAAATGAAAACAACATACAACTAATACCTCAGAATTTAGTAGACCAATTTTTATGCATATTTTTAATGAAAAACATATGATCATGATCATATAAATACAAAATACACAATATATAAGTATACAAAATCACTTATTAGAAAGTCAGATTCACCAAGTGTCATCCCAATTTCAGCACAGTGCTTCAATGATAAACCAATAGTTGGAATCATCTCACCAGAATCAGGCACAACCTTTGTCTGGCTATTAAATACTATCTTGAACCCATGCTCAGTGGCACGAAATGCACCGGAGTTTGAAATAACATTAAAATAAGTTATCCTGTATACACTGCCCTCAACCAGTTCACCTCTAAACTTTTTTAGCATCCCTTTCTTAATGATGCCCTCAATTTTCACACCCTGTAAAACAGAAATCAAGCATCATATACACGTAGAAACTATAACATGACTAACTTCAAACAAATGACAGTAATGATATACAACCTCTACATCAATAAGCACAACATGGATAGCGTAAGGTTTTGAGGGTTCACCAACTGGAAACATATCCCAAACACGAAGAACCCGAACCTTCACTCTCCAAGTATCTTTTTTAGGATCGATCCCAATGCATATGGAACGAAGGGGATTCAATGCTCCAGCCATTAAAACCAGCAAGAAAACACAACAGAATATGAAAATGCACAAAAAAGTTTGGATACTACAACCCCAAACAAAGGAACAACCAAGGATGAGGAAAAATAACAAAACAATGGTGGTATTTATAGATAGCTTGGGATGGAGATTTAATATAAAAAATCAAGAACCCATAACTCTACCAGTAGATGGTCATTGGAATAGGGATAGGTTAACTATTTGTACAATCAATCAATGAGTCAATTTAGACAAGGGGGATTGAACAAAGAAGTTAGAGAGGAAGATAGCTCTTTCTACAAATCAAACCAAATTCCATCTCATACAAATCGAATCAATCAGAATTCAAACTTGCTGACTGATTCTGCATCAAGTACTTACGCATAAGCCTCACCAAGCCGCTCCATCTCTCTGCCATACACTCTGCCAAAACGCGTATGGAATAGAGTTGATTGAACCGTTCTGAAGCAAAGGAAAAACCTAGATGATGGGTGAATAGGGGAGCTGGGCCGACAACATCTGAAACCCTAGCAGCTGCAGAACAAAAAAACAGAGGGTCCAGAAACCCTAGCAGCCACCCTTTCTTCTCTTCTCCTCTGAGTTCGTCTTTTTTCTCTGTTCTTCTTCTGAATCTCTTCTTCTTCTTCCTCTCTTCTTCTTCTCGGTCACTACCTCTCTGGCCCCAAACGCTCCCATCTCCGGTCCCAATGCCTCCAAACGCCCCGATCCACCACCAAACAACCCGATCCGCCTCAAAGGCCACGCTCCGGCCAAGACCCGCCACGATCCGGTCTCCAATCTCGCAAAGGAAGCTCCTTTGTGCATGATTTTTTTATTCAATGAATTTCGGTTGATATTCATCTTTGGAATTCAATGAATTTCTCTTTTCTCTTGTTATGGCCGGATTGTTCCCTATCTAGCTCTGGAACAGTAGAATGTGACATAAAATTCAACTTTAGATCTCTACCGTAGGATAAAAATGAAGAATGAATGGCCAAGATGCAATTTCTCTTATAAATAGTGCTTTTCAAACAGCCCATTAAGTAGATGTAGATAACACATTGCTTTCAAAAGTTTAAATGTACATTATAATTATAATTGTTCTTTGCAAACTTTTGCACTTTAATTTAATATTGCAAATGTAGGTTTTAATTGGTGTTGGGCTTCACCATGGATGGTCATGTTTAAGGCTTTATAGTTAGAATAACTGAACGAGAATGGAAACCAAATTAAAGAGAGAATGTAGTAAAAACAGATGAGCAATTAAATGTTAGTTAATTACAATTTGCAAGTAATAAATAAATCTATGGGTTGATAATTGTTTACTATTAAAATTGAAATAATATATACTACTAGTATTTATACTTGTTGGGGGAGACAGAAAAACCCATGGACCAAAGAGTAAGGCACCAAAAGATACCGACGTCACATCTTAATCCAAAACTTTAAGACATTAGGTTTATGGGTCACCTCTCTTATAAAGTCTTTTCTTCACTCATACTTAACCAATGTGAGATTCCAACTCACACTTGAATTCTCAACCCCCTCAAGTGTAGGTCACCACCACATTATTATGGCCCCTCCACGGAAGCTATCCGCCCTTGTACCGCCGTTCACACTATGTCCAACCATGTGCAACAAGACACTCACATTGACCACACTGTCAGAGAGACTTTCGATACAAGGAGTCGTTACCATAGTCTCACAAACCATCAACTCTGATATCACTTGTTGGGGGAGACAGGGAAGTCTATGAGACAAGGAGCATGACACCAAGAGATATTAATGTCACATCTTAACCCATAAAATGGTGACCTCTTGGGTATTGTCTCATTTGAGAACGTTTCAAAACATTTCCAAATGCAACCAATAAATTCATGACACGTGTTAATTCAATCTTTTTAATTATTTTTATTTTTATTTTTTTACAGTCATTCAATCTTTTAACACCAACGTTTATCTGACTATTCTTCTAGTTTTTAACTCTGGAAAATCCAGAAGGAAACACGTGTGTGATATACCAACGCAGATATCACAACAGATAGCTATTTACTAAGCCCTTCCTTCTTTAATGATTAAAATTAACAGCCATCTCACTTAAAATTAATGTGCATGCCCATGTCACAACAGTATGTTTAAATTTAGCTTTTTATTCGCGGTAAGATTGAATTCTAGACCGCTTGATGATAAATGTTCTAATACCATGTTAAATAATTAATTAACCAAAACACTTAAGCTATTGAGTAAGGGTTGTATGAATGATTTTATATTATTTCTCTGACATTGATTCATAAAGGTTCCAGTTCCAAAGTGAATTCATGGGTGGAATTTCAGGACACTGGCACATACTGGTGAAGGTATCTCTTTACTTAAAGATGAAATTAAAGGATTGCCTACAAAGACAATGTGTGCCAACCCTTTTTGGTCCAGGGAATCTCATCAACATTAATATTTTAATGGTGTTGATATGAAATGCTATCAATAAGAGAAGTATTTTTTTTTTGCTTAATATTTGTCAACAAGGTGGACTCACCTCTGGTTCTTCCTTTAGGTGAAATACTTTTCTGTTTGAACAGAAACTCTTTCTATTGTCTCTAAAAGGGTGACAACCACACCATTTTATAATGACAATCCCTCCATGCTTTTCTAGCTTCCAATTCAAAGTTCTCTGCATCTAATCATTTATCCCGCCTCAAAGGACATCTTGCTTATATTAAAATGTCTGAATGAACTGGAAGAGCATCTTTGTTTGAACCTTAAGCTCTCTTTTTATAAGTTCCCTCTTTATATTATGTTATGTCCTAGTTAGTTAACTCTCAAGACAAACCTCCCTAAATGGGAAGACAGCCTTGTTGTGATAAGGTTGGTTTGAGGAGAGGTCCATGGACAATTGAAGAAGATCACAAGCTTATGAATTTCATCCTCAACAATGGCATCCAATGCTGGAGAACAGTTCCCAAGCTTGCAGGTACTTTCTGAAAATTTTGCTCCGTTAGTTTTGATGCATAAACAACCAATAGTACCATCACTTTATTTTTCTATCTATGTCTCACTTCTCATTACATCAAATCATATATCACATCCGTTCCTTCTCTCTACGGTGTCTAAACTCTAAACACCTTAGTGGTCTGCCAAACATTTTTCAATTTTGTTGACTTATCATTCTTCTGTTGATGACTATGCCTTAAGGGGTGTCTGACTAGGTGCCTTATATTTTTTCATGTTGGTGAAGGTTTGCTAAGATGTGGAAAGAGCTGCAGATTGAGATGGATTAATTATCTAAGGCCAGACCTCAAGAGAGGCGACTTTACAAAAATGGAAGAGGATCAAATTATACAACTGCATTCATGTCTTGGTAATAGGTACAATAAACGTTCTTTAATTATCATGGCATAAAAATAGACATGATTTTGGAAATGCATGTGAAGAATGTTGCGATAAAGTGAGTACTTATCCAAGTTCCACGTCGAGTGGTGGGAAGAAGAAAGAAGTAGAGAGCTATGATAAATATGGAGGGTTAGTTTTAGTTTTCTTCACCACAACAACTCTAGTCCTTTAGGTGTATTGGAGTTTGGGTAGTTGTGTCTTTCAGAGGATTTGCAATTTTCTCTTTGTAAAAATTGTAATAAAATATTTTGTTGGGATGTGGATGTAGGCAATGCGTGCCGAACCATGTTAAATTTGTGAATTGTTTTTTGCTTTTTTGTTTTTATTGGTGTGCTTCCGCAAATGTCACGATTTCCTCATCTGGATCACAACAAACTAATAAGACTGAAAGATCCCAGATGTATTGTAGTTCTAAAGGATATCAGTGGATACCAATTTTCTTTAACATAGTAAAATGATGCAATTACAGGTGGTCTAAGATTGCTGCACATTTTCCAGGGAGGACAGACAATGAAATCAAAAACCATTGGAACACAAGAATAAGGAAGAGGTTGAAGCTCCTTGGTGTGGACTCTATGACCCTGAATCCAGTTCAGCAAAAGGGCAAGTCTGATGATAATGATGATAAAAATAAGACAAGCCAACAGTCAATTACTTCACAAAGGTATGAAGAAGGTGTGGAGAGTAAGTCCATGGATATTCATGGCACTGAAAAAATGCCAAAATCAGAAGGGAGACTAGAAAAAAAAAATATGGATTGGAATGATGGAACCAGTGGATTCTTAAACAATTATGAGATGCAATGTTCATCACAGTGGGACTTGGGATCATGGACGAATCAAGAAAACAAAACAAGTAGTAGTTCTTATCGTAGTTCTTCTTTCTCTCTGGATGATGCTAGCAACCTTTCTGTGGGTATTAAGGATTTGTTTCAACAGCAATGGGTTGATGGTTTGGATTCGATTCTCTCGTGGGATAGCTTCAGCACTCTAGAAAGAGAGTCTATTTTGGAAAATTATAGGCAATAAGCATAAGCACCTCTTAAAACTACTTGACAATCTCTCATGCAATAAGATGTTATAAAAGATCATGTAAAGGAGATTGCCACTTTCATCTCTGCAACTACTTGACATTAAATATTATGTTGATAATTAATGAATGTGCGGTAGTAATGATATTTTATTATTGATTGATATTAATTTGAATAAGTTTGTAAAATTTAAGTGACTTGAGATCAGAAGTTGTGTCAATAAAGCTGCGTTAAATACTTGGTATATAGAAAGAGTTTTTCCGCCCATAGACATTTTACCGGATCGAACATGTTTACCTCAGCGAAAGATACATGCGGCTTGAACAAAAAATTGGCATGGCCCATTATGCACGTCAAAAATATTGACACGGCCTCACAAGTTAATGAACTCAAAGTAAAAGTCCTAGATAAAAAGATTACCCTGGCAATAAGTGGATGTGTCAAGCTGTTGGGAAACAACACAGTTCAAGAAAAAATAAAACACAATCACAACACAAGAAAATTACGTGGAAACTCCAAAACCGGAGAAAAACCACGACCGTCGTCTAAACCGACAACCAAAGAATTATCACTATGTGAAAATTGTTACAACACATAGACTTCTCTCACTCTCACCCCAATGCCCCAGTACAACCACACTTTCACAAAGCAAATATTTAAACTAAGTCAAATATAAGCTTAAAGTGCTACTTACTGGCACATCTAAAAACTAAGAACCTAGGTCCAATATATAGCTTTGGTCTCGCCCTTGCTTCACAACACTAAGCGATGTGGGACTTCTGCAATAGCTAATTTTTAACCTCCTTCTTTATTTTAGAAACTTGGCAATGTGGGACTTGACAATCAACCTCAACAATCTCCACCTTGATTGCAAGAGTTCCACATCTTCCGCTTACATTGTCTATACCGACAATCATACTCCACCATAAAAGAGTACACTTCACTTGGAAATAAACCATCCCAAGAATTTTCTTCACTTGGAACTAAACCATTCCAAGAATTTCCACATGTCGAAACCTTGCTGAAATTTTATGGTGCAACTCCCATGTTGGCTTCCAGGAAGTTCTTCAGCCATCGACATCTTTCACCACACACCTTGCATCAATGTCAACCAATGTCTGTGTGCTGCTTCTGAATCCGCTAGCAATAACTTGTCCTTTTCCATGGTATAGTGGAAATTGTAACACCCCGATTTCGGTGGCGTCACTTTAGTAACCAAAAAGAAAGTTTAGCCGAAAAACGTGAATATTTTTTTTTGATTTGTTTAACTGATAAAACTAAAGACTTAATGAAATAAAACTCAACGACAAAGGTAACATGACTAATGTACAATAAATAATTACAGCCCCCGCTGTAAGTAGCAAACCACGTCACGAGTAACCTCCAGTGACGGAAAGTAACAAAAAGTAACGCCCGTAGGCAATATGTACAATCCAAAAGGAAAGGTCAAGTGTCCGCAACACAATCCCTCAAAAATGAGAATAAGTCAGCCCAAACGGCCTAAAACAAGACCCCCTAGTCCAACCAACTCTCTGTGATTTCCGTAGAGAAACCACACAAAAAGCTATCGGCAGGAAACTACCCTGTCCCCCAAATAAAACATGACGGTCAGAGCTAAGACTCTACTCCTACACTAATCATGTCTCGAGGAGCTCACACCAGCACTCAAAACTACGTGCTAGCGTGATCGTCGTCCGAATCTGAATCCAGAACAACCAAGTCGATGTACACCATCCTCCCTCCTCTCACTACCGCGATGTGCTCCTGTGCTGGCCTCACGGGCTTAGGGCCCGAGCCAAAGTCATCAATGATAGCAACAGTGGGTGAGCTGGACTCCGCAGAAGTCCCTCCCACAAGCTCCTCCTCTGAGGGGTCCTCATCATCCGAAGATGACGGTGGTGGTGGTGCTCCTACTCCGGGTCCGCAGTGCACGCCGGGTGGCAGGTTGAAGCTCACAGTGTATCTCCTCAGCACTCCTTCCGTCAAGTGTCCCAATCGGTCGACACGGTCCTCCATGATCCTCCCCGAGTAAGTCGCTCGGTGGCCAGCGGGGTCGACCACCCATGCGCCGGGGTCATCCTGATCCAGCATCTCAAACCTAGTCCCCCCCGAAGGGTGGACCATCGTGAACCAGTCCGCCATGGACATCTGACAATGGGCGTAGTCCGCCAAAGCACACACAGAAGACGCGAGGGTCAACTCCAAAGAATTATGTAAGTAGTAACTCCAATAGATAAAGATAAGGGGTAGCCACTTAGGCTTATAAGTTAGAGATAGCATCCTAGGGTTGTATATTTCACAATGAATATAACGAAAATAATAACAATTAACATGCATCAAATAAGATTAGCAATTATCAATCACACTCGGCAACTAAGTCAGTATGCATGTTGCATGAAATGCAATGCCGGTTGACAAGATGCATTCCGGAGGGATGGACATCAACGGATCAGCCCTAACACCAGCCATAGTGGGACCATTTCGGCCCGCGTGCCTCTTACACCAACAACAACGGTAGCCAGATCAGCAGTAAACCCGAAGGTCTGCCATTTCGGTCTGCTACTAAGAATCACCTAGCAGTGTTCTTACACGGAAATCCGGGTCTTATGACCATTTTGGAATCCACCGAGGTCCGGTATCTCGCCGTGTATAAACCTCTTAATGTGTGCATGAATGCAAAGTGATTAGCCAAACAACGTCTCCGACCTCACTCGACACGTCGCCACGTGTTCTAACTATCTTATTGTCTCTAAAAAGAATACCCTAAGGTAAAAGTCGATTCTGCGACAAAAGATAATTAATTATAAAACACATAGTCTCATGATGATTCCTCGAATCATCCGACTCATCTCCATCCGATGGTCAAAACTGTTCAGCGAGCAAAGAGTATCAACATACTCGGAAACTACCTGTTTCCCGGCTTATCTTTTTGATAGCCCAACAACAAAACTGCTCCTCGAGCAAAAGAGTATCAACATACTCAGAACTTACTAGTTTTCTCAACACTTGGACTCGACAACACTTCTCGTTTTCCAAAACTAAGATTTGAATCCTAAGCTTTCCTTCGAGATTGTCATCATTATTTAAAGATTTAGAGGTTGTTTAATGTCTTATGAATTTTCCTTGTAAAATAGTTTCCATTTAGTCTTATCGCAAATCTTATGAGTTTCAAAGATCCCATAATCCCAAGTAACTCCCAGAGAATGTCTCGATCCACTAAAACAATAACAAGGCCCGAATCTCCGTTCGTCCCGTCAAACTTTCCCAAAATCTCAAAATAAATTCGGCATAACATGCCCGTTATCCTCACTCTGAAGCACAACAGATATATGTGTAATTGCATAGTTAAATTAGCACAATCCAACAGTCATGGCACATATATCAACACATCCTAGATTAACCATGTAGCACTTAGCATAAAGGGCAAATATCACACATCCTAGATTAACCATGTAGCACTTAGCATATAGGGCAAATATCACACATCCTGATTAACCATGTAGCACTTAGCATGTAATTCAATCTCAAAAACAATCAAAAGATGAATAATCATCATTGTCAGCCGAAGCCTCAGAAAACATTTCCCAGTCAATCACAATCAAGTTCATAAACAATAAATCAAGTCGAATGCGTCGACACCTAAAGCAATAACTAATAGTTCAGTGAGTAGCCCTCACCTGTAGTTCCTCCAGGGTTATCCTCGAACGTTCCTTCACACTCTACGCCTTCTTCTCCTGGAAATTCCTCAAATGAACCTTAGAGCAAAAACCACAGAATTCCATCATAATCAGTCAGAAACTCAGTAATCAATACTCACTAAGGTTACACGAAGTAGTATATACTCCGAGGTACGATAATCTAACGCGAAAGGACAAGTTTTCGAAAAAGGAATTTTCTTCCTCCCTTAGAGGTGCTCACGGCCACACACTTTAATTGTGTGCGCCGATTTTTCTTCGATCAAACTTGGTTCCTAGGCTATCATTGTAACACCCCATTTTCTGTTATTAGGTTATTTATTATTTTATTTTAATTAGTATTATGGTATATGGTAATTAAGTGATTTTGTTAGATAATTAAGTGATTATGTGATATAGATAAATACGGTTTTAGGGTTTAGTATGAGTAATTGAGTGTGGGGCCCATTGTATGACTATTTAAGGGTTAGGAGTGAAATAGAAAGAAAGAAAAGAAAAAAAATAAGGATTAGAAGAGAAGCAGAACAAGAAACACGTGAAAGCAGAGAAGGAGAGGAGAAAAGAGGAGAAAACTTAGAACTGATCTACAAGAGGTAAGGGTTTGAATTCATGTTTTATGGATTGGTATGATAGTGGATAATGATAGAAAGCATGATTTAGGAACCCTAGGTTGCAAAAATTCCCAAATTGAAATAGTTAGGGTTTGGTTTTTAGATGATTTTGGGGGTAGATGATAGGCTTGCATGATGCGCAGAAATTTACGTTCTCTTGTACCCTTTTTCGTGCTATGTTAGTGGCCGAATTTGAAGAAGTAGTCTTCATAAAAGTTGTAGGTTGTTCTGTTACGAAACTTTTGCCACTGGTTTCACGTCATTCCGACGTCTGTAGCTCGAGTTATGTGTATTTTAGTGAGTATAGGTTAAGCTGTCCAGTTTCTTACGAACTGCGGTTAGTGTACGATTTTTCCTGATTTTTGTACTTCGAATTGTGACTTGAAAATTTATAGAGGTTTACAAAACGTGTGTACGGAACCATGATAAAAATATTAGATTTTTCTGAGTATATTTGATAATTTACATCTGTTTAATAGTTCATTAGATGTGTGGTGCGCGCACATGGCGAGTTGCGCAGGAAGATGTCGCAAGATTTCGCGACATGGCGAGTTGCGTAGGGAGATGTCGTGAGATGTCGCGACATGGCGAGTTGTGCAGTGAGATGTCGCGAGATGGCGAGCATGAGCATGTCGCGAGTTTTTGGGAAAATTTAGAGAGAAATCCAGTCTTTAGGAAATAGTTGCAGAACCTGTTATATATGAATTATATTTAATTTATATCTATTTTTAATAATCATTATATGATGTTGTTTCTGAATTGATGTTATGTTTGAGATGCTAAGTTGTTGTGATTGCAAGTTGTATAATTGATAACATGTAATATGTGTTTTGTGCAACTGGTGATGAATATGCTAAAATAATTAGGACTTGGAGATGGTCTGAATATGCATATGTTAGTTGAGTTTTGCACAATACACTGCATAGTTGTCAAGAGGCAATGTTTGCTAGTTCTCGTGGAGGCTAGTGACTTGTCCCAAAACTGGAGTGGTTTTGAAGCCTAGAGCGAGGGCTTTATTGGTGGTTATCTGTCTGGAGTGGACGCGGTGATACCGCTAAGGATAACAACTTTGGTACCAAAGGCATTTGCACGAGTCTCACTTGAGTCATATGTGTTATGGTGATATTTTTGGAGAGATTTGATGTGGTGGTAATTAGAGACTATTATATATGTTCTAATTGAGCTATAATTTATGGAGTATTTGCCATAACTGTGAACTTGATTAATTATGTTAAAATTACATAATTTATTATTTGTTAGTGAATGTGAGTAATTTATGTGGAGCATAGATAAGCTTTTACATTATTTATTATTATGCTTATCCATATGATATGAGTTCTCACCCTTCTGTTGGAATGATGTTCTATGCGACATCGCTCAGGTACTGAAGATAGTAGAGCTTCTCGCGAGGGTTAGTTGGAGGAGCTAGTCTTTCATTTACGGTTTAGTTAGGGGAGTCATGCTCTGTTATGTAACACCGGGAAACGTTTAGTTTTGTACCTTGATGTTAAGAGTTACCTATGAACTCTCTTTATGTTAAATTTTGGAGTTGAAATAAATCCGCTGTGCTATGCATATGATGTTGCGACATTAAAGTTGGAAAATTTATATATTTATTATGAGCATGACAGGTGTTTTGATTTATGTTTCTGGAGAATAAGTGTGACACCCTCTGTGTTATGCATTTTACTCTGATTTATGATATATTATTATGCGGGGTTTAGAGGGTGTTACAATCATTAGTCGTAACTAAGGCGAATCAAAACTCGGAAAAATTATCGGATCGAAAACTGTCGCAGGGGTATTTTGGTCAATATTTTTAGCTCAGAATTTCAAAATTGGAAATTCGAAAAACAAATTGGATAGGAACGTCACCAACGACGTTTATGACAACTAATCCTAATGACACTAAGCTCAGTCGATAGTTTTCAGCCCAAAGGACGAAACTTTGTCTAAAATTGGGTATTTGGAGCAGAATTGAAACTCTACGGTAGTTCGGCGAGAATCGGCAAAATATAATCCGCTAAAAATGCTCTTGGGCACGTAGGGAAGAGGTTTAGATAGAAAGATGAAGTTATTTGGACAGTTTTGCAAAAACCTCAAAACTTAGAGTACAGAAAGACATAGAGAAAAACGACGGAATTGACGATCAGAGGCAAGGATTAGCAACTATACCTCGATACCTTCAAGTAGCAATTTTCAGAACAACGATCAAGCAAGAAATGGCGAAAATCTTCTCTTCTCCCTCTCCTCTCAAACTCGCGGCCTCTTCAATGGAAATGGTGAAGGGTTTTGCAATTTTTCTCCTATTTATAGGGGATGGAAAATGCGGGAAAATGAAAATTTCGCGATTCCGATTTTTCCGGCTTCATTCTCCGTGAATTCTAAGATAGGTTTTGGCGACAGAATTCCAAAACTCAAAAGAGGTTTCTTGGAATTAAGGTAAATAATTCAAAGTCGGTGTAAATCTATTTTACCCGATAAACTACTTTTTGCAGTGGATGTCGGAAGAGAAAACTTCCTT